>NC_050576.1:100982889-101342056 GCF_011100635.1 Trichosurus vulpecula | reverse complement strand
TCCTCTCATTCCATTTCAGTGAGTTCACCAAAGAAAGGGAAAAGGCCAAGTCTCGGGGGACCTTTCAGAAGCTTAGGGAAAAGCAGCAACTGGAGGAAGACCTGAAGGGTTATATGAACTGGATCACCCAAGCAGAAGTCATGGATATCGATGACATAAGAGAAAGTTTGTATTCAGTCAGCTAAGAGGAAATACCATTTGTTGGCCCTCCGTACAGCAGTAGAGACATGGGGGGAGTGGGGTTCTCTTCAGGACTTTATGTGACCTCACCAGGGAGGCGAGGTGTATTGTCAGAGACTAAGCCCATGCCCATATAACCTGCATTTCAAGCCAAACAGTGACATTTATGGAGATCTCTCTCTCTCTCTCTCTCTCTCTCTCTCTCTCTCTCTCTCCCTCTCTCTCTCTCTCTCTCTCTCTCTCTCTCTCTCTCTCTCTCTCCCCCTCTCTCTCCCTCTGTCTCGTTTTGTACGTATGTGTGTGTGTGTGTGTGTGTGTGTGTTTCTTGAAGACTGTCTTTCTTCTGTCAAAGAAGATTGGCTTTCCTCTCCACAATTCTCCTGCTAGCAACCCTTAATATATCTTACTTAATATTCTCTCCACCAATCCAGAGTCATGTATGCAGCCCACAAAATGCCCCAGACTTAGATTAAAACCCAAGTTACACTAATATCTCTTTAATATAACTATGTCTTGGGAAAACATTGCCCTATAAAAGCGTCTTACCTTGGAAAAGCTTTCCATATGTGCCAAAGTAGGAAATTTCCTCAGAGATGACAAAGGCCATCTGCTTGCTTGGCTGACTATTTCTCTTGGGTCCCTAGGGAAGCTGTCATCAGATGAAGGGGGATCAGACACAGAGAGTCTCTATGAAATTGAAGGCTTGAACAAATTTATCCAATTTATGTGAGTATCCACAAAAACCTACTGTAGACGTGATGACTGTATGTTGTCCACCCTCAGGAAACCGTGGAAGTCAGCTCGTTTACCCATTTGGGAAACTCAGCTGCCACTGATTAGTTTTCCACATATCCAGACCGACAGTCTTTCCACTAGTCTGCAAAATGTGCCAGAGTATAGGATTTAGAACTGGAAGGAACCACAGAGACACCGAAGCCAAAATTCTCATTTAATAGACGCAGAAACTGAAACCCAGCAAGGTTAAGTTACCTACCTAAGGTCACAAAGGGATTAAGTAGGAGAGCACGGCTTCAAAGCCAGCTTCTCTGCCTCCAGATCGTAGGGTTTCTCCCCTGCCTCCCTGCTCAGCCCTTTTCCACACTCCGTCAGTGTGTGGGTTAGGAGAGCATGGACCATCTAGTTTAGGATGAATTAGGGGATGCCTCCCTCACAGAACAGACAAGAGGGGCTGGTCGGTTGGTAGGTTTTTTCCTACTCCCTTTTCATCTTGCTGTTAACTGAGTTTCTTTAAGCGCAGGGCACATGGGTATGGGCATAGGCTACTTAAAATTGCTGCATCTCACCTGAGAAGTTTGAGAATAACTCATTCTCACCACATCCTTCTCGAGGATCATTCTCTTCATTCTTTTTTATGTGGAAAGAGAGCACACATGCCCCACCAGCCACCAAGACCACCAAGATAAGTTACCCACTGAGCTGACTTCTTCCTTGAAACACCTTCTCTCATTCTTCCACCACTCCCCCAACAGCCACCCACCCACCTACACACACACACACACACAGACACACACATACACACATATACACACACACATATACACACACACATACACACACATATACACACACACACATACACACACACACATACACACACACCTGGCTGCTAAACATTTGACAAATGTGATTTCACTTGCTCCTCACCACGACCTTGCAAGGTAGGTGCTATTATCATCCCCATTTTGCAGTTGAGGAAACTCAGACAGAGAGAGGTTAAGTCAGGGGTGGGGAACCTGTGGCCTCCAGGCCACATGTGACCCTCTAGGTCCTCAAGTGGGGCTCTTTGACTGAATCCAAACTTCACGGAACAAATCCCCTGAATAAAAAGATCTGTTCTATAAAACCTAGACTCAGTCAAACAGCCACACCCGAGGACCTAGACGGTCACATGTGGCCTCGAGGCTGCAGGTTCCCCACCCCTGGGTTAAGTGATTTGCCCAGGATCATTCAGCTACCAAGGCTGGATCTGAACTCAGGTTTTACTGAGTCCAGGTCCATGGCACCATCTTTGATCCCAGAAGATCAATGATGAAACTGACATTCATCCTTTCTCCATAAGAAGCTGTGGATGGTGGGTGTGGATGGAAGCATATGCTAACCCAGACACAGTCTGTGGGCTGGTTTGATTCCTCTCCCAAGTGTCCTATCTTCCTGACACAATCACCCTTCACCACAGGCTCACTGTTTCATAGGAACTGGTCAGAGGAGCTTCAATCCACCGGTCCTGTCCTTAAAGCCCATGGCCTTACAGGAAACGCATTTTCCCCCACAAACATCCCTCTGTTAGATATAATTTGGAAGGAAACTTACAGGTAGACAGTGAGGAATTGGAAGACAGGTGTTGAATAGGTTTGCTTGTGAATAACGCGAAAGATATTGGGGATGGGGTAAAGGGTCTCAAAGTCAAGGAAAATTCCAAACACTCAGGAGCATGGCTTCGGCACCCAAGGCTCTGGATCTCCCTCTTCCTTGTTTTTCTCCGTTTTACAGCCGGCACTGGAGACAGTGGAATCGCATATTCCGCCGGAAATGTCAAGAGATTGTGAAATCCAAGCTCTTTTATTGGCTGGTGATCCTGATTGTGGCCCTCAATACGCTGTCCATTGCCTCAGAACACCACCTCCAGCCCCTATGGTTGACGCATTTGCAAGGTGAGAAGGGGCTGTTGGGAAGAACAGTAGCCAAGGGGAGGTCAGAAGCAGCTCAAAAGACAGACAGTGCTGTGGATGGTTATCAAGAGGTAGTCAGGTAGATGACACCGTTATTCTCTTCCTCCCTTGTCAGTCAATGAACATTTATTTAGCACCTACTATGTTCTAGGCACTGTGCTAAGGGATAGGGGAACAAAGAAAGGCAAAAAATAGCCTCTACCCTCAAGGAGCTCATATCTAAAGGGCAGACAACATGCAAACAATTATACACAAACAACCCTGGCAAAAAAAAGACCCCTCCTCATGGTACCAGAGGCTTTGACAATATTCACAACAAAATGGAATAATACCCAGCAAACTGGAACAAATAAATAGGATGAATTCACAAAATTTTAATAATAGCTAGCATTTATGTAGCACTTTAAGGTTTACAAGTATTATCTCGTTTGACCCTCATAATAACCTTGGGAGGTAGGTACTATTAGTATCCCCACTTTACAGATGGGGGAAACTATGGCAGACAGAGATTAAGTGACTTACCCCGGGTGACTCAACTAGTAAGCGTCTGATCTGGATTTGAACTCAGGTCTCCTTTCTCCAGGTCCAGTGACCTCAGAAGTCATCCAGACTAACCCTTGCCTGAAGGATGAATCTTCCTCTATAACAAGCCTGACAAGCAGTCATTCAGCTTCTGCTTACAGTGATAGAGAGCTCATTTCTTCAAAGGGTTAGGGCAGCTAGGTGGCTCAGTGCACAGAGTGCCATGCCTCAGATCAGGAAGACTCATCTTCCTGAGTTCAAACCTGGCCTCAGACACTTAAGAGCTGTGTGACCCTAGGCAAGTCACTTGATCCTGTTTGCCTCAGTTTCCTCATCTGTAAAATGAGCTGGAGAAGGAAATGGCAAACCACTCCAGTAATCTCTGCCAAGAAAACCCCAAATGGGATCACAAAGAGTTAGACATGACTGAAATTGACTGAACAACAATCCCCTGTAACTAGTGGCCAGCAAGAGTTGCTTGGGGCATTCAGAGGTCTTCCTGACATTCTATCTACCATGGCTCATTGCCTGTCCAAAATGTTCATACTAGTCTACTGTTTTCCTGCAATAGTGACAACATATAATTTTGTTATGTTTGTTCCTTTTTGGCTATTTAAATGATATCTTAAAGTATTTGGATTTCCTTTTGATTATTAGGAAATGTCAACAGTTTTTAGGTTGATATTAAGGAAATAAATAAGCATTTATTAAGTGCCCACTATGTGACAGTATTGTATTGAGCACTTTACAAATATTATCTATTAAAAATTTGTATTTCTACCTTCTAAATTTGTCTGTTCATGGGGTATTTGATGATTTCTCCACTGAAGGCTGAATTCTAAGTATTTAGTTCAGTTTCTTATAAATTCTGAGTATCAGACTTTTCACATGTTTACCATATTTCCCCCATCTATTTCTTTTATTTTTATTTTAGCAATATTGCTTGTTGCCATGCAAAAATTCTCTTTATATAAGAATACTCATTGATTTTGTGTTCAGACGTTTATTTGACTTGTTCAATATATACATTTTTTTTCTTTTCTCCATAACTGAAGTCAACGTTCCATTCATTTTTCTTCATAATTGTTTATTACTTCAAAATCTTTTTAGATTATTAAACCAATGAGAGTTTCTTATAGTATATGAAATAATCAGTGGCTCCAACCCTGGGAGATGGGGGAGGAAGCTAGTATACAGCTATCAAATATTCCCCACAGTTTTATTTGAATAATGATTTCATTCCCCAGTCTTGGGTTTATTAGCCACTAACCTCTTGCATTCATTGCAGTCTGTTTCTGTGTCCCTATTAAATTTTATCTTATTAGAAATAAGCTCTGTCCTATGAAAACAGATTGCTATGCAGAGTTTTTAGGGCTAAGACTTTCAGTATGTAGTAGGATTCCAGGTTTGGACTCCCATGACCCAAGTTCACATTCTACCATAAGCAGATGGCATAAAGGAAAATAGCCTATTAAATCTACGGACTAGCCTCCTTTGTGCATGGGGCACTGAAAGGAGGGACTAGAATGGGCACGGATGCAGGAATAGATACTGTCCTTACCCTCTGGGAGCTTCCAGTTTGCCGATTACTTATATGAGCAAGTGACTTGGGCAAGTCACTCACTCATTTCCTCAGTGGCAAATTGAGAGGGAGGTTAAGACTGTAAAGTCACTTCCTGCTCTAAACCCCATGACCCTGAAGAGTTATGTATAAACTGAATTTTCATAAATCAAATTGTCATATTTTAAATTGCCCAAGAGAAATGTAACAGTGTTTAAGGAAATTCTTCCATGAATCCTTGTAAAAGAAGGGAGGATTCCTCCTTGAAAGAAAATTTATTTTTTTGGAAATTTGTATTTTCCCATATCAAACTTCTTAAAGTGGGTCACACTTATCACACAACACCAGAATGTTTGGACAGAACCAAGAACTACTGTGCATTTAGTACTTGTACAGAGTAAATTAATACACATATTTTCTGTATGAGGCTTACAGTTTAACATATACTTTGATATAGCCACGTACCTAGGGAATATAAAGTCAGATATGTGTGTATGTATGTATGTATGTACATATATACATACATACACACATATACATATGTATATAATTTATTCGTCATGCAACCACATAACACATTGAAGATTAGGAGAACCTTTGACAATCTTTTTTCCTAAGCCTAGCCTTGATTATATCCCACCATTTTAAAAATTATTTATTTATTTTAAACTTAAATACAAAAAGACCAAAGAAAGAACATTTCTCTGTATACAGCACAACATTTTAAAAAAAAAGATTTATTATAAAACCATAAATTTTCATTTCATGCTATTTGCTTTTAAAAAACAATGTAATATGTAATAAATATTATGCATAGTTTTCAAAGATACCTTACTTCTCTGTGCTTCCTGATATAAGGTCTTGTAAGGTTTCACTTGAGAATGGGGCAGAAATTCAGCTTTATTTAGCAAATCTTTTATTCATAGGGAGTGCAAATTTCAATTATAGACCAGATTGTAAAGAGGACATTTATAATACCTAAACAATCTTCAAGGACTTTTAAGTATTTTCATCATTTTAGAAGTAAATTGTTACAAATAATTGTCCTAATAATTATAAATCAGTCTTCTTTATTTCTCTATGATCATTAAAACAGGTCTCTGAAGAGCCCCATTAGGCAGCACATGGAATAATTAGAAGAATAAACTTCACATCTCTAGTTTGTAATACAAGGTTCTTGAGAGTAATAACACCATATTTCTTTTTTAGTAGGCGACAGGGACTTGATCTATGATTTAATTGGTAGAGGGAGCTTCTAGACAAGGATATGCTCTCTTTCTAGACAAGTCAGTAACACAGTCTTAGAGAGTTTGTGAAGAGCATTTGAGAGGTTAGGTGACTTGTCCAGAGACATAATAACCAGTGTATGTGAAAGGCAGGATTTGAACCCAGGTCTCCTGGCTTTGAAGCCAGATCTCTAGCTACTATACACTGCTTTATATAGGTTATAATTAAGACTTTTCACTAAGTCACATTGGTTCGCTTTCCCTCAATTTAGACTCATTTTAGTGAAGGTTTGCTGCACATAGGCATTGAAGGAGGATCATGGAGTAATTGGAGCGATCTGAATCAGGTGGGTTTTATTAAGGAAAATTTCATTTGTAGTTGTTCAGTCATGTCCAAAGCCCTGTGACCCCATTTGGGGTTTTCTTGGCAAAGATGCTGGAGGGGTTTGCTATTTCCTTCTCCAGCTCATTTTACAAATGAGGAAACTGAGGCGAACAGAGTTAAGCGACTTGCCCAGGGTCACACAGCTAGTAAGTGTCTGAGGTCACATTTGAACTCAGGAAGATGAATCTTCCTGACGCTAAGCCCAGCACTCTATTTTCTGTGCCACCTCCTTGCTGGTAAATTTCGTAGAGAAAATAAATTTTGCTCTCAGTTGAAGCGGGAAAAAAAATTAAAGGGAATAACATGGAGAAGATAATGCTCAATGTCTCAGGCTGAAGGGCTGGTGAAGACACATTGGTAGAGGCAGCCAAAAGGTGGATGGGAAAGTCATCCCGAAGCTGACCCTGTTCTGGCCTTACAGACGTGGCCAATCGCGTGCTGCTGACTCTCTTCACCATCGAGATGCTGATGAAGATGTATGGGCTGGGGCTCCGGCAGTACTTCATGTCCGTTTTCAATCGCTTCGACTGCTTTGTGGTGTGCAGCGGGCTCATCGAGATCATGCTGGTGGAGTCCGGGGTCATGACGCCCCTCGGCATCTCTGTCCTCCGATGTATCCGCCTTCTGAGGATCTTTAAGATCACCAAGTAAGGAAGTTGGGGGCAGGGGGCGGGACAGGAGAGGGGGGCTCAAGGGCGTCTGCGTGGAGCAAGAGTCCGTCAGAATTCTCTGAACTGTCCTCCCTCATTTTCCCCCGCTTCATTGTCGCATGCGTAACAATAATAACCAGCTTTTGCATGGTACTTAATATTTACAAAGTATTTTCTACACGTGATCTCATCAAATCCTTACAACGACATTATGAAGTAGGTGCTAATTTTATGCCCACTTTACAGATAGGGAAATTGAGGGTAAGCACAGTTGAAGTGACCTGCTTGAGATCCAGTTCCCTAACTACATTACACAAATGTAATACTTTCCTTTTTCATTTATACTTACAACCCGGGTACATTTTGAATGTAAATTACTCTTTTCCTTTTGGGACTCATTTTCCTCCCTTGCGCCTATCTTTGCCTCTGCTACTTGAGAGTCAAGAGAGTGGAGATCAGGAAGAAGGTGAAAAAAAGAGAAGAGAGAGAAAAAAACAAAGGGAAATAGTAGCTACAGAGAGACAGAGAGAACAAGAGTGAAGGAGAGTGAGAGACAGAGAGAGAGAGAGAGAGAAAGAGAGGAGACAGAGAGAGAGAGAGACACAAAAAGAGACACAGAGAGACAGACAGAGAGAGAGAGAGAGAGGAGACAGAGATAGACAGTGAGGAAAGAGAGACAGAGAGAAGAGAGAGAAAGAGAGAGAGGAGAAAGAGACAGAGAGAAAGAGAGAGAGACAGAGAGAGAGAGGAGACAGAGAGACAGAGACCTTGGGTAAACTTCACCTTCCTGGGTCTTTCATTCCTCATCCATAAAATGAATGGAGTGGTTAGATGATCTTTTAAGATGGAGCACCAGGCCTGAAGTCAGGATGACTCATCTTCCTGAATTCAAATCTGGCCTCAGACACCTACAAGCTGTGTGACCCTGGGCAAGTCACTTAACCCTGTTTGCCTCAGTTTCCTCATCTGTAAAAGGAGCTGGAGAAGGAAATGGCAAACCACTGCAGTATCTCTGCCAAGAAAACCCCAAATGGGGTCAAGAAGAGTTGGACATGACTGAAATGACTGACATGACTGAGCAACAACAAAAAAGGCCTATAAGTGTGTTGGAGCTTGCTCAAACCAGCTAAAGAGCTGGGTGTTAAATTTCCAGTGTGAATATCTACCCCTTGGAAATCAGCAAACACTAAAAATCCCTTTTAAAAGTGTGCATTATTTTGTTCGTTGTCTAGAATTAAGAAAGTGATGGAGATAAATGTTAATAACTCATATTAAATAGAGGTATATCCTGAGTCCTCTTGGGGGGGAAGCCCGCTATTAAACACTTAAACCAGCACACAGCTTTGTCAGTTTCTAAATTCTACTAACCTATAAAGTAACAACTAAACCCAGAAATTCCAGCTCTCTCACCAGTCAGTTCAACGCAATTCAGCAAGCAGTTATTAAGACACATGCTATGGGAGCGGCAAAGTGGCACAGGGGATAGAACACTGGCTCTGGAGTCAGGAGGACCTGAGTTCAAATCTGGCCTCAGACGCTTACTAGCCGTGTGACCTTGGGCAAGTCACTTAGCCCCAATTGCCTTGCCTTCCCCCCTGCAAAAAAAAAGAAAGAAAAGAAAAAAGAAAAGGGTTCCTATAGATGGAACAGGGCTTCTCACCCACCGATCTCATCTCCCTTTAGGTACTGGACATCTCTGAGCAACCTGGTGGCTTCTCTGCTCAATTCTGTCCGCTCCATCGCCTCCCTGCTCCTCCTGCTCTTCCTCTTCATCATCATCTTCGCCCTCTTGGGCATGCAGCTCTTTGGGGGCAAGTATGACTTTGATGACACAGAGGTGAGACGCAGCACCTTCGATACCTTCCCCCAGGCCCTCATCAGCGTCTTCCAGGTGAGGCGGCTCATTCACACCTGGGAGTCGGGCTGGGCCGCAGCTCAGCCTGATGGGTGATCCATCAATCAACAAGCATTTTTTAAGCCCTCGCTTTGTGCTGGGCACTGTGCTAAGCACGGGGAAGACAAAGAAACAAAAGGAGCACTGTTCCTGCCTTCAAAGGGCTTACGTTCTAACGGGAGAGACAATGTATATAAATAGACATATACAAGATATGGGAGGGTTATTTGCCATTAGGAAGTAGGGGAGCCAGGGATTGTGCAAGGTAGAGGGAAGTAGGAAGGCATTCCAGGCACAGAGTTAATCCACAAGCACCGATTAAGCCCCTATTCCAGGTCAAGCATTGGGCTGGGTAGACAAAAAATGAAACAGTCGCTACGCTCAAGGAAGGGGAGCCCCGATGCCCCCCTGCCTTCTCTTCCTGGTTCTGCCCCTGCCTCTGTAGCCAAAGGCAGGAAAGGCAATGCCTTCTCGCTCAAGCCTAGGAAGGCACCGGGCTTCACTGGATGTCACTGAAGGAGACTGAGGCTTTTCCTTGCTGTGAGAGCCACACATCTTTCTGAAGGGGATTTTAAAACACAGGTTACACTAAGACTCCCCGGTGTGGACAAATGTTCATGGTACATAGAAGACATGTATGTGGGAAAACCACTGAGTGAGTCAGAGGATCTGGTTTCAGAACCTGCCTCTGCCAGGATGACTGCCTGTGTGACCTTGGGCAAGTCACAAACTGCTTGTACCTTAATTTGCTCATCTGTAAAATGGGAGAGTTGGAATCAATGACTTCCAAGTTCCCTTCCTTCTCTAGATCTACGATTCTTTATGATGTTCATCAGCCTTACAAGGAGCCTGCTACAGAAGCAATTCCGACTGGCCCTACAAAAAGTTTTACCTGCTGTATAAGAGGGGATCAAAGCTCCCCTTCTTCCACAAAGTCCTCTGTGGATCCAGGAAAAACACATCTCATAGAAATGAAGTCTGTCTGTATTCTTGGAGAATGTGGCACGGCCAGTAGCTCGTCCAGAGTATTTTTAGGCTCATAATTCTTTGAGGGCCAGGAGTTAGAATGAGATGGCTAAGTCCATAGCACCCCTAGGGTCCAAAGTTAAAAGTGCAGTTTTCTTTGCTAAAAGAGGCACTCCTTTGTAAGGAATTGTTGTTCAGTCGTGATCCAACTCTTCATGACCTCTTTTGGAGTTTTCTCGGCAGAGGTACTGGAGTGGTTTGCCATTTTCTTCTCCAGTTCACTTTGCAGATGAGGAAACTGAGGCAAACAGGGTTAAGTGACTTGCCCAGGGTCACATGGCTTGTAAGCATCTGAGGCCAGATTTGAATTCAGGTCTTCCTAACCCCAGGCCCTGTGCTCTACCCACTTTACCACATAGTTATCTTAAAAGATAATCAGTCAATAACCAAGTCTTAAATCAGTGGTGTCAAATTCAAACAAAAATGAGGGTCATTACACACCATTAAACAATATATGAGGATCCCTGTAGGAGCACATTTTTGTTTTATTATATTTTTATTTTATTAAATATTTCCCAGTTACATTTTAATCTGGTTCAGGTAGCACTCCAGAAGCTCTCGGGCAGTGAGTGTGTGTGTGTGTGTGTGTGTGTGTGTGTGTGTGTGTACATGCATGAGAGCACATACTCAGTTCTGTTTGACTAACCAGTTTTAAGCACTTCATGGTATATCATGCTAAGCCCTGGAGATACAAAAATAAAAAGGCAAAAATAGGGCCTGCCCTCAAGGAATTTACAGTCAATCAAAAAGCATTTATTAAAATCAGAGATAAGGAGGAAAGTTGGCAATTTTTCATAGCATGCCTGATTCTCTCGGGATAATCTTTTTTGTGGGAGGAGAGAAGGAAGAGAATGACTTAGAAATACCTTCTCTCTATCTCTCTGTCTTTGTCTCTGTCTCTGTCTCTCTGTCTCTCTGTCCCTCTCCCTCCGTCCCTCCCCTCTCCTCTCCCTCTCCCTCTCCCTCTCCCTCTCCCTCTCTCTCTCTCTCTCTCTCTCTCTCGCTCTCTCTCTCTGTTTCTCGCTCTCTCTCTCTGTCTCTCGCTCTCACTCTCCATCTTGTACACCTGTCCTTCCCTCTTCTCCCATACTAGATCCTGACGGGTGAGGACTGGAACTCCATCATGTACAATGGCATCATGGCGTACGGGGGACCCTCTTATCCAGGTGTGCTGGTCTGCATCTATTTCATTATCCTCTTCATCTGCGGCAACTGTATCCTTTCAGAAGAGGGTGGGGTCCTGGTGACTCGAGATCGCAGCCATCTGCTCTATTCCTCATCAGTCAGTCATCCTCCTCCATGCCTTACCCAGCACTGCCCTGTCACCCATGCCCATCATCCCCTCTCCCGCACAGACACCTATCAGATTTGAGAGGCTTCTGTGTGCAAAGTCCTACCTGATTATTGCATAGCTGTTTTTTGTTGTTTAGTCGGTTCCAACTTTTATGGTCCCATTTGGGGTTTTCTTGGCAAAAATACTGGAGTGGTTTGCCATTTCCTTCTCATTTTATGGATGAGGAAACTGAGGCAAATAGGGTGAAGCGACTTGCCCAGGGTCACACAGCTAGTAAATGTCTGAGGCTGGAGTTGAACTCAGGTCTTCCTGACTCCAGGCCTGGTGCTCTATCCACTGCTCCACCCAGCCACCCTAGTGTTTGGTAGGCATGAGCATATATTTAAGGGAGAAAGCAGGGTGTCTGCCCTCAGACTGAAAGGAAGATTAAACAAACACACACATGCAAAAATAGATTTCAGGAAGCTTTATGACCAAGTGAAACCTTATACAGGTGTTAAAACTACATGTAGGATCCTGGAATGTTGGGGGGGGGATCGTTTAATCCCAACCCCTTCACTTTACAGAGAGGGAAACTGAGGCCTGGAAGGAAGTGACTTGACCCAGGTCACACATGGACTATAGCAGAACTGCCGGTGGAACCTCCTTGGTGTGCTGCCCATCACATAATCAATGGGAATCCTAAGGAGAAGGAGAGTTGGGTAAGAGAAGTGGAGAGAAGAATAACTAGCCCTCGGCGGGGTGGAGGCTGCTCAGCATGTGCTGGAGCCAGCTCAGTTCCAGAGAGCCGATTTAAAATTTTTTAATGCAAACACTTACACCCCAGAAATATGCAAATGTTACAAATCCAATCTATTGTCTTGTTGATTGTCTAGGCTTCAGAAAGCCATGGAGAAAAGGGTAATAATTCAGACTAAACTTAAAAAATGTGACCTGGGTATATTTATTCCACCTGGAGAGCTGGTTGTTAAACATTTACCAGCATACCCCTACCATACTCTACACTCAAGGTTTGCTTTCCCCGTAGTCGAGAGATTTCACATTTCACTCATACGAGTACAAATCCTACCCTTCAAATATCCTTTCTGTTTCCAGGGGTATTACTGTGTAGTGAAAACAGCAGAGGACCTGGGTCAGGAGACCTGGGTTCAAATCCTCCTTTGGACAAATTACTTAGTGACTCTGATTTTCAATCTCTTTATCTTTAAAATGATAACGTACTATATCCCTTAGAAGATTATTATAATTGAAGGCTATTCTAATAGTAATATTAGTATTATTATTATAAATCCTCAAGTGCCATGTTGTTATTGTCATTATTCTGAACAGAGAAGGCATGGCATCTCTAGAGCATCACCCATGCAGACCCCTGAGGACAGCTCTGTAGGATTAAGCTTCCCCTGAGTACGCTATTCTAGTGTCAGCAAGCACCATGCTCTCCAGTTCTGGACGGCCATACCAAAAGACTATTGGATCATAAATCGAGACCCGGCAGAGACCCCAAAGGCCGTCCGGTGCAAGCCCACCCATTCCACAGATGAGGCCTGAGAGACGCAAAGAAGGGCAGATCTTGAGCAGGTGGTCACCTCCTCCTCTCAGTGGTTTCTTTTCACACTTGCCCCAAGAAGGTTCCTTAGCCACTCTGCTCCTCAGATATCCTGCTCAACGTCTTCTTGGCCATTGCTGTGGACAACCTGGCTGAGGCTGAGAGCTTAACTTCAGCCCAGAAAGCCAAGGCCGAAGAGAAGAAACGCAGGAAGATGTCCAAGTCAGTGGTCGTGTCGTCCGCCCGGGGCGTGAGCCTTGGTGTGCTCGGCCACGGGACAGGGCAGCCAACATTTATTAAGCCTCTGCTATGTACCAGTACTGTGCAAAGCAATGGGGATACAGAGAAAGGCAAAAAAAAAGGGTCCCTGTCCTCCAAGGGTTCAAATTCTAGCTACAAATACAAATAGCTACAAATGAGATAAATACAGTGAAAGTGACATGGAGGGATGTGAGGGGGGCAATGGGGGGAAATTGACAACAGCCACCTGCGGAGAGGGACAGCATTCCGGCCATGGGGGACAAAGTGCAAAGGCAAAGAGCCGGGAGGTGGGGTGCCATGTGTAAGGAACAGCAAACAGTCTGGTGAAGGTGGATTGTAAAGACCATGAAGGGGAGCAGCTTGTAAGAAGATTAGAAGGGTAGAGGGTATGAGGTTGTGAAGGCTTTAAAAGCCAAAGAGAAGGTGTAGCTAGGTGGCACAGTGAATAGAGCACCAGCCCTGGAGTCGTGAGGACCTGAGTTCAAACCTGGCCTCAGATACTTGACATGTACTTGCTGTGTGACCTTGGGCAAGGCACTTAACCCCAATTGCCCTGTCTTCCCCCCTCCAAAACGAACAAAAAAGCCAAAAGAAAGGATTTTATGGTTGATCCTGGAGGTAATAGGGGACCCCCTGAGTTTATCGAGTAAGGTGGGGAAAGGAATGATAGCGTCAGAGCTGCAGTTTAGGAATGGCATTTTGGTAGCTGGAGTAGAGGGATGAGTTAGGGAGCCATTGCAATGGGCCAGTCATGGGTGATGAGGTACTAGGGTGGTGGCTGTGTGATTACAAAGAAAGTGATGTAAGGAAAGTATGTTGTGAAGGTAGAAAGGACAAGATTTGGCAATCTTGAGGATAGACGGATGACTACTTGAGGTACTGGCAACTCAACAAGGAAGCTCTTTGGGGCCCATGCTTTGTTTTCAAACAAGTCCTTTCTCCCAGAGGAAGTCTGAGGGCATTAACCAAGGCCATTCTTCTAACCCGACTTCCAATGACATTACATGATACGTCCCTAGTTCCTACATATGCCACCCCAAGAAGTTTTGTCCGTGCTCTGGCATCGTAAGCACAGCTCATCCAGCCAGCGGGGGGCTGTCCTACTCAGAGCTATCGTTGTCAAGGGAACCACCATCTGCCCAGTCACACAGGCTCCCAGGCTCCACGTCATCTTTGACTCCTCTCATGCACCCAGTTTGAATATCCAATCTGTCGCCAAGTCTTAGCATCTATAAGTTCACACCACTGCCTATACCTCTTCCATAGCCACTGCCCTACTACAGGCCCTCATTACCTCACAACTGGACTGTTGTAATAGCCTTCTAATTATCTCCCGGTCTCAGGCTGGCCTCTACCCCAATCTAGACAGATAGATAGATGGATGGATGGATGAATAGTTGGATGGATGGACAGACAGATATAGATAAATCTACATGCAGATTTATAGATATAGATATACACATACACACTTATATCTGGATAGAGAGAGAGAAAGAGAGAGAGAGAGAGAGAGAGAGAGAGAGAGAGATGGATGTCATGTGTATGTGATTTTTTACCCATGGTCTTCCCCACTAGAATGTGAGCTCCTTGAAGGCAGGGACAACATTTTCACCTTTCTTTGTATTCCTGGGGCTGGGGCTGGTACATAGTACAAATGCTTGTTTACCAAATGGCCTTACTGAAATTTCTAATTCAGGGGTCTCCCAGACAAGTCTGAGGAAGAGAAGTTGATTCTGGCCAAGAAGTTAGAACAGAAAGCCAAGGGAGAAGGCATCCCCACCACAGCCAAGGTGAGGGCTTCATTTAGGGGCATTTTCAGATGCTTGGGGAGTGATGGGACATCAAAAGGTCAACTAGGTCATCCCTCTGCCTTTAGGCAGGATTCTAGCTAAGCTCAGATGGCTTTACTGTACCAGTCCAAGCAGGTATATGTTTTACCATTTCTTCTCTATGAAAGGAGGGTTGACTGTTTCCCCAGGAGAGTTTCCCCATCTCTGGAGCCAGGAATAATTCTGCCCTGCCTTTGCTTCAGCTTACACCAAAATCCTATTGGGCTAAGGGGTCTGGAACTGTCTCCAAATATCCACCACTCACCCTAGGCTGCCTCTTTTTCTTTCTTTCTTGCAGCTGAAAGTAGATGAGTTTGAATCCAATGTCAATGAAGTGAAGGATCCATACCCTTCAGCCGATTTTCCAGGTGAGGACTGGGCTTGGAAGTGGAAGGGGCTCAGTCAGGGAGTGGAAAGACTGGGCCAGAAGGACCTGGATCTATTGAAACAGAGAGAGTATTTAAACATCCCATGGAACATTAACTACGCAGTCCAAGGTTCCCTTTTATTAGGGACTACATATGTCAAAATTCCCCAGAGTTTTTAAGAGACAGTTCACAAATGGGAGCCCCAAGAGAAAAGAGATCTCCCTTCTGTGGCCTGAGTGCTCCTTTATGCCTGAGAAGAAGTCATTTTGCCAGCTTGTGTCCCCTACTAGTTCCACAGAGTAACTTTTATTTTCAATTAAATTCAGTAAGTATATGTTGGGTGCCAAGAGAAGGCATACATACCCTTGTGCCCTAGATAAGGCCGTTAAAATTTGTCATCCATCTTTGACCTGATTTATCAATTCAATTCAAACAGTTATGAAGCACTTACTTTACGTCAGGGCCCATGCTAGATGTTAGAGATATAAAGACAAAAATGGACTGGCTCCTGCCCTTAAGGAGCTTACATTTTATGGGGGAGAAGAGAACACGTACACAGCTAAGTAAATTTTAAAATAGATACAAAATAATGGGGCGGCTAGTAAGGAGCACTAACCATTGGGGTGGCCAGGAGGCTTCCTATAGGAGGGGGCACCCAAGCTGAGTCCCGAAGGGAGTTAGGGGTCCCAAGAAGTAGAGGGAGAGTGTTCCAGGAACAGGGAGCAGATACTGAAAAGGGACAGAGATGAGATGCTGTGTATGGAGAACGTCATGTCAGCCGGTCTGGCTAGAACATGGACTATGTGAAGGGGAGTAATATGTGACCACATTGGAAAAACGGATCAGATGCTGATCGTAAAGGGCTTTAAATACCCTGTCTGTATTTTAGCCTAGAGGAAATAGGGAGTAGGTGAAGATGTGACATAGTCAGATCAGTGCTTTTTTTCACAAAATAAACATCTGTGGGTCATCGAGCATGACTTCGTGGTATTGAAAACGGGCATATTTATAAGAAATTATGTGAAAAAATGCCATCCTTGTATGCTTTGCCCTATTCAACTGCCTTGTTCATCATTCCTGACTCTTCATGACCCCGGGGACCATATTGCACATGGGGTTTTCTTGGCAAAGATACTGGAGTGTTTGCCATTTCCTTCTCCTGGGGATTAAGGCAAACAGAGGTTAAGTGACTTGCCCAAGGTCACACAGCTAGTAAAAGTCTGAGGCCGGAGTTGAATTCAGGTTTTCCTGATTCCAGGCCTAATGCTCTATTCACTGAGCCATCAAGCTACCATTCAACTGCCTAGCGTACCCAATTCCATCTCAAGAGCCTACAAGTTGCCCATCACTGGGCAGCTAGGTGGTGCAGTGGATGGAATGCTGGCCTTGGAGTCAGTTAGGAAGATTCATCTTCCTGAGTTCAAATCTGGCCCCAGACACTTACTAGCTGTGTGACTCTGGGACAAGTCACTTAACCCTGTTTGCCTCAGTTTCCTTATCTGTAAAATAAGCCAGAGAAGAAAATGGCAAACAACTCCAGTACCTTTGCCAAGAAAACCCCAAATGGGGTCACAAAGAGTCAAATAGGCTTAAAATGACTAAATGACAACAAACATCACTGAGAATATGCTGCAGGCTACTTGTACCCATCCAGTGACTTTTTACCATTGCCTTTTGGGTTATCCACTCTCAGAGAGGCTAGGTCACAGAGAATTATCAGGAGAATATTTGTGTGAAAAAGATGGAACATTGTCCCTGGAAGGGATGCAAGGTTAAAAGTACTGGGGAACTGTCCATATGCAGCCCAGTGGAGGACTCTTCCTCCTGTTCAGTTCCAAGTCTCTCTGCAACCCCTGACCTGTATTTGCACACTGACGTACTAGTTCAATGGACTGACCATCTAATTGCATATCATGATCTGGGCAATAGGCATTTTTCATCCATTTAGTTCTTCTTGTATGGATTATTAGGCCAGTTTGGGTACTTGAAGCTTATTCCAGAACCAAGTTAAGTCCTAGCAGGTTCTACCATGCTGGAAGAACTTCAAGTATACTATTAGCAACAGGACTGATCGGCTTTCTGAAGGCTGACCTCACTAAAAGCATACAGACTCATCACCAGTAGGCTGGCCAAAAGTGATGAATCCTTTGGTCATGGCGACTCCCAAATTGAAAAAAGCTTGGCATCGATTAGGTGATTAAGCTTTACCTCTCTGTGCTTTAGTTTCTTCTTCTGTAAAATAAGGAAGTTGGAGTCAATGACCTCTAATTTCCTTCAAATTCTAAATCAATAGTCCCCTGATTATTCATTTTGTATGCCCCACTTTTTTAGGATTTATGTGCCCCCACTTTTTAGGATTTATGTGCCTCTACTTTTTAGGATTTGTGTGCCCCCCCACTTTTCAGGATCTATGTGCCCTTCTCTTGTTAGGTTTCATGTATCCCCTCACTTTGTTAGGGAACTTATTAGTTCCTCTCTCTAGTCATAGAATGTGTAGATGAAAGGGACCTTAGACATGGGCTAGTCCACCCAGATGAGAAAACCAAGAGCTATAAGGATGAAACAATTAGCTTGTGGTAGAGCTGAGATTGGAATCCAGGTCTTCAGACTCCCAGGTCAGGGCTCATCCCCCAGTATGGCTCTTGGGCAGTCTTGTCATAAAGTTTCTGTTGAGATTCAGAGCAGACAGGCTGTGAAGGGTTTTCTGCCACTCCACGCATCTTCCCTCTTCATCCTTGCTCCACTTTCAGGCCCCAGGCCTGAGGCCATCATCAGAGCCTGGGCCCCGTCTTCTCCTTTTGACAACTCAGGGCCATTGTTCCCTCTTGGGGTGACAGCAGGTCAGGGAGGCTGTCTAGAGTGGCAAACTACTGACACTTGATGCCCTGGTCAAATCTTTATGCTTTACCCTGGGTACGTTGCCACGTAGTAGTGCTGGCCAAAAAGACTAGCTTCTGGGAGGGACATAAGGTGAAAGATGATGTCTGGGCTTGACCTCTGAAAGCCTGATAGGGTGGGGCCGTTGGATTGGAAGTCAGAAAGCTTGAGTCACTTCTGTGACCTTGGGAAAGCTATTTCTCCTTCTTCTTCCTCAGTCAAATAAAGGGGTTCATAGGATCATCTATCTAGAGGTCTCATCTAATTCAACTCAATTCGATTCAACCAACATTTCTCACATGTCTACTACAACCAAGGACCTGTGCTAGGTACTGGACCCATGAAGACAGAAACAAAACAGTGCCTGCCCTCATGGAGCTTATATTCTTCTGAGTCCAATATTCTGTTATTCTATGGTCCTGTGATCTTTGGCAGAGCCAATGGGGCCAGGGAGAACAAACAGAATTCTCAGGGATGGGATGATGACCTCAGGTGCTTCCTGCCCCCCCCAACCTGCTCATCCCCACAGGAGATGATGAGGAAGAGGAGCCAGAGATCCCACTGAGCCCTCGGCCTCGCCCCTTGGCAGAGCTACAGCTGAAAGAAAAAGCAGTGCCTATGCCCGAAGCCAGCTCGTTCTTCATCTTCAGCCCTACCAATAAGTAGGTGGTGCCACACATACATATATACATATATACATATATACATATATACATATATACATATATATATGTATATATATATTTGGTGGAGGGAAGAAGTCCTAAATCTGTGTTTTTGTCTATGTGAGAAACCTCCAGTGTGGAAATTCCCTCTGTTAATGATGATGAGTACATAGTAGAGATGAAAGAGTGTTATATTTGGAATCAGAGGATGCAGGTTCAAATTCAGCCTGCTTGTGGAACCTTGAACAAGCTACCTGTTCTCTCAATACCAAAGATCCTCATTTGCAAATTAAGGGGGTTGGGCTAGAAGATCTCTGAGGTTCCTTCCAACCTGAAATCCTATGATTTTCCAACTTCTCTGTAATGGATAGTCCTGGGCACACTGAGAGGTTAAGCGTGCCTCATACTCACCAGGGCACCTCTCCCTGCCTTTCCTTTTACCAGGATCAGGGTACTGTGTCACCGGATTGTCAACGCCACCTGGTTCACCAACTTCATCCTGCTCTTCATTCTGCTCAGCAGTATCTCCCTGGCAGCGGAGGATCCCATCCAGGCAGAATCCTTTAGGAACAAGGTAACTGCTCTCCCCACCCCCAGATCATAGGTGGCTCCTCTTTGCTCAGTTGTCCCTGGGTTCTCAGCAAATTCCATTCCCGGGGCAAGGCCAACCCCAGGAAGGTTGGTTCATAGAATCACAGAAACACAGAGCTGAGAGACATCTCAGAGATTATTGGAATCCTTTTGACAATATTCCTGACGTGTTAAAGCTTCCACTCAAAGACTTCTAGTAATGGAAGACTCACTACTTCCCAAAAGATCCCATTTCACTTTTGAATAGCTCTTCTTATGAAGTGTTTCCTTATACTGAGCCTGACTCTGCTGGCCGCACTTCTTCCCAATGCTTATAGTTCATAGCAAGAGGTAAATATGGTTGTGGTATAAAGAGCATTGAACTTAGAACCAGAAGTCCTTTAATCTTGGTAAGAAGTATTTATTAAGGACCTACTATGTGCCAGGCATTATATTCCTCTATGAACCTTATGTATTTCATAACAAGAGGTAGTACAGTTATAGTGGAAAGAGAATTGGACTTAGAACCAGAAGTCCTTTGCCTTAGGTAAGAAATACTTATTAAACACCTGCTATGTACCAAGCATTCTATTCTTCTATGAACCCTGCGTATTTCGTGATAAGAAGTAGTGAGGTTGTAGTGGAAAGAGAATTGGACTTAAAATCAGAAATCCCTTAATGTTGGGTAAGAAGTATTTATTAAGCACCTACTATGTGCCAGGCATTGTGCTAGGCACCCAGTGATACAAGTACAGAGAATGAAACAAGCTCTATTCTTGATGAGTTCCCATTCTAATGAAAGAAACATTACAGTATGAATCTAAAGTTAGTGACTAGGAATCTATACAAAATAGTTAAATCCAAGGTTGTTTTGGAAGGAGGGCACTAGTAATTGGGGAGGAAGGGTCAGGGAAGGCTTCATACATGCTGGAGCCATGTGTTAAAGAAAGAGAGGGGCTCTGTGAGGAAGAGGTGAGCAGAGAGTATGCTCTAGACATGGAGACAGGAAATGGAAGTCACTCAACTTTAAGGTTCTGTCTCCATGAGTCTCGGTTTCTCCAGCTGTAAAATGGATATGACAAAACAGAGTCCAGGAAGAGATGAGGACCAAAATAGATGATGTGTGTGAAAGTGCTTTGTAAGCTGAAAAGCTTGTTGTCTTTCAGTTGTTTTCAGTTGTCTCCAGCTCTTCATGACCCCTCTTGGGGTTTTCTCAGCAGAGATACTGGAGTGGTTTGTCATTCCTTCTCCAGCTTATTTTACAGATGAGGAAACTGAGGCAAACAAGGTTAAGTGACTTGCCCAGGGTCACACCGCTAGTAAGTGTCTAAGAACTCAAGAAGATGAGTCTTCCTGACTCCAGGCCCAGTACTCTATCCACTTCACCACCTAGCTGAAAAGTACTACACAAAAATGTCAGGGATTATTACCGCATTATTTAGCATCTGCTGTAGAGCCACCTCTTATTTCCCTGCCTCCTCATCCTTGTAGAACTCAGGTGTGACCATTCCTAGCCAGCTGGCAGCAGCAGGATGTTCAAGTCCCTATCCCACAGGCATGCATGGCATTCTGGGGATAGCTCTCTCTTTGGCAATATTCTCAAGTCCAGCCTATGGCTGAACCCAGGATTCAAGACCATCTAATAGCCAACACATCGTCACAGAGGCATAATGGCCATGATCCTACTCCCCTTCCTGGCTTCCATTCATGAGTTCTATGGACTGTAAGGAATAGCCCTGGGTCACATACTCATAACTGTGTTTATCCCCTGCTCTCTCCCCATTCTCATTCACAGGATCATGAGATTAGAGATCTAAAGCTTAGAAGGGACCTTAGAGGCATCCCATTTTACAGATGAGGAAACTGAGTCCAGAAAGGTTAAGACTTGCCCAAGGTCACACAAGTAACAAATGACTGGAGTAGATTTGAATCCAGGTCCTCTTACTTTTAAATATACTGTTCCTTCCATGGCTCCATACTGCAAACAACTCCTGATTTCCCACCTTTACAAGGAAGCCTTTCCAGACTAATTATAATGGAGGGAAAGACTTCTGCCAGACTCCTCCCAAAAAGGAAACCCCAGACATGTCTCTTAGCTTGTCCCCTGACACACAGCCTCTCAAAGGTACAGGCATTTACTTGTCCACCAGGTCAATCAGATCATAGAATGTCAAAGCTAGAAGAAACCTTAAAGTTCATGGAGTCCAACCCCCTCATTGTGCAGGGGAAGGAAACTGAGACTCAGAGAGGAAGTAACTTTTCTGGTGAATTAGTGGCAAAGCCTGGATTAGAACCCAGGTCTCCTAATTCCCAGCTCAATGCTCTTTCCAGGAGATAGTTTAACCCATCCCCTTAAATTGCAACTTCTATGGCTGAACAAGTTGCGGTATATCAATGTAATAGAATACTATTGTGCTGTAAGAAATGATTAACAGGTGGACTTCAGAGAAACCTGGGAAGACGTATATGAACTGATGCTGAGTAAAGGGAGCAGAACCAGGATAACATTGTACACAGTAACAGCCTAGGTGCTAGGACTGATTTTGATAGGCTTAGCCCTTCTCAGCAATGCAATTCCAAAGGACTCATGATGGGAAATGACATCCATATCCAGAGAAAGAATATGGAGTCTGAATGCAGAGCAAAGCAGACTATTTTCTTATTTTGTTGTTTTGTTTTTCTTTCTCATGGTTTCTCCCATTCATTATATTTCCTCTGTGCAACATGACAAATATGAAATTATGTTTAATAGGAGTGTATATGTAGAGCCTATATCAGATTGCAGGCTCTCTTGGGGAGGAAGGGGGAGAAAATTTAAAACTTATGGAAATGAATGTTGAAAACTAAAAATAAATAAATTGACTAATAAAATAAAAAAGAATAAAAAAATAAATTGCAGCTTCTACAAAATGGTACTAATCCCATCTATCCATGCATGTGTTTGAGATTCTAGGACTCAGTTTTCTGTGTATCTGCTACATGTTCATCCATATCAGTGTCAGGCCTTGGACTTCTAACTCATGGGCTCTTAACCAGTTTTGTGTCCTGGACCTCTTGGACAATCTGGTGAAGCCTATAGACCCCTTCTCAGAATAGTATTTTTAAATAAATAAAATAAAATATGTAGGAGTACAAAGGAAATCAATTATCCTAAAATACAATTATCAAAATAGCTTGGGTTTTTTTTTAAGGTCATAGAACCCAGATTAAAAACTCCTGAATATCTATTCAGGCTTGTCTGTGTCACAACCTCTGTACCATGTCCAGCACAGAGTCCATCACAAATAGGTTCTTAATCTATTTTGCTTTTTGGTGGTGGTTATAATATCATTGTCACCTCACTGACTCTCGCCAGTTTCTTTTCTTCCTCCTATGTCACTCCTTTTTCCCTACCTCAGATCCTTGGCTATTTTGACATCGCCTTCACTTCCGTCTTCACTGTTGAAATTGTACTCAAGGTAAGTAGTCTAGAAGACTCCTGAGGGCCCCCAGATATCTGCCCACATGGCTTTTTAAGTCAAGTCACTTAGTTGCCTTTCTCAGGCTCCCCTTTGCACTTTTAGAACAGCTCCTGGGGGTAGGGGGGGAATGGAAAACAGAGTCAATGCTTCGGATCAGTTTGCCATAAGATCACAGACTTAGAGTTCAGAGGGCTCTTAGATGGCCATTAAGGCCAACCTTCTCCCATTTTACAGATCAAGAAACTGAGGCACATAGAGACTAAGTGACTTTGTCCAGAGTCATATGGCTAGTAAGTGAGACGGTCTTTGAACTTAAGTCTCAAGGATAAGATCAAATGAGCCCCAAAGGCAGCACATCTTTCCCAAGGGACCTTTCTATAAATGGGACCTTACAAATCAAAAAGCCCACAGGAGAAGGATTTCTTATCCAATAGCCCAGCCAGCCAACAGAGGCAGGCTGTGACCCTGGGCCTTTCACCTGACTGACAGGCTCCTTGGAGCCTCTCCAGGGATACTAGCACACCGGCCTTTGTGCTTTCAGTTTTCTCTACTTTCTAGATCTTCCTTGGTCCCTGGCCTGTCAGACGTTCCTGACTCCTGAAACTGCTTGGCTCCCTAGGCTCATGTGTCTGCTAAATCTATCCCCTAATTATCTTTTTCCTTGCTTTTGCTGCTGTCACCATAACTGGATGCCCTAGACCTATTCCCTCTTTCCCCCATCTACCATACACTCCAAACCCCAGAATGAATGGGTTTTCCAGGGCTTATATATGAAAGAAATAGAAATCCATCAATTCACAAACTATACAGCAGGGCAAGGTAACTACTGGAAGGACAAAGAAAAGAAAACTACCCAATTCCTGTCTCAGGGCGCCTACATTTTCTTCATTGCTGCAGTTTCCAGGGTCCATCTTTGACCATCTTGACTCTCTCTCATCCTAGAGCATCCTCTCCCCTGCGTGTCCCCGGACAAAGATGGCATTCCTCTGAACTGGGATTGGTCCACTAGGGTCTCGTGGCCCGATGTCATTGGTCCATTCCATAATCCCAGGCCCACACTTAGCTAATCAGAAAAGAGGATGGAAGTAACCATTATATATGAATAAATTTTATCCAGTCACTCAGAAATAGAAAACAACAACCCTCCAAAAGTACACAGAGAGAGGGCCATTTGTCACATGAGCACAGCAAAGCAGTACTTTAAGTAACACCCTCCCCCCACCCCTACTTCCCTCCCTCTGTTATTAGACAGTAAGCTGCTTGAGGGCAGGAGCTACATCCGGTTTATATCCACAACCATACTTAACCAAGGACATTGCATATAATGAGAAGTTAGTGAATTTCTACCGAATGAAAAATGAATCAATGAATAAATGGATGGATGAATGAAGACAAGATCTACATCTCTATTCTCATGACGCAGGAGTACTTAACTTCTTTTAATTTTTTACAGGGTGGGTGTATAGCCCCTTTGTTGCAAAGCACAGTGCCTCTGTAAGTTTCTAAGCAGCTTAGCATACTGGCTAATCTTCGTTTGTACTCTCGCAAGCATGTGTCTAACATATTGAAGGTTGATTGTCGCTGGAATAGCTCCAGGAGGCCATGCTAGGTCCTTGTTAGCTATAGCTGGGAAAGCTTCTCCTTCAGAGAGTCCCATGTTGTTAGGTCTGAGTGTCCAAAAGTCTACATCTCTATCGGACTCTTCTCTGGGCCATCATCTGCTGAATGTCATTCATTCACTCAACAAACATGTATATGCAAGCTACTGCAAAAGATACAAAGATAAACAAGGCAGTACCTACCCTCAGGGAGCTCGGAATCGAGTGGGAGATTATTAAAATGTCTGAAATAATGTAAGTATCAGCAGAGGAATTCAAAGTGCTTTGGGCATTCAGAAGAGGTATTGA
Source organism: Trichosurus vulpecula (assembly GCF_011100635.1). Taxonomy (NCBI): domain Eukaryota; kingdom Metazoa; phylum Chordata; class Mammalia; order Diprotodontia; family Phalangeridae; genus Trichosurus; species Trichosurus vulpecula. Next base: position 101,317,144 of record NC_050576.1, on the reverse strand, counting down.
TCTCTTCTGCTTGGAAGGAGCAAGGAAAGCTTACAATGAAAAATGAGTTGGATCTCAAAAGGAAGGAAGAGATGAAGTATAAGGAGAAAGCATCCCAGGAGAGACTGACGCAATCAGAGGTTCAAAGGAGGGAAAACATGGGGTCATGATCAGGCAACAGTGAGTCATCTAGCTTGACTGGAGTAGAAAGTATACCCATGGGCCAGTAATGGAGGCAAAGTCTGCAAATGTAGGTTGGGGGCCAAACCAAAAAAGGTTTTTAATAATCAGAAATTTAAAAAAAAATTTTTTAATTTCAATAGTAGAGGGACATGGTCAAACTGTTAAGGGGAAGCCTTCCTCAGGTTCTCAAGGGGATGACAAAATTTGTCATGCTACCCCCATACCCTGAAGGAAAGATGAAGTAAGAGTTTCCTTTTGGAGCCAGAAGGAATGCCAACTTTCCTCAATATTTTCATTCCTTCATTTATCAGATATTCATTAACATTTCTTATCGTTTTGAGGTAGTGCAGAGGTGTCAAAAAGGCGGCCTGCACATCTGGCAACACTCTCAAGTGAGGCCCAAACCAGATTAAAATGTCAGTGGGAAATATTGAACAAAATAAATAAAAATACAATAGAATGTAGTCTTAATATGCGGTTTTCTATGTCAATATGGGATCATTTACATTTTGCTTAGCTTCTATTTGAGTTTGATACCACTGATGTGGAGGATAGAAATCTGACCTTGAAATTAAGAAAGCCTGCATTGAAGTCCCATCTCTGATAGCTGCTGGTTGTTTGACCCTGGACAAGTGGCCTACCTTCTCAGGGCCATAGGCAGCTTTCTTAGACTATAAATTGCAGACCAGGTACAAATCCCATTGCCAAAGGAAGTCTTCTTTCCGGTCCCAGTGAAATCACAAGCCTAATCCAAAAAAAAAGCAAAAAAAAAATCCCTTTCTAAGTTCAGAGCACTGTACCAGATTCCAAATAAACTAACACTTGGAATAAATGATTTACATAGTTTCGTGACTCCAGTCTATCAAGGGGCTTGCACTCTAAAAGCGAACAGTGAAAAAGAGGAAAATGGACAGTGACCCACTGCAAGAGAGGCTACTAAATGTTTGACAACCAGCTTTCTAAGGGGGGGAAAATGTGCCTACAATATACTTTTAAGTTTGATCTGTATTATCAGCATGTTCTCCATCACTTTTTTAAGTCTAGACAATTCAAAAGCAATAAATCAAGCTCTGGTTTTCTGAGGTATGAACATTCACTCTGGAAATTTCATGGGTCAGGATCTCAGAGCCAGTACTAGGTAGTTATGCCCAGAACAGCCCAGGAATTAAGTCACAGGATCTGGGACTCAGTGGCTTTCTAATCCAATCTGTACTTAAAATTATCTCCCCTACAATATAACCAACAAGTAGTCAGCCAGTGGTTATAGCCCTTCAGTGAAAAGGAACTAATTCCTTACTTCCTAAGACAGTCCATTCCATGTATAGATTACTTTAATTATTAGGAATATTTCCTTATATCTCATGGTTCCCTGTTGGCTTCCAAGTAAAGTCCAAACTTCTTAGCCTAACATTCAAGGCCCTCTGTAATCTGACTCAACCTGCTTTTCCAAGCTATATTGTTTCCCACTACTCCCTTATAAATATTCTATGCTTCAGCCAGACTTGCTTTTCCCACCTCTGTGCCTTTGTCCATGTAGTTGTTTCCACCTAAGATGCCTTCCTTTTTCTTTCTATCAGTTTCTATCCTACCCATCCTTCAGAGTTCTGCTCAAAAGCCATCTCTTTCAGGAAACCTTCCTCGATTACTACAGTTATAAATTATTTCACCCTCCTTGACATTCATCTGGTACTTTGCACCATCTCAGGCACTTTTCATGCCCTGATTTATATTGTAATTAATTGTTTGCCCTCAGGCTCTTCACAGCATCCCAAGGACTCAGTTTCCTAACAGAGAGAGCAGTCGATTCCTAGCTGGGTAGTCTGTAGAGAGAAGGCATCATTGACAAGAAACTTTGCTTAGTCTGTGTCATCCCCTTGGCATCAATGTTGGGTTTTGTTTTTTCCCTCTGTAGATGACGGCTTACGGTGCCTTCCTCCACAAGGGCTCCTTCCTACGCAACTACTTCAACATCCTGGACCTGCTGGTCGTGGCCGTGTCCCTCATCTCCATGGGCATTGAGTGAGTAATGACTGGGGACCGTCTCTGAGGAAGGAGACCTCATGAGATGCACAGCACCGACCCCCAGACTAGGAGGTTTCTGAAGCTCTTGGTGCCTTTCCCATAGCCCAGGGCTCATGAGCTTCACACAGTAACAATGGCTCATACTTTATATAGAATTTAAAAGTTTATGAAGCATCTTCCCCCAGCAACTCTGAGAGGGTGGTGTAAATAGTAGTACAAATACTAATAGTTTCCATATTTAAGTCATTTAAAGGTTTGCAAAGTATTTAACATATATTTTCTCATTAGATCCTCATAGCAACTCTAAGACAGGTGCATTATTACTCCCATTTTACAGATAAAAAAACTGAGGATCAAAGAAGTTAGGTTAGCTCATCCAGGATCACATGGCTAGGGAGTGTCTGAAGTAGGATTTGAACTCGGGCCTTCCTGATTACAAGTCCAGGAGTAAGTAGTTTAACTATTATTTTCAACTATCAGAAAGGCAGCATGTTGCAATGGAAAGAGGCCTACATCTGGAATCAGAGGACCCGAGTTCAAATTCTAACTCTGACAATCTCTATGACCTTGACCAAATCGTTTTCGTACCTCAGTACCCTCGCCTGTAAAATGACAGGGCTGGCCAAGCTGATTTCTAAATTCTCTTCCCAGAAGAAATGAGATGTGGGTAGTATTTAAAGGAGAGAAGGGAGGTGACTTAGGGGGAGGGAGCTCAGGAGAAAAGGAAGTGTTTTGGGTGGAAAGAATGGCTTATTTGACGGCTTAGAAGGAAGAAGCCAGTAGCTGGCAGGGGTCAGTGAAGAGTGTTACCCAGCTGGAGCAGGGTTATAGCAAGGGTCTCCTTCCCGCTCCTCACCTCGCCCTGTATTCCCTCCCTCACCCCCTCAGATCCAGTACCATCTCTGTGGTGAAGATTCTCAGGGTGCTGAGGGTGCTCCGACCCCTCCGAGCCATCAACAGGGCCAAAGGGTTGAAGGTGAGAGCTCAGTAGGCCCTGGACCCACTTCCCCTGGGAGGGGAAAGAACACGGAGGTATCACAGCACCCAAACAGCCCACACCAAAGCACACATTGGTACATTGATTCACCAGCCTGGCTGAGACACCGCATCCACTCTGGGTTCCTTCCACAAGCCCTTCACAATGGGACCTTGGAAGTGTCCACTGTCAGTCCCTCTCCTTCCAGCCGGGGGAGTCCCCTCTCTTGCCACTCAGCTGCATTCTTGGGACTCCCTCAAAGCCTGGCGGCCGGCCGTGAGTCTGGTCTTCACCCCATCCATTCTCCATTACTCAGCACGTGGTTCAGTGTGTGTTTGTGGCCATCCGGACCATTGGCAACATCGTTTTGGTCACCACCCTCCTGCAGTTCATGTTTGCCTGCATCGGAGTCCAGCTCTTCAAGGTAAGAGGCCCCCATTTCATCCAGATATCATCATTTGTTCACCATTTTCTAATTGATGGATACCCTCTTTGTTTCTAGTTCTTTGCTATCACAAAAGGAGCTGCTATTAAATATTTTTTACATATGGACCACTTGTTACAAGGATTTATTTTTTTTCTGGAGTGGGAGTGGGAGGGAGAGAAAATACTTATTAATTGGGAAAAAAAAATTTAAAGCGGTGTGCTCCAACCCCTAAGTGCAGAGCAACTGGCCCTTCCTTATGGAGGATGCCAATCTGATTTGGAGAATATTTAGGGAGGAAGTCTCTGAGGGTAGTGGGGTATTTGTTCCCCCCTGGAAACATCACTGTTTCCCATTTTCTAGAGGGAGAAGGAACAGTAAGACCTGAGTCCCTGGATGTTTTACTCTGGCTGAGCCTCACAGGGCAGCCAGCCCGCTCTGTGAGATCATGTGGTACAACAGAACCATGATTGGATTTGAAGTCACAGAACCTGGGTTCAAATCCTCCCTCTGCCATTTATTTACCTGCTCTTAGGGCAAAGTCATTTTATTTCCCTGGGGCTCGGTCTCCTCACTTATAAAATGTGCAGGAAGTAAGTATGGCCTTCAAAGTGAGGTATCAGACTTGATGGTGTATGATGTACCTTTGAGACCTCACATGTATAATGGATAGCACGTCGCTTGGCTTCTCAATGGGGGCGGAGGGAGTGGTGCTAGAAAGAGGAAGAGAATTTGGAACTCAATATTTTTTTAAAAAAGAATGTTAAAAATAAACAATATGCCTTTGAGCTCTAGCAATCCTGTGAAGTGTAAGTGCTGCCCTTAACGCTATTGTTAACAATGTTTATTACATTATGGTATATCATTTTATATCATATTATATCATATCATATCAAATCAGATCATATTATATATTGCATTTCATTATATCACAGCGTAGCTTATTAACAATGTTATTATTAACAAGAACAATGTTAAGCTGTTATTGTAATGATGGTCAAGTCTATCTTGTCCTGCCTTCCTTCCAAAAGGTTAGGGTTTTCACCTTCTTGAAGGTAACAGGGCCAAGGAGACTTCCCTGTTTTCAGAATCGATAATTCTTCACTATCACGCTATCCTGATGTCCTTCTGGTTCCACTTTTTAATTCAGTTTCCATGACAACAACATTCTCTCTCTCTCTCTCTCTCCTCTCTCTCTCTCTCTCTCTCTCTCTCTCTCTCTCTCTTTCTCTCTCTCTCTTTCTCCTTCTCTTCTCCTCTCCTCTCCTTTCCCCTTCCCACCTCTCACCTCCTCTCTCTTCTTCCTCACTGTCTCTGCCTCTCTCTGTCTTTCTGTCTCTGTCTGTCTGTCTCCCTCCTCCCCTACCCCCTGTTCTCTTTTTTCTCTCTCCCCACCCCACTCAGGGGAAGTTCTACAGCTGTAATGACTTATCTAAGATGACCGAAGCTGAGTGCAAGTAAGTTGCCTCCCTCCAGCTCCTGAAGGAACCTCCCCACCTGGGCATGATCAAGGAAAGGTTCCCCAACTCTCCACCTGGGGCTGCCCAGGAATGTCAGCTAGGAGGATGCTGGTGTAGTGGGTGATGGAGAAGATCTGATGGTGTCTTAAAGCCTGGAGGTCTGGGGAAATTGGGAAGAAATAAGAGGCAATGTGGTACTGGGGGAAGAATCCTTGCTCTGAATTAAGAGACCTTGTGCTTTAATTCTGATTGTTTCTTATGATGTGACCTCGGACAATTCACTTAATTTCCCTGGCCACACTTTCTTCATCTGGAAAATGGGAGCATTGGTCCCTTTAGCCTTGAATCTATGATCCTGTAACCCTATGAGAGAGTAAGACCAGGGGAGACTCAGTGAAGAGACACTCCACCCCCTCACTGGGCAACCGCGTCAACTCTTCTGCTTCCCGTTTAACCCTGAGCACCTTGTCAAACTAGATCGTCTCTAAGGTTCTTTCTGATTCTATGTCCTATGGGTCTAGGACCCCATAGAAAACCCGCCCCTCCATGGCTTACCTTCCAGACTGACATATGGGATCTACATCTTCTTCATCATTTTCTCTGCTGTTGTTTTCCCAATAGCCTTCCCCCCTCTCAGAGCCCTCCCTTGTAACAAAGAAATACCTCCAATAAGGATGACATCAGAAGATCATGCACTGGGGGGGATTCCTGTGGGCTCTATGCCTCCCTTCCACTTTCTAGACATGGGGGACAGGGGAGTCTGAGTTTCTCTGGGGTGGAGGGAGGCCCCAAAAGAGGGTTTTCAGGGAGGGAAGAAGGCAGCTAAGCCACTCAAAGGACTGGGCTTCCCTCTCCCCAGGGGCTATTACTATGTGTACAAAGATGGGGACCCTAACCAGATGCAAGTATACCCCAGACAGTGGCTGCACAATGACTTCAACTTTGACAACGTGCTGTCTGCCATGTTGGCTCTCTTCACCGTCTCTACCTTCGAGGGATGGCCCCAGTGAGTGTGGGGATTGGGAAAGGTGGGGGAGGATACAAAATGAGCATGGTAACGGCTACCTTAGAAGGGTAATTGGATGGCTAAAATAATCTTTTTTTTACCCACCCCCACATGCACACATGTACCCAGCAGTGTGTATGTGTGCCCACGCTGAGAACATGTTTAATACTTAGAGATTGCAAGTAGAGCAGGGCATTGTTATAGAGGACCTCCTTCTCGAAGCAAGTAGAGTGCCCAGGGATTCATGGGTAAAATAAGTAGGTCACCCCTGTCAATCATATGCCACTGGAAGCATTTTATAATTGCTACAGGCCGCAGGAGGCAGCATGGAACTGAGAAAAGGCACTGTGCAAACCTTGGAATAATAAGACATTCCTGTGCCTGCTTCTATTTAATACAAAAGAGGCAGAGCTCACTAGGGTTGGAGCCAGGAAGACCTGAATTCTAATCCCACCTCTAACATTTACCAGCTGTGAGGCCATAGGCAAATCACATAAGCCATCCAAGCATCAGGTTCCTCATCTGTAGAAAGGAGGTCATCTTACCTTGTAGGAACCACCTCACAGTGTAGCTGGGATGCTCAATGAGCAAACAGATGTAAAGATCATGAAAGCTTGGAAAGCGTGATATAAATGTGGGTTATCATTATCTTCATAAACATCAATCCCATACTCAAAAACCTGCCATGTCTCCTTAGTGCCTATGGAAGTACATCATGGTTCTCATCTCTGTGGCACTCTACTGTTCCTTAAAGCTTTCCCTACAATAATCTGGACATGGCCAACATGAAAATTTATTTTGTTTGATTATGTATATTTGTTATAAGGCTTCCCCCCTGCTTTTTTTTTAAATGGAAGATGAGAGAGAGAGGAGCTAGGTGGTACAGTGGATAGAGCCTTGGGCCTAGAGTCTGGAAGCCTGAGTTCAAATCTGGTTTCAAACACTTACTAGCTGTATGACCCTGGGCAAGTCACTTAAAGTCTGTTTGCCTCAGTTTCCTCAACTATAAAATGAGACCATAGTAGCATCTACTTCCTAAGGTTTTTGTGAGTATCAAATGAGATAATATCTGTAAAAGCATTTAATACAGTACCTGGCACATAGTAGGTAATTAGCAAAATGCTTATTCCCTTCCCCTAAATTTAAATTTTAAAACTTGTTCATTTAAAAGAAATTTAATTTTTAAAAATCCATAGATAGTACAAATATTATTCTTACTATTAAGTCCAAAATCAGCCTGGCATTCGAGGCTCTTTCTGATCTTGCTTCCCTTTGTCCTTCCATAGGCTTCTCTACAAAGCTATTGACACACATACCGAGGACATGGGCCCTATCTACAACAACCATGTGGAGATGGCCATCTTCTTCATCATCTACATCATCCTCATTGCCTTCTTCATGATGAACATCTTTGTGGGCTTTATCATAGTCACCTTCCAGGAGCAGGGTGAGACCGAATACAAGAATTGTGAGCTTGACAAGAACCAGGTACCCTCCATGCCCATCAAGGTGGGATTGGGGAAAGGGAGGGAGGATTCTTATTACCACAACCCCAAAGGGAGGTTGGGTGGAATTGGGGTGTGGGAGGGATCGTGCCAGCTGATAGAAAGAGTCCATCCCAGACAAAGGGAGTAACTCTTTGGTAGTGCCAAAGTCTTCATTTGCCCTTAGTGCCCAGCACTCCACCTAACATGTATTCACTGAGATATCTGGCTAGAAAACCTGGGATGGAATGCCATGAATGGCCTGAGATAGAGTGGGAGGTAGATTGAGAGCTCACCAGTTGGGTGAGAGCCAAGATAACCAATGGTGTGAGATTTCAATGGAAGGCTTCCCCCTCAAGGCCCTCACCAGGATGGCACAACTTCCCCAGAGCAGACTGGGCACCTCCACTAGGCCACAGTTGACATCATGCAGATTCCCCCACAAGCAGTCACCTATCCCCTACTACCCTCTGGGGGATTTCCTGTCTCCCCCTTCATTCTGATGCCCCTTAATTCAGCGCCAGTGTGTGCAGTATGCCCTGAAAGCCCGACCACTGAGATGCTACATCCCCAAGAACCCTTATCAGTACAAGGTGTGGTACATCGTCACATCCTCCTACTTTGAGTACCTGATGTTCGCCCTTATCATGCTCAACACCATCTGCCTGGGCATGCAGGTAAGAGTCCCCTCAGGCCAGCTCACCAGCTCCAGGGGAGGGCCCAGGTCCCTGGGCAGGGCAGAGGGTAGATCAGGATTCCAAGGTCAAAGAAGGCCCCCAAGAGACTTTTCACTTGCAGACTGAGGTCCTGGCCCTGGGATGATTGGGTTGGCATCTCGGTAACACTTCAATTAGGAATGGATTTAGTATTCGCAGAGCAGGTGTATCTCTAAGGATTCCAAAGTTAGATACTTCATTATCATGCTCATTTTTAAGCTTTGATTAATCATCCCATTGCTTAAATAATCCTACAACTGTTTGAGGTCCTTTACCCAACCCTTTACCTCTATGACATCTCTAGCAACTGATTGACAATCAAATGCTGTACTGGGCACTGTACAAATAGAATTACCCAGACTGAGCCACCATAATCCTTTACTCTCCCTTCCCAATCCATCTCCCCACCTTTCCACTTCCACAGCATTACAACCAGTCAGAGGAAATGAACCACATTTCGGATATCCTCAATGTGGCCTTCACAATCATCTTTACCTTGGAGATGATCCTCAAGCTCATGGCTTTCAAGGCCAAGGTGAGTGTTGGAGGTGTCATTCATGGTCACGAAGCAAGGCAGGCATCAGGGTTGGAAAGGAGAAGGGATCCCTCTCAACATGGAGAAACAGATTTTAGCTTATAGGAACCTAGAGTCATAGATGGAGAGCTGGAAGGGATCTTAGAGGTCACAAAACCAAGAGACAAGGAAAGTGAAAATCATCGAGTTTTTGGGATTTGCTCAGGGTCATGTAGTAAATGTCCTAGGTGGGATTTGAACCTAGATATTCCTGGATCCAGGTCCAGTGTGCCACTTACTACATCACACTGCTCCCTCCTCTTGGAGTCTGCATTCACCTATATCCCCTTTCATCTTCCTCCTTCTTGATGCTATCAACCAATAAGCAGAAAGCAGATGTCCCTCGATCACCTCTCACCTCTCCTCCCAACTCCCCACCCTATCACTCTTCCCTCCCCTTCAGGTCTTGGAGGTGAAGAAGTCACTCAAAGAGACTTGTAGCCCTTAGTGACAAAGGAAATGAAGTATTCTTTCTGTGTGCCTCTTCTCCTTCTGCATGACTGGGCCCAGGGTCTGTTACCTCCCCTTGTATTCTCACCCTCCACCTACTTACTACTTTGGGCTCAGAGGAGAGAGAAGATGGGAAAAGATCAGGATAGCCATATGGGGAATCCGTGTTCATAGAGTGTTATATGGTTGACAAAGGGTTTTCTCCCACAACAACATTGTGAGGGGGGCAGTATGAGCATTATTATTCCCATTTTGAAGACGAGGTAAGAGGGGCTCAGAGAGTTAAACGGCTTGCCCATTTTGCCACAGACAGTAAGTGCTGGAGCCAAGGTTCTAACCTAGGTCTCCTGGCTCCGAATCTAGCACATTTCCTATGCAGATGTGAGGGGGGGCGTTCTGGAGTACCTGATTTAAAATTGGATGATGGAGGTGAAATCACTAGAGAGAAACCTGGTTCCTCACTCTCCCTCAAGGTCTGGGCCCTTAACAACTCTGCCCAGCATCGGCAGGGAATCCCAAAGGCCTCTGCTGGCCACCAAGGATGCTCTCCTCCCAGGCCACTTTCCCCTTCCGTTGCTCTCCACTCCCTCTCTCCTTTCTCCCCTTCACTCCTGTTCCCTCTCTTTCTCAGGGCTACTTTGGGGACCCCTGGAATGTGTTTGACTTCTTGATTGTCATCGGCAGCATCATCGACGTCATCCTTAGTGAGATCGATGTGAGTTTCAGGAGATCGTAGGTACCCAAAACAAGGGTAAGGTTTCCAGATGTGCAGATTCATTCATTGATTCGGCAGACATTTAGTGAGGGGCTACTATATCAAGGATGCTGTGTTGTTAAGCACAATGAAGTTTTTTTTTTTAATGTGAAAGTTCCCTCCTCAAGGACTTTACAATCCTATAGGGGAGATAAGACATGTTCTCAAATAAATACAGCTTTAAACTGCACTAAGGCTTTTGGGATACCTTGTATAATACAAGGTAGGATGTGACAAATTCCAAAAGAATATTACAGAGCAAAAACTAAATTCTGTGTAATGAAAATATCCAAAAAGCTTCACCCTAAACATAATGCACCTCCCTCCCTTCATTACAGAAGTGGAGGGCTCTGGAAACAATACTGCATACACTGTCAGACTTGGTTAAATGTGTTTGCTGAACTGCTTTTCTTTCTTTTATCAGTTCTTTGTTTTAAAAGGAATCTATTTTCCCAATCCTCAGATACTAATAGGATCATGGACCTAGAGCTGGAGAGGAACTCAGAGGCTGTCTAATTTAACCTCCTCATTTTACAGATGAGGAAACAGAAATCTGGGAAGATTAAATGATTCACCCAAAATATACAAGTAGTCCGCATCAGAGATGGGATTTGAACCCAGGCCTTGTGACTCTAAGAGCTATTGTTCTTTTCACTATGTGGGGCTATTTTTCCCTTTTAAAAGGGGTCATAAAAAGGTTAAGAATAACTGTATAGGGCAGCTAAGTGGTGCAGTGAATAGAGCACCTGCCCTAGAGTCAGGAGGACCTGAGTTCAGATTCAGCCTCAGACACTTGACACTTACCAGCTATGTGATCTTGGGCAAGTCACTTAACCCTGATTGCCTTGCCTCCCCCCTCCAAAAAAAAAAAAAAAAGAATTGTAGAGGTCTTATTGTCAAATCCCCTCAGTTTACATTTAAGAAAGGGTTGGGGTGGACCATACTCACTTGTAGCCTCTGTGATAGGGAAAGTGAAGTTGGAAATGTTTATGATCTATAAGGCAGATACGAGGTGGGAGGGCATTCCTGGGGACAGCCAAGACAAAAGCAAAGGGGAGATAGAGTATCTTGTGTGAGCCATAAAGAGAAGGCCAGTTTGACTATAGAGTGCAGGAAGAGGGGTGGTGTATAAAGAAGCTGGAAAGGAAGGTGGGGACAGGTTGGGAAGGGGATTAAAAGGCAAATAGGGGATTTTATGTTTTATCTTAGAGGTAACAGGGAACCACTAGAGTTTACTAAGTAGGGGAGTGACATGACCAGACCTGGGCTTGAGGAAAATCACTTTGGCAGCCTGTGTGGAAGACAGATTAGAGTAGGGAGGGGGCAAAGAGACCAAATAATGACACCAGTGTTAGGGGACAGGAGGAGGAAGAGGAATTAGTAAGCAAACCTGAGGTGTAGTCAGAGAGACAGGGAGAGAAGCAGGATAGCACAGAAACCACAGGGGGATGTTTGTTGCTATTGCTTTTAATGAGGGTTTTAAAGGGAAAAAGGCATAGTTCACAATGTCAGTGTTACAAAGAGACCAAGGGGAATGAGAACTGACAAAATCTTGGATTTGGCAAATGAGATCCTTGTTATAGAAGTTTCGATAGGGATGGGAACAAATTTCAATGGTTTATGGAGTGAGTAATGAGGAGGTAGAAGTAGGATTAAAGGTCTATGAAGGGTAGGGAACCTGCATCCTCCAGGCCACATATGGCCCTGTAGGTCCTCAAGTGCAGTCCTTTGACCAAATCCAAACTGGGCCACATGTGGCCCTCTAGGTCCTCAAGTGTGGTCAGCTGGATCCAGTTGGATTCTGTCAAAGGGCCAGAGTTGAGGACCTAGAGGGCCACATGTGACCTCAAGGCAGTAGATTCCCCACCCCTGGAAGATGTTTGGTGGTGAGAAGGACACAAGATGCCATTTAGGGATGGAAGCAGGCTTAAGGGAACATTTTTCAGAAGTGGGGAAGACTGAGTCTGTCTGTAGACACAGGAAAGAACCAGAGCAAGAAACTGGGATGCAGGTAAGACGTGGGGCAACTTATGGCAACTCAAAGGCAGCTAGGTGGCCCAGTGGGCAGAGCCCTGGGCCTAGAGTCAGAAAGACTTGAGTTCAAATTAGGACTCAGACACTTACTAGCTCTGTGACCCATGGGCAGGGGGCCTAACTTCTGTTTGCCTCAGTTTCCTCAATTGCAAAATGGGGATCGTAATACTTTCCAGAGTTGTTGTGAGGATCAAATGAGAGAATATTTGTAAAAGAAAAAAAAAGTGCTCACCACAGTGTCTGGTAAATGGTAGCTGCTACATAAGTGATTCCGTCTTTCCTCATGAAGTCTCAGTGGAACGAGGACAGCTTAGGAGGAAAACTCCTTTGCAGAGGTTGAGCACCACAGATGTAAAGCATTACTTATGATGTCAGACATTTTTTCAATGTGTGGATCCATTTTCCTGGATTTTTTTCCCTTTTTTAAAAAAAAAATTCTTTATTATGAAGATTGGCTTGAGGAATGGGAAGGAATAGAGATATAGGAGAAAACCTAGGTGAAATAAAAACATGTAATAATAAGAATCCATTTTTCCTCTTGATTTATTTTATTTTGTTAAATATTTCCCAATTACAGATAAAAAATTTAAACATTCTTTTTTTAAAGCTTTAAGTTCTAAATTCTCTTCTTCTTACCCCTTAAGAAGGCAAGTATGTTATCAAATAGTCATCTATTTTTTAAAAGAGTTCAAGATTAGTGAGTTGGCCCTAGAAAGGAAGAAAGGCACTTCCTCTGAGTCAGGAGATAAGGTGAAAATTGGACAAAGATACAGGGAAATTTTGAAATGGAGATGTGATAACAGAGAGGCTGTGAGGCAGAGAAAAAGGAAGTTGATTGAATAATCTTGTTGTCTGTGAAACAGGAGGTCAGGTCTTCTCCCAAGAGTAAGGAAGTCAGGAGTAGATTTAAAAGAGTGAGGAGAGCAAGATAGATCAGTCTGGAACTGCCAGGGAAAATAGAGTTGAAGAAATAGATTGTCAAGCAACGGTGAGGAAAGCAAGGAAGCATTTTTAGCTTCCTGACAACCACTGGCAATGCATTTCAGTCTAGGAGAGGAATCAAAGCTAGTTCTGGCAGCGATACAGGCATAACAGAAGGTCAAAGGAATTCTAGGGAGACAGAATATCATTGAAGTGACTGACCAAGGCAGGCTGCTAAGTGAATCCTAAAGAGACTTAATGAACCAAGAGGATAGGAAAGGATCAGGGAGCTAGAGGTGACATTGGGGATGAAAATCAACTTGGGTAGAGAAGGAAGAGTAGGTGTGGTAAGGTCCGAGTGGGTGGGGCAGGTCAAGGGAACAATGAGATTAAACAGAAGAGGAGCACCTCTGGGTGAGAGTATTCTTGGTGAGATTCTAACAGGGTATACCTCATTTGGCCTGGAAGTCAGGGAAGAGAGGTGAGGGCTTTAAAAATTCATAGGGATCCCCTCTGAGTTTATCACTGCCCAGTTGAAAGTTGTTTTTGCTGCCTGACTCCATGGTGTAGGGATCTTGACCACTGAGGCTGGGAGGCCCATTACTGGGGATGAGTGAGAGCAGAGCTACAACTAAGATGGGGCAACCAGCACTTTGCCTCAGAGTGCTGAAATCCATAGGGTGCTAACACTATTTGCAGTCCTTGGGGGGAAAAACCCACTTCCCTACCTCAGGGGAGTTCCTCCTTGACCTAGCCCTGGTCACTACACCTTCCCCCAACCCTCCTAGCTGCAGCCTCCAAATATCCTGAGATCTCCATCATTGGCCCTATTTGACTGAAATGAGGGTGGGATTCACGCTGCTTGCCCTGGGCATAAAAATTGTTAGTTATGACTCTGTGTGAAAGAAAGTATATGAGATGAGAAGTCCTGCCACAGGCTGGCCTTCAGCCATGGAGGTAACTAGGAACAAGGTCAGACAGGTGAGGGACTGATGAGTGGTAGGAGACAGGGAGGGGCCTTCTAGGGTCTTGGCTGATGAGTTGTTCTGTTGTTCATCAGACCCAGGCTGAGGCTCCAGTTCGACTGGAGCATGTGTAGATCAGACAATGACAAATAATGCTGCGTATGGAATAACAGAGTTTGGATTCTGGGCAGGATGTGTACAGGATGTGAGGATTGCATATTGAGGTTTTTTTGTATCTTCTCTAGAGAGCAATGAGACTTTTTTGTTTGTGGAGAGGGGGGAGGTGTTTGTGTGTGTATGTGAATTTTCTACACGTGGGATTTATATATACAGCTTCCGGGGGAAATAGAATTCCAGAATAATCCCCTAGCTTGACTGTTCACAGGCCTCCTGGAGAGCAGCAGGGTCTGAATAAAATCCCAAAGTGTTGCTTGGTTCCCCAACAACTAGAGTCATGGCTTGATTTTTTTTAAGTCATCAAAGAAGAACACTGACTTAGATATTCTGAAAGTTATTTATTTTGTTTTTGAAAGATGGCTTTTTTTTTTAGCAACAGCAGATTTCTCCTCCTAACAATGTTTTCTTAGGCTCATGTGAAAATTCATTTGAATTCCTTGGGCACAAGCCAGCTGAGTCTGGAGGGAGGCAACTTAGTCATGTGCTGTGTGGCAGAGGGAAACCAAACTGGTCTGGAGTAATAATAGCTAGCATTTACATAACACTTTAAGGTTTGCAAAGTGCTTTACAGATATTATCTCACTTTATCCTCAAAACAGTCCTGGGAAGTGAATCCTGTTAGCCCCATTTTGCAGATTGGGAAACTGAGGAAGAGAGAAATTGACAGGCCCAGGGTCATATGGCTAGTTAGTGTCTGAGTTAGTGTTTGAACTCCGGTCTTCCTGACTCCAGGTCCAGAGCCCTGTCCACCGCACCAGTAATTGCAGTAGAAGCAATAATGATGCTTCAGTACGTCCAAGGGTCTGTGGTTTCACCAGCATGGGAATGTAGCCGACAACAGCTGACCTCAGTCCCCGCCTTGGTCAGTGGCTGCTGACCTGTTGGTGATGAGCCTCACCAAACTCAGCCAGGCTGGTCCTGTACTCACAGCCTTTCCAGCTTGGTGGAAGCCTCTGGGGATTACAGTCCACTGACAGATAAGCTCTCTGGCAGTAGGGATTTTTCCATGTATTGCGGTTGTACCCCCAGAAACAGCACCCACAGTGCCTGGCATGTAATGGGCATTTAATGAATGCTTATTGGTTGACAGTTTTTGAAAATCCAGGATCACCTCTGTGCCAGGGAGGGCAGGACTTGGGCAGAGGAATAATGATAATAAAATAATGAAGAGTCCCATGCCCTTTGGCTCCGGGCAGTCTTCCCCTGCCTTGGACAGTCGCTTATAGAGAATAACAACTTTCATTTGTGTATGTCCAGTTTACATAGGTTACAGCTTTCATAGATAAATATAAATGCCTCAAGAGGAAGCACTGTCTTTCCTGTTTGTCCTTGTTAGTTGGGGGGCCTAGCATAGGGCCTCACCTATAGTGGGTATAGAGATAGAGACTGGACCTATGATTTCACTCTTAGAGGGAACTCCCAGAGAGGGAAACTCCCTCTACCGGTGCAGGTAGGAGCCTTCTTTGCAATTTCTGTATGGTCTTAGACTTTGCCTATAACTATGGGAGGTTAAGTGATTTGCCTACGGTCACATAGCCAGGATGTGTCAGAGACAGGACTCAAATCTAAGTCTTCCCAGCTCCCAGGTCATTTCTCTGGCCTGCTGCCTCTCACACGCACGTAATAGATGCTTCTATTCTCCCGTTTTTATCAGATAATCTGTAAAATGAATAATCTATTCCCATGTAACTGGGCATTGACTCCATTGGCTTCCCCTGAACCTGCATCCCTATGTGCAAAAAACTTTTCACAAATGGATCCCAGCTGTCCTGTCCTCCACCTCCCAAGGGTCAAGTGGAGTTGCATCTTCATTCCCTCTCCCTTTCTCCACCTTATCTCCCAGTCCCTGGGCAGATTGGGTCATAAAGATTTGGCTGTGCTCTCCCCACCTGCCCTTGATGCAAGCAAATAGCATCGTCGAAATCTTGGTCTTTGACAAGATTTCTGCAGTTGAAGTACAATGCCGTGAGGAAACTACCTGACTGAAGGGAGCTATATGAGGTCCAGGTCCAGATGCAAATCCTTCTGAAACATCTGGATTTATCTGGATCCCTTTTCAAATGAAAAAGCAGTATTCCTCTGAAGTGCCCATGTCTATCAAGAGTGTTATATGTGCCAAAGCATCCTCATATCAGAGTGAAGAATTCAAATTGAGTGTAAACAGACCTTGGGGAAAGTAGAAGGACCCAACACTTCTGCCACCTGGTTCCTGTCCCTCAGCTCTGCTCCTCCTCTCCCCTCAATGCTTTCCTCTTTGCCATTTAGGAACAGATTGGAAACCATTTGGCCCCTCTGGTTTAGAACCCAAACTGAGTTGCTTGTACCCTGTCTTTGTCTCCCTCGTATCCCCTTGCAAGTCCTGGGTCTTTCCCTTATCTCTCCCTTCCTCCCTGCTACGTCCTATCTCTCTGATTTTCTCTCTTCCCCTCCTTTCTTCTCTCCACAGACTTTCCTGGCTTCCAGCGGGGGACTGTACTGCCTGGGAGGAGGCTGCGCCAACACTGTAATTCCTGACTGCATGAGCCTGCCCCTGGCCCTGCATGATGGCTTCTTCCCTGTCTCTTCCCCTCCTGCTCTTCTTGAATCTTGCTGAGGGCAGAGGGATGGGGGTGGGTACTGGAAACCAAGAGGCAGCCAGGAAAGGGAGGTGGTGGTGGTAATGGTCATCATGGTGGTAACAACATGCCTGGCTTTTTCTCAGTGAAATTTTGAGACCTCAACACAATAACCTTCACTGGAGAAGCCCTTCCCACCCACTACCCTCCACCCCAATTTTTATAGATGGGGAAACTGAGACACAGATAATTTTGCCTTGACACATATGAGTCAGTAACCAAACTAGGAATAGAATCCAGAACCCCCGACTCCCAGGCTGTTATTTTTTTTTTATTTCCACAAGTTCATTCCATAGAGTGAAAGCATTGGGACACAAGAAGCAGGGAAAAGACATTTCCTTACAGAGGTCATGGAAATTTCCATACTGATAATGGCTGGGGGATGTGGGTTCACCTTAGAGGCAGGGAAGCAGTCCCTATCAAGCAGAGCCAGATTAACCCTGCTCCAAGGGGGCTGCTCCAGAGGCCTCAGCTCAGAAGCCAAGAGGGAAGCCTCCTTCCTTACACTAATTTCTGGGGCTGCTTCCCCCGGCAGGACCCTGATGAGAGCGCCCGCATTTCCAGCGCCTTTTTCCGCTTGTTCCGGGTCATGAGGCTGATAAAGCTATTGAGCCGGGGTGAAGGTGTCCGAACGCTCCTCTGGACCTTCATCAAGTCTTTCCAGGTATTTCTCAGCTCCACAAAATTTATTCCTCAGTGCCCTCTGTGGGTCTATAGTTCGGGTGGAGTAAGAGACCCCCTTCACCTGGCTGCTGGGGAGATGACAGCTCATCAAAGCCAAGTGAGAGGCATCAGCTTTCTGTCCCCCAAACCCGGAGCCCCATTGACATCAGGAAGTGGCAGACCCATGAGTCCCTTAGAGGGAAGAGGGGAGGAGAGGCATTATGGCAATATGGCATAGTAGGTGTGCTGGTCTTAGAGTCCAAATATTCTGGGTTCAGGCCCTGACTCTGATATGTCTTAGTTAGGCAATGACATCACCCAGTCTCTCAGTGCTCCTGGGCAACTAAGTCATTCCAGAGGAGTTACCAGTCTTTATCGGTGGAACCAGTTTCCACAGCAGGAGTTTAGAACACTGCTGAAACCAAGTCTGGAGCAAAAAGGAGAAGGGCCAGGGAGAGCGCTTGTCCCCTGGGGGCCCCCATTCGGGGACACACCGCCGCGCCCCTAACTCTTCCGGTTTTCTTCACTAGGCTTTGCCGTATGTGGCGCTATTGATTGTCATGCTCTTTTTCATCTATGCAGTCATCGGGATGCAGGTGAGGAAGGGGCTCAGGAGGGAGCCCTGGGCATAACCACGGGGCTGGGGGCCCTCCTCTTAGAGTGAAGTCCCAACGCTATCCTGAGAAGAGAGGAGGGGGAGGAGCAACCATTGCTCTCTCTACCAGTATCCTAGAGCAGGGAGGGAGTGGGACTAGACCCTGAAGACGGGAAAGCCCAGGAAGCCTTTGCCAAGGTGGGCCTTGTCTGCCATGCCTCCTGCATTCAAAACATGCTCAGGCTCTTGACTTAAGCATCATTCCTCACAGTTGTACTATTTTGGGTGTTTTTTTTAACCAGACCTGCAATTAAATGGTTATTGTGAGAAGGGAGGGTCTTGAAGAGGAAATACCTTCTATACCAATGCAGATCCACACCTTCTCTGCAATTTATAGCCTTAAAGAGTGACCTGGGGCTCTCAGAAGGGGTGTCTTGCTCAGGATTACATAGACAGGATGTGTTTGAAGTAGGATTTGAACCTGGATTTTCTTGGCTCTGAAGCCAGCTCTCTGCCCGCTACACCACACTGCCCAATGTTCTATAGCATAAGAATGGCCTTCTCCTCATCCTTGCTCCTTCTCTCCCTGCCTCCTCCCCTTCTTCCTCACCAGCTCCTACCATTTGAGGGTTGACTCTGCCCAGCCTGAATAAATGGGGAGCTCTGCTGGGGTTCACCCAGCTTCAGTTCCAACAATGACCCTGAAAAGAGGAGGGAGGAGGCCAGACTGATTCATTGTTAGAAGCCATCCATCAGTCCTTACAAGTTTACCTGATCCCAAGAGAGAACCAGAAGAAATCCTGAAAGATAGGTAGATACAAGTCGGAAGCCAGACTATCCCTTAAGGAGACTCTTGAAGGCCCAAGACGTCTGAGTTTTCTGTGCAAACCACACACACACCAGCCCATACCCTGAAGTGTTCCCAGTTTACATGAAATGCTACCTCTGGGGTCTCTATTAGGAAAAGCATCATTTAAAAAAGGGCATTACCCTTCAAAAAGCCCTTTCGCATAAAGGATAGAGACCTGGCCTCAAAGCCATGAAGACCCCAAGTTTCAAGGCCCACCTCTATGTAACATAATGGTGGGTTAAAACTGGTCAAGTCACTTAACCTCTTACTGCTCTGGGCAGCTCTCAAAGCCTATATACAGTATTTGAATTCCCACTGCATATTTGCATTAGACTAGAACCAATTACCACGTTTTTATAATTTCAAATAGTGCAATTTTGAATGCATGAGACCACATTAATTGGGATTTGGCTATAAACTTCAGAGGAGGTGCCTACCTGTCTTGCTATGAGCTTCCTCATCTGGATGTCTGGCCCCCGCACTTTGTTCTTTAAAGCCTCATCCTATGACCTGATGAGAGGAAGATGTTCATCTCGTTTAGAATAATAAAACAGTTTCTTTGGGGGTTTTGTGTTCTCCGGGCTTGAAAGTGTAGAAAGTGAGAAGAATGGAGAAGTGGGGAGAAGGTAATGAGGGTGAGGAGCTTGGATGGTGAGAATAGGAAATAAGGCTGAACCTGGGAACTGTAGCCCTCTTTGCCCTGCAGATGTTTGGGAAAATTGCCATGGTGGATGGGACCCAAATCAATCGTAATAACAACTTCCAGACGTTCCCACAAGCCGTGCTCCTGCTTTTCAGGTAGGAGTTGTGAGAATCTTAACTAGGATTTTTTCACCAAAAACAGTAGAATGGGATTGGGGGGGGTTAGAGGTGTTTGGTGGAGGGGAGGGGATTAGATGAACTACACATTGGTAGAAGACTTCAAGAGAGGGCATAGATAGTGGTTATAAGGAGGTAGTGAGTCTTCAGAGGGAAGAAACCTCCCCCCATCCTAGTGGTATTGGCATCCTGGGGCAAAGCATCATTTGCCTGTGCTGGTTATACTTCGGGGACACTTCCCGTTTTCCCTTCCTGACTACTGCATCAAAAGCTACCTCGATAAGAAATATGTTTCCTTTACTCCTCAGTTTGCTCCCATTTAAGCACATGGACAGTTCCTCTGTTGCACTACCATATCCCCTGGTAGCTGGAATCTAGCTAACCCAGTCTGGAGCTCCTGGGGGCAAAGACTTCAAGCTTCTATTTCTTAAAATCTGCCTTACTATGACTCCATACAAGCCACTCTCCCTCAGCATCCCTAAGTTTTCCCCCTTGGGAAAACAAGCTGGGCTTGTTTTGGCCCTAAGGAGTCTCTACAATTCAAAGTCATACGGTCAAAGGGCAAAGGATAAATTGAAGCATGATAGTTAAAAAAAAAAAAGACAGTGATGAGTGCCGGTTACACAGTAACATAAGAGCAAAGCCAGGAAGGGGATCCTGGCATCCTGGCAAAGCCCATATATTCCAGGTTTGAAAAAGCTAACAGAAGCCTGTCTTGTTCTAGGTGCGCGACAGGAGAGGCATGGCAGGAAATCTTGCTGGCCTGCACCTATGGAAAGCTCTGTGACCCCAAGTCTGATGCCAATGTTGGGGAGGAATATACCTGTGGAACAGGTTTTGCCTATTTCTACTTCATCAGCTTCTACATGCTCTGTGCCTTCCTGGTAAGTCATCCATTTAGTCATCTCAGAGACCAGGGACAGGGATGAATATGAGAACAAAGGTCACAGATTTGCCTTTTTGGACTTTTCTTTCTTTTTAAACTTTCTTCTTCTTTTTTTGTTATTTTAATTAAATTTATTTTTTTTAAATCAAGAAACATTTCTCTTCTCTTCCGACCACTTCCTTCCCCTCCATAGAGAAAAGAAAAACAAAACTTGTAACAAATAGACATAGCCAAGCAAAACAAATTCTTCCATTGGCCATGCCCATAAGTGGGTATCATTCTGTACCTTGAGTTTACCACCTCTCTGTCAGGGAGTGGCTAGCATGCTTCATCACTGGTCCTCTGGAATCACGGGTGATCGCTACAGTGGTCAAACAGTTCCTCAGCCTGAATTTTTCTATCTCAGTCTATATTTAATCCAGGTCCCTTCACAAACTCATTAGGAAAAGGAAGACAATCACCTTTCCTTACTCAAACTAATCTCCCCATGAGTAAATCTGGAGCTTCTATTAGATGTCTGTTATTTTTTCCCTTATATCAATCAAAATTTTCCCATTTTATATATGTGTGTATATATTTCTGTGTGTACAAAATATGTAAAAATATTTCACACCCATGGTCCCCTACCTCTGCAAAGAAGGGAGGGAAGTATATTTTCTCATGTCTTCCTTAATTTAGGTTATTATAATTAAACATTAATTTGGGTGATTTGTTCTTCCATTTACTTTGTTGTAGTCCATATATTGTAGTCTATATATTTGTTGTGTGCATATATATTCATATATGTATATATGTGGTGTATATATATTATATATACACACATATATGTATACGTATGTGTGGGTGGAGAGAGACAAACAGACAGACAGACAGACATAGAGATAGGTTTCCTGGTTCTGCTTATTTCATTCTGTTTCAGTTCACACAAGTCTCCTCATGTTTGCCTGAATTCTTCATCACTTCTTATGGTCCCATAATATTCTATTATCTTCATGAATGACATTTTGTTTTGCCCTCCCCCCAATTTAAGGGCATCTACTTCATTATCACAAAAAGTGATGCCATGAATTTTGGTATTATATGAGATGATATCCTTTTTAAAAGGTCAGCCTGCAGAATATTGTACACAATAGTAGCAACATTTTAAGGATGATCAGCTGTGAAAGACTTGGCTACTCTGATCGGTACCATGATCCAAGACAGCTCCAAAAGACCCATGATGAAAAGCACTGTCCACCTCCAGAGAGAACTGATGAACTCTGAATGAAGAGTGAAGCATATCTTTTCATTTCTTTATTTTTCTTGGTTTTTTTCACAACATGGCTAATACAGACACATGTTTTGCATGTTTTCACATGGAATTCATATTATTTGCCTTCTCAGTGAGGAGGGGAGGGGCTAGAGTGTGAGGGAGAAAATTTAGAACTCAAATTTTTAAAAAATTAATGTTAAAAAGCCGAATATGGGGTTAAATAAATAAAAATTTATCTTAGTGATAACTGTGCTTCATAAATGCCATCTACCCTCTGTCAGTTGCCTCTGTCAGGTTTTCATTCCCTAGTTAGGAGTAGAAGGGTTACAAAGAAGGCAGCTTGCATAGCAGATGGAGTGCTAGAATTGGAGATAGGAAGACCTGGGTTCAAATCCCATCTCTGAAACTTATTAGGTATGTGACCAAGGGTAAATCACTTAGTAACTCTGACCTTTACTTTCCTCATCTATAAAATGCACATAATAATACCTGTAGTAAGCCGGGCATGGTAGCACCTGCCTATGGTCCCTGTTACAGGGGAGTTTGGGAGTTCGGAGATGCTATAGAGCTAAATTGATTGGGTGTCCACACTGTCTGGCACCAATATGTTGGGCAGCCTGAGGGGAGGATCTAATCTAGTTTGGAAACGGAGAGGGTCAAAGGTCCCAGGCTAATCAGCAGTGGGATTAAGTCCATGAGTGGCCACTGCCCTTCCAGCCTGGATGAGATAGAGAAACAAGAGAAAGAAAGAAAGAAAGAAAGAAAGAAAGAAAGAAAGAAAGAAAGAAAGAAAGAAAGAAAGAAAGAAAGAAAGAAAGAAAGAGAGAGAGAGAGAGAGAGAGAGAGAGAGAGAGAGAAAGAAAGAAAGAAAGAAAGAAAGACAGAAAGAAAGAAAGAAAGAAAGAAAGAAAGAAAGAAAGAAAGAAAGAAAGAAAGAAAGAAAGAAAGAAAGAAAGAAAGAAAGAAAGAAAGAAAGAAAGAAAGAAAGAAAGAAAGAAGAAAGAAGGAAGAAAGACAGGGAGGAAGAGAAAGAGAGACAGAGACAGAGAGACATTTCTATAGTATCCACCTGACAAAGTTTTTGTCAGGCTCAAGTGAGAAAATATGTGTAAAATTCTGTGTTATCAATTATTAATTTTACAGGAGATTTAATGCAACCTTATATTAAGGGGCTTCCTACAAAAAGTATTTAAATATGATTTCACTCATCCCAAAATCACGGTTTAGAAAGGTAACACCCCTCCCCCCAAGGGGACTCTGGACCCAGACAATTGAAGTCATTTGTCCAGTATCATGAGAGCCCATTATAAGGAACAAGACAAAAAGCAGTTTCCTCCTGGACCCCCTGCCCAGCTTTCTACCCACAGGGAAGACCTGAGGGAGCCAGCTCTTCAGCATCTCAGTCTTTTTCTCTTCACCAGTGGCTCCTGTCCTATCTTCCCCTTGTGCCCATCACTTCTTTTGCTTTTTGCTTGATTTGTACTGATATCTTATACTTTATATCATTTCCAAATATCTCTCATCCCCAGAGAGCTATCTCTTACAGTAAGGACTAAAAATAGAAAGGAAAAAAAGCAAACCAATCAAGAGTCTATGCAAAGAGAGGAGGAGAAGGGAAGGGAATAAGCTTTATATAATACCTACTATATGCCAGGCTCTGTGCTAAGAACTTTATAAATATTAGCAGCAATGTTTGCAGTAATTTGATTACATTCCACATCCATAGTCCCTCTCCTTTGCTGAGAAGTCTCCCCATTATTTCTAGCTTTTCATGCTTGGGAATTTTTTGGTTCCGCTCCTTGCAGATCATCAACCTCTTTGTGGCTGTCATTATGGATAATTTTGACTACCTCACCCGAGACTGGTCCATCCTGGGCCCACATCACCTGGATGAGTTCAAGAAGATCTGGGCTGAGTATGACCCTGAAGCTAAGTAAGTGCAGCCAGAGTGAGGGACCCTGGTCTTAAACTGTCCCCTAAAACCTCCATCTCTAACTCCTAATTGGGAGTCTGTTATACCACTAGTCTATTTAGACATCTTCCTGTTAAATCTCCATTTATCCATAATCCCTTGATGTATACCTAACTCTGAAATGATTTCTTGCCCTGGAGGAAAAAAGGACCAGAGCCTAGGGAAGGAAGTGCCTTGACCCATGGATACGGCAACTTCTGGCTCCCTCAGTTAAGTCATACCCATCCTGGTGATGGGCTACCATGTACCCACTGAGTCCTCTAAGGAATGGCTGCTCAGCCTCCCTCCCACCAAATCTGGACTTTAGAGAATGGTCTCTGAATCCAAGAGTGGGACATTCCCACATTTCCTAGCCTTCTTCCCCATCTCCAGCTCCCTGAGGGGTGGGATGATAAACCCAAAGCTGTGCTCTTATGCTTCAGGGGCAGAATCAAGCATCTGGATGTTGTGACCCTGTTGAGACGGATCCAACCCCCTCTGGGCTTTGGGAAGTTCTGCCCTCACCGGGTGGCATGTAAGGTAACCGATGGAATTTGTGTTTTGCCAGGGGGATCCCACATTGGAGGCTGGGGAGCTGTGGAGATTCCCTGGGTGGGAGGCACATGTGTCAATTCTGGCCAAGTATTTCCGAAGCCTTTGGGTACCCATATGGAGACTTATAAGATTCTTCTCTCAACTTTGCACTCTCCTTGTAGTGTAGTTTCACAGTATAGTAGCTATAGTAGAAAGCAGACCGGGCTGGTAACAGGAGACCTAGGTTATAGTCCTGGAAGAGACAGTGTTGCTTAATGAGTAGAATCCTGAGCTTGGAGTCAGTAGGTCCTGGGTTTAGATCCTACTTCAGACACTTCCAAGCTCTGTGACACTATCTCTTTACTCTTGGTTTCCTTCTCTGTATTGGATGAGAATGCCTCTAAGATCCATTCTGACTCTTAATCTAATATCCCATTAGTCTAAATCAGCCACTAACTCTCTGTGTGACATTGAGAAAGTCACTTCAACTCCCCAGGCCTCAGTATCCCTGTCAGATGACAAAACTGGATCAAAGGGTGGGAAAGGAGCCTTCCAGCTCTTATATTCTATAATCCTCTAGCTATTTTCCCTTAAATCCATCTTTCTGAAAGTCCACAAAAAAGGTTCCTGACCATCCTACCACCCACACCTTGTCCTCATCTACTCAGAGCTGATGAAAATGGTGCTTGCCATCCAAACTTAGCTCTCAATCCAGTCTGTTCCTGCAGTCCCATAGACCTTTCCCTTTCTTCGTGTAGCGGTTAGTAAGCATGAACATGCCCCTCAACAGTGATGGCACCGTCACCTTCAATGCTACCCTCTTCGCTCTGGTCCGAACAGCTCTCAAGATCAAGACAGAAGGTGAGAACCCCACCCCCTCCATGGGTTCCCCTTTCTCCTCCTAGTAGAGATATATTTTTAGGCCATATGTTCCCTGATTCTCCACCCTTCTGGCCGAAGAGGGGGCCATCCTTCACCCTTAGCATCCCATTGGTTTGCATCATGAGAAAGTAAATAGTGGAGAGTGGAAGCAGGGGAAATTCCCAAAACTACATGGCCCTCTGCCCTACAGGACTCAGAGGGAGTTAGGCCATCTCTGGACACAGAACAATAATCCCTGAGGATCCACTCCCATACATACATACACACATGCATGCATGTATACATGCTTATGTACATACATACACGCACGCAAACATACATAGACGCATACATACATACATACGTATGTACGTACATGTGTATATCTCTTAAGGATATTCTGGGAAGTGTCTTTGATAACTATCTTGGCTCAATTCAAGAAAAGACTAGAGAGAGAGAACAGAGAGGTGCATAGGAGAACAGTTAGCAGATTGGAAACTAGCCATCTCTTCAGCTGTATGAAATACATGGATGAGTCGGTTGCCTTAGTTCAGGGATGGAGAACCAGTGACCTCAAGGCCACATGTGGCCCTCTAGGTCCTCAAATAGGATGGGGCCACACTTGAGGACCTAGAGGGTCACGTGTGGCCTTGAGGACACTGGTTCCCCCTCCTGCCTTAGTTCCACATGCTCTTGACTGGTCCTGTCAGCAAAAGGGTCAGTGACACTTATGAATCAGTCAGTCAACAAGCCTTTATTACATGCTAACTATGTGCCAGGCACTGTGCTAAGTACACTGAGTCACCCTCTGCCTCTGTGCCTTAGAATCCAGTTGTCACCATAGCGGCCCCCCTCTTTGGGCAGATGTTCCCTTCTTCTCAAACCGAAGCCCACCTAAAGGATTAGTGAAGATTTATAGAGAAAGGACATAATGGTGTTATATTACATTATATTTACATAAAAAGGATAAAATTACCAACCACTCACAAAATTATATGAAGATTTAGTATAGAATAGTTAAATAATCCAGAATTCAGAACTAGGAAATTCTTCCCAGGTTCTATTCTGGGCCCTTTCTCTTTTCACCCCCTGGGTTATCTCATCAACACCCATCAGTTTGACTATCACCTCTATGAATATCATTCCCAGATTTAAATACAGTCTAAATTAGACCTACAGATGTAAATTCAGTCTGCCCTAGTCCGCAGCCCTACATGACCACCTACCTATTGGACATCTCCATTTGGACGCCCCACCTAGAATCCAACACATACAAAACAACTCATTTTCTTCCCCTTCCCCATCATTTGCTAAACCCACCCATCCTGCAAACTTCCCTATTTCCACTGAAGCCACTAGCATCCTTTCAGGCACCTCCTGGTTTGGAACATTGCTTTTCTCTTGGACTCCTCTACTTTCCTCACCTCCATATTGGCAGTGGATGGAACACCCTGGGCCTGGAGTCAGGAAGACTTATCTTCTTGAGTTCAAATCCAGGCTCAGCCACTTACTAGCTGTGTGACCCTGGGCAAGTCACTTAACCCTGTTTGCCTCAGTTTCCTCATCTGTAAAATGAGCTGAAGAAGGAAACAGCAAACCACTCCAATATCCTTGCCAAGAAAACCCCAAATGGGATTGAAACAAATGGACAACATGTTCTATGAGTCGCCAAGTCTTGTCAATTCTATCCCCACAACATTTCTCACGTCCGTTCCCTTTTCTCCACTCGCATGACCACCTCCATAGTTCAGGCCCTCATCACCTCTTACCTGCTCTATTGTAACAAGCTCCCACCTTTCTGTCTCTCTCCTCTCCAATCCATCTTCCACAGAGTACTGAGATAATGCTCCTAATGCACACATCTAACCATGACCTCGCCCTCTTTAGGGAGCTTCGCTGGTTTCCCAATGCCTTCAGGATAAAATTCAAACCACAACTTGGCATTTTAAGACTTCCCAACTTGACTTCAGTGTACCTTTCCAAGGTTATTTGACTTTATTTCCCATCACTCACTCTGGGTTGCAGCCAACCTGGCTGACTTCCTGATTCCTATCATTCCCTCCCCTTGCCTCTGCACGGTCTGTCCCCAGTGCTTGGAACGACCTCCTTCCTCACCTTTGCCCCCTAGAATCCCTCACTTCCTTAAGGTTTAAGGCATGTGCCCCCTCCCGTGAGAAACCTCTCCTGATTCCCCTGGTTATTAGTACTCCCTCCCTTATTAAAGAATTACATCTATATTATATGTAATACACAATATATCTTATGTAGATGTGTGTATACACTTAGATATACATACTATATATATATATATATATATATATATATATATATATATATATATATAATCTACACATTCACACACACATATTTGTGTACATATACACAGTAAGACTTTTGGGCCACTCTGTATTTTATACATATATATATATATATGTATATATATATATAATCTATTGTATTCTATCATTATATACTATATTAATATAATATATTCTATAATATAATAATATTAACAAATTATACACTATATTATATACTGCATAATAATATATGATTATACAGTATAATAGATATATATATATAACATATGTAATACAGGGTGGCCCAAAAGTCTTCTGTATGTATGTGTGTATACATGCTTATCAGTCTACATGAAAGGTTTTTAACCTGGGGCCTGTGAACTTGTTCTCTTAATATTCTGATAACCACATTTCAATACAGTTGGGTTCCCTTCGTAATATTATGTGTCTTATTTTATGCATTTAAAAGTATCATTCTGAGAAGGGATCCATAGATCTCAGCAGACTCCCAAAGGGGTCCGTGACACACACAGAAATCATTTAGCCTCCTCGTCCCGCACAGTCCCACAAACCCCGTGAGATGTCAGTAAGTCTCTGTGTGTGCCGCGGTCCTTCCCTAGAAGCTCGTCAACACGCAGTCTTGTCCCCCTATTCCCTACCCCCAAGCACCCGCGGCTGCTTATTCCACATAATAGCCATCACTGTTTCTCCCTAAAGTTAATCATCCTAAGGAAAGGAATTTGTTTAAGAAAAGAGGTATATTACAGAAAAAATGTTGCAAGGGGCAAACATCAGGGGAGTAAGAGATGAACAAGGAGGTAGATGTTGGAGAACCTTGAAATGTGGGCGTGTTCTGGACCTAGGAACCAGACAGCTGAGGCCACGAGAGAACAAAACCGAGGTTAGCTTTGGGCCCCGATAACCAGGGTCGGGGACAGTGATCCAAGAAGTGGGCTTCAGACCCACTAGAAGGGCAACAATATCAGAGAAATATCCTGTCCTCCCAAGTGCGGCTGGCTGGCTCTAGAGTTTCTAGAGAAGGCCTGGAAGCCATTTGGTCTCAAGGGATTAACTTGGTATGAATGGTGTCAGAAGCCATTCCTGCCTCCCACCTGCCACCAGGTAACTTTGAACAAGCCAATGAGGAGCTAAGAGCCATCATTAAGAAGATCTGGAAGAGAACTAGTATGAAGCTCCTTGACCAAGTCATCCCCCCCATTGGAGGTAAGTATGGCTTAGGGAGCCAAAGGCCAGCAGTTTTTTTTTAACTTTTATTCTTAACAAATGTCCGATAAAATGCATATTTCCATATGTATGTGTATATGTTGCTTGCTTTGCTTCTTATATAATAAATTCAACCTCTAGTTTTCACAGCCAGCCTGCTCCTCTGTGCATTTTCCTGACTTTCCTTCCATTCCTCTCTCTAAATTTTTTTAAAAGATGCCTCAATTACTCTTTTCTGCCTTTTTTTTTTTTTTTGCTATACTATCTCTATTTTAAGGGAATGGTGGCTCAAGAGATATTCCCTTTAAGGGAACAATGGGTAATTCAGGAGTAGTAAAATACAGAAAAGATACTTCTTTCATTCCTCCATTAAAAGTCCTTGAAACAAATATGTATAGTTTCCCCCAGAAAGTTCACACATTGACTAAGTCCAAAAATGTATGTTTCATTCTGCACCTTGATTCCATCACCTCTCTATCAAGAAATAGGGAGGATATTTCATCAGTGGCCCTTTAGACTCATAGCTGAGAACAAGGTTATTAAAGGAGAGGAAGGAATGAGATTTCCAAGAGAGCCAGTCCTTTGTCATAGAGGAATGCCTTGCTATCAGATGTTTGGAATGCCTTTGCATTCATGGAAGTCTATCAGAGCTGACCACGAGCCTCAGGATAGAGTATCCCAATTGGCCCAAATAACCAAGGGAAATGAAGTTTTATCATGTCTAATCCTGCTTCTTTCTTGACCTCTTCTACTCCACATTGGGCCCAGGAAGCCCACTGTAGTAGGGGCTCATGGTTCTGTTGGTTAACCCTCTAGATGATGAAGTGACAGTAGGAAAATTCTATGCCACCTTCCTCATCCAAGAGCATTTCCGGAAGTTTATGAAGCGCCAGGAGGAGTACTATGGATATCGACCCAAAAAAGACACTGTGCAGATTCAAGTGAGTAGCACAATGGACCCAGAGATGTCCACACATGCACACCTCCACCAGGAGGCATCATCTCCCCACTAAAATGTAGAGTGGAGATGCCACCTTTCCCATATGGTAGATTCATAATGTTAAAGCTGGAGTAACCCTAGAGGTCATCCATTCTAATTCCCGCATTTTATTGATGAGGAGCATCACCTGTATGCCTAAGGTCATACAGGTAAATGTTCTTGCACTATCAATGATAAAGGGACGAAACCAGGAGAGGTGCATATGTCATTTCTGAATGGTTAAAGGTTAAAAGAAATGTCATCACCCAGGAGATGGGCCCGATATTCCCCATCTTAAAACAGGGTAAAAGGCAATAAGTATAAACTGCAGCTTGATAGAGTCACATTAGACCATAACTAATTTAGCAAAAGTCAAGTCTAGGCAACCCAAGAGGGATGTGGTATATCCCCTGGGGTGATTAGCTTGAGGACCTTCCTAGATAAGATGAACTAGATGACCTCCATGAGAGCTCCAGGATTGCCTGCTCAGGGACCTTGATGAGCTAAAAGGAAAGTGAGTGACATAATAGCAAAATGAAAAAGGGACAATGGTGGAACTTTAGGGAGACTCTGGCTCCCAATGCTGGAAACCCTGGTCAGAGAAGGGGAGCACCATTGGGGCTAGGAGCCCTCATCTCTTCTCCTTAGGTGCACTGATCATTGCATTTCTTTTCCTGCATAAGGCCGGGCTTCGGAGCATTGAAGAAGAAGCAGCTCCTGAGATCCACCGAGCCATCTCTGGAGATCTGACAGCTGAGGAAGAGCTGGAGAGGGCCATGGTGGAGGCGGCCATGGAGGAGGGGATCTACCGGGTGAGTGAGAGCTGGACAACCTGAATGGCTGGGGAGTGAAGGAACAGCATAGCCCCATGGAAACAAAGAGAGGGACAGTGTCAGATCCAGACACATCAGATAGATCCTGCCCCAAGATAAGCAGCAGCCTGGGAGCAAACTGTCCTCTCCCTCATCTGACCATCCTCCCCTTTTGTGGCTACTAGGCTCCCAGTCTTTGCTTCTAACCAAGCAACTCTATTTCTAATCCCACACACAACTCATCCTGTGCCCCGCCTCTGAGCCTCTCCTTCTTTTCTGTCCAGTCGTGTCCCTCTTCCCATCCAAATTCTGACCAGCCCCACCTGCCTCCATTCGGTCCAGCATCAACTCCAGCCCTGTCCATCTGTTGTCTTCATGTCTCCTCATTTTGTGATCATTAACAATCATCAATTATTAATGTAATAATTCCCTCTTCAGGCTAGAAACTTTCTGAGGGCAGAGACTATGTCTCCTCTTTCCCCTGTATCATCTCCAGCTCTCAGAATGGCAGTCTACCCTGTCATCCCAGGGGAAGAGACAGCTCTTTAAGGGGTCTTAAGGGGTAGTGGTGGTAGTGGTGCTGGTAAACCTCAGGAATACCTCACCACCCAGGTCATCCTCCTGTGAATCTATTAGCGGGCAGAAGATGGCCATTTACTTCCCAAGGGGCCTCTGCCTACATTACCTTCCCCCTTCTAGCTTTGTCTGACTTAGAGTCACTCCCAGCCTGTGTTTTCTGGACATTGTTCTCAGTCTTATTGTTCTTTTCCCTTGGTTCCAGAGGACAGGAGGCCTCTTTGGCCAGGTGGACACCTTCCTGGAGAGGACCGACTCATTGCCCCCCCATGTTGCCAGCCAGAGGCCCCTGCAGTTCACAGAGATGGAGATGGAGGATATGGACTCCCCTGTCTTCCTAGATGACTTCCCCTCAGAACCACATGCCAATCCCCTGGCCAGGACTCATGCCAACAGAAATGCCAGCAATGCCAATACCAACAATACCAACAGCTGTGTGTTCTCCAGGTGGTGACTGGAAACTGTCAGCCCTAGGTTTGGGGATGGCAGTCTGGGGGAGGGGAGGAAAGCAAGAACAAGCATCATCCTGGCTTGGTGGGGAGGGGGGAGGAAAGGAGCATTCACTTCATTTTTCCCATGAAGGAGGAAAGCAAAGTGGCTCAGTGGAAAAGGAAATTTTATTTGGAGTCAGAAGACCTGGGTTCATATTCTGACTCTATCATTTACTACCTTGGAAAAGTCACCTAACCACTTTAGGCCTCAGCATACTCATGTGTAAAATGAAGACGTTAGGCTCAATGCCTTCTCATATCTCTTCCAATTCACCGAGACACAGGGTAGCTAACGCGGCCTGCAGAGACCCTTTACACCAGGAGGGGGCAGCCCCATTTCAGAAGTCACCCTGTCATTTCAGCCTGAATGATGTGCTCATCCCACAGACTCGCAGACAGATGGTGGTATCTCCAGGGAGCAGTGAAATGAATTGATGAGTTTATCGAGCAATTTATTGAAAATATTATTAGTTAAAAAGTAGAATCCTGCAATAATCCAGGCTCAAGGGACAGGAGAGAAAGAAGGTTTGCATCTAGGTCACTAAATAATTCAGAAATCTACAAGAAAGGAAACAAGCATTTATTTAGTGCCTACTGTGTACCAGGCACTGTGCTAAGTGCCTTATAAATATTATATCATGGAAGGTACGTTATGTTATTATCCCTATTTTGTAGTTGAAAAAAACTGAGGCAAACAGGGTTAAGTGACTTGTCCAGGATCACACAGCTAGTAAGTATCTAAGGCCAGATTTGAACTCGGGTCTTCCTGATTCCAAGCCTGGTAGTCTATCCATTGTGCTGCCTAGCTGTCTCTGTGAGATTTGGGATATAAGATAGTACAGTGGAAGCATACTAGATTTTGAGACAAAGGGCCTGAGTTCAAATCCCAACTTTGTCACTTGTATGACCTTGGGCAAGCCACTTAACCTCTCTTTGCCTCAACTTCTTCAAATACAAAAATGGTTTAGACTAGATCAGAGGTATCAAAAAACTGCCCAAAGCATGCTCCAGCAGTTCCTAGTACAGCTTAAACCAGATTAAAATGCAATTGGTAAATACTTAACAAAATAAATAAAAATACAATAAAATGTAGATAATATTAACATGTGGTTTTCTAAGTCAACAAACCCAGGATTGCTATAGTAGGGTTAAATAGAGAGAATTTGGGTATGAGTTCAGTGTACCAGCCACTTCCCATATGCGGGAATCTCTCTCCTAGTTCCATGGAGACCAATTCAATTTAAAAGTATTTACTGAAGAAGAGGGGAGAGAATTTGGAACTCAAAGTTTTAAAAAGCAGATGTTCAAAAAAAAAAGTTTTTACATGCAACTAGGAAGTAAGCTATACAGGCAATGGAGCATAGAAATCTATCTTGCCCTACTAGAAAGTAATGGCAAAAGGGGATGGGGGGGAGTGGGGTGACAGAAAAGAGGCCTGACTGGGGAACAGGCCAATGAGAATATATGCCATCTTGGAGTGGGGGGAGGGTAGAAATGGGGAGAAAATTTGTAATTCAAACTCTTGTGAAAATCAATGCTGAAAACTAAAAATATTAAATAAATAAATAATCCCAAAGAAAGGTATTTACTGAAGGGGCAGCTAGGTGGCGCAGTGAGTAGAGCACCAGCCCTGGAGTCAGGAGGACCTGAGTTCAAATTCAGCCTCAGACACTTGACACACTTACTAGCTGTGTGACCTTGGGCAAGTCACTTAACCCCAATTGCCCTGCCTTCCCCCCCGAAAAAAAAGTATTTGCTGAGTACCTATTACATACTTGGTAGAAGGAAAAATGGCATTTCAGGAGGGGGGAAGTAAGGGGGATCAAAGAAGGAGACAGGGGTGAGCACGGAGGTAGTAGGTGACAGGGAGAAAGCTGACCAGTCTACAGGAGAGGGTAGATGCTATTGGGCGCTGAGACAGGTGGCCCTTTGGCCACAGTGTAGGCATCATGGTCTCACACGGCAGCCAGATCCATGGGACAGGTTAAGAGCCATCAGAAAAGTTGATGGTGGGAAGAATGGAGTCTTGATGGTGGGGATGGTCACAATGAAGAGTCAGGAGACTGATGGTCTATTTCCTGCTTCTGTTTCAGTATCCATCATGAGAATGAGCTTCCAGAATCACCTTCCCCAAAGAGGGATGTCCTTCTCTACCCTCACTCTGCCCCAGGTCGGTCCCCTTTTCTTTGGCCCAATGGGAAGCCCAACCTTGTCTGGGATCAACCCCCTTCCCAGCTTCCCCTTTGTGCTCCCTTAAGTGGGCACTGTCCTCTGAGGAAATACATCAGTGCCCACTCCAAGCTTGCCCCTTCTTGCCTGGGTGGGGTAGGATCTCAGATTTCATGTGGTAGGCAAGATGAGGGGGTTGCCTTGGAGCTTGTTGCCATGGGAACTGTGTGGGGATGGTAGGTATATCCTCAGCCAGTCCATGTGGGCAGTCGGAGGCTGCCCACCAAATAGTGTGAAATGAGGGAAGTTTTATAAAGAAACACTTGTGAAAAATATTTATTTCTCCTATCTTCCCTTAAGAAAAAAAACCCACCAGCATTAGAGAAAATGCATGTGGTTAAGCTGTCTCCAGAAAGCTCTGATTAAAAATTCAACTCCTTAACCCAATCATGCAGGTCCTTAGCTGGAATTAGTTTATAAGATTAGCTAGCTCTCACCTAGCAAGGTTCAGGGGAGGGCGAATGAGGGAGTGAGCCAAATGCATGTGCTGGGAGGGCATCATGGGGCTGGTCTGAATGAGAGAGCACAACATGGGGCTGGAGGAAGGCATGAAGACTCCATGGGTAGAGGCAACCCAAGGGAATGCTGAGGCAGGAGAGTGGAAGGGTAAGGCCTTCTCTCAAGAAGGGATATACTGGAGAACAGGCTGCCTTGAACTGGCCCACATCCCTGATGTCTCCTAAGGAAGCTAAACTTGCAAAGGTGGAGAGACCAGGGAAACTGGAGGTGCCTGATCTTGATGCTAATAAGGCCTGAGCGCATCCTCTCGTGGCTTGGCTTCCTGTAGATCTGGCAGAGGTTGCCAGTGTGCCAGGGGCCCTACCCGGCCCCAGTGGGGCTGTTAACTTGGCTTCATATCAGTGGTCAAGCCAAACCCCCTTCTCCCCAGCAGAACATCAAGGTGCTGTTTATCCAGAGAAACAGAAGGTCAGAATGACCAGGAGGCAGGCAGCAAACCTGGTGGCATCCTCAGAGGCACAAGCTCCCTCCTCCTCTGACCAGGTAATAAAGGGAAAAGTCATATATAGACACATGGTCTCCTTCCTGAAACTGGGCCATGGAACAATATATGTGTTGGCTGAGAGGAATGGGGACGGAGGGGAAAGAAAGGGAGACACTGGCATAGCAGACATTAGCCCTCAATCAGGAATGGGCCAGAAATCCTGAGTCTTTCCTGTGGTGAGTGACTAAGATTCCCTCAGTGAGCTGTTCCCCAAAGAAGTCTAGTGCCCCTCCTGAGACCTAGACCTCTGTCCATTTGGAATCAGTCTCACAGGAAGGAGAATAGCATTTCTAGGGAGAGGGAGAGCTCCATGCCAGAGTCCCAGTGTGCTGCAACCACAGGTGGCAGGAAGGGGATGGACCCAGAAGCTCCTGCACCTTCTACGCCAGCTACTGCCCGGCTGATCCGGAAGGTGAGTCTGGGGCTGGTGACGTGTCCAGAATTAAGGGCATGAGGAGGGAAGAGGGATTTCAGCTTGGGGAGGGGTACATGGCATGAGGAGAGAAGACAGTATGACCTACCTAATGGCTAGAGGGCTGGCCTCAGAATC
This sequence comes from Trichosurus vulpecula, assembly GCF_011100635.1. Lineage (NCBI taxonomy): Eukaryota > Metazoa > Chordata > Mammalia > Diprotodontia > Phalangeridae > Trichosurus > Trichosurus vulpecula. The sequence goes on along the minus strand of NC_050576.1, from coordinate 101,281,829 downwards.
GGAAAGACCTGGGTTCAGATCCAGCCTCTGACACTAGCTGAGTGGCCCAAGACCACTCGTGGGCTCCTAGACAATTCTCCAGAACCATAAATTGCAGAACAGATGCAGATCTTCATTGGCAGAGGAAGTTCCCTACACTATTTAAACAGCACATCTCAACCTCTGTGCTGTCATGGTACAGTGGATGCACTAGCTCTCAAATCAGAGGATGTGGGTTCAAATCAAGCCTAAAAGTTTGCAAAGTATTTTACAAATATTATCTCATTTGATCTCCACAACAACCCTGGGAGGTAGATAATACCATTATCCCCATTTCACAGGTGAGGAAACAGGCAGACCCAAGTTAAATGACTTGCCCAGAGTCTGAAGCTGGATTTTAACTCACATCTTTGTCGTTTCAAGTCCTGGGTTCTGTTCATTGTGCTGCTTAGCTACCTGCATGGTTTTAAGCAAGTCACTTAACCTCTGTGGTCCTCAGTTTCCTTGTTTGTAAAATGAGGGGATTGGACTAATTGACCTCTAGGGTCCCTCCTAGTTTTTTATTTATTATCTCCTCCTTACACCCCCCAATCTGTCTGCCTCAATTTCCTCACCTATAAATGGGCATTATAATGTGAGTACCCACCTCCCATGGTTTTTATGAGGAACAAATGAGATAATATTTGTAATATGCTTTACAAACCTTAAAGTGTGGTGGTGGTTGTTTATTATTATTATATATTATTATATCTCAGAGGATTGATTTGAACCTAAATGCTCTAACTTGAGAACTAATGCCCTATCCACTGAGCCATGAAAGACTACGAGTTTAGACCCACCATTCAAATGAAATGGGACAGATCCTTAAGGGCTGGGACAGGCGAACCAGGGTAGCCCCAGGGTCACATGGATAAGGAGAGCCTATTCTGACTCCACCAAGGGACAAGAAGTTATCCATGCCCTTGCTTTCTCTCATCCCTGGACAGGCTCTGGTTCAGGGTGGCCTGGGCACCCTGGCTGGCGACACTGGCTTCGTGGTGGCGACCGGACAGGCATTAGCTGATGCCTGCCAGATGGAACCAGAGGAAGTGGAGGAGGCGGCACACAAGCTACTGAAAGAAGACAGGAACAATACCTCTTCATCCCTGGAGCCTCAAGCCATAGGGCCAAGCCCTGGCAGCTACTATGGGCCTTGGGGCTCCCAAGAGGCCCTCATCTCCACCCCGCTGTGAATCTCCTCACTGAATTAGCCCCTTAAAATGGCCATAACAGAATGGCCCTGGTGGGGCAGAGGGTTAAGCCTGGGAACAGAGCATCTTCCCACCAGGAAAGCTATCCAATTAGCTGAGTGACAGGTGGTCATGAAACATTGTGAAAAATCAGAAGGATGCAGCTCCTGACTGGCTCCCTTCCCCCTCAGGAGTCTGATTGAAGGGAGCCTCCCCAGATCATTCACAGAGGCCAAGACAGACTCGTGTCTGTGTGTGACTGGCACAAGGTCATTACTACTGGCAGGGCATTAAAAACCCCCAAGTGTGACACCAACACTCAGCATCTGCTGTCTCCTTTCTTGGACCCAAGCCTTTTCACTCCTTGACCTGGAACAACCCTGAGATTCCCACCTCCCCCTAGGACCCAGAAGTCCATTGGTTTGACATCAGGAGAATCTGTCACCATGTGGAGGCAAAGTACTCTGATTCTAACAGAAATCCAAGGCAATATCACCATATTATGGTCCTTCAGCTTGTTTCAATACCTAAAAATTTTTCCTATTCTAAGGTCCCTGAAATAAAATTGTAGAAATGGGACCAGTGCAGGAAAGAGAAATCTGAACCAGGAGAAGTACAGGAGGGGGGGGGGGGCACAGACAAATCTTCCCTGATTATAGAAACAGGAATGGAGATGAGGGAGAGGCAGACTGTAGGGTGGGATTAGGCCCAGCTCCCCAGCAGGACTGTCTGACACAGCAAGCTTAAAGGGGCTTCCAGGGAGCTTCCGTCTGTCACCTGAGTAGCCCAACTAAGCACAATGTCTGCCTCAGATACCCTGGCATCTGTGGGTCAGCCCCTCTGCCAAGTGCAAGAGTCCTGACTCCTGGGGTCTGAAATCCATTTAAGGGTTTAGCCAGAGAAAGACAGAGGTGTGTGGTGTGTGGTGTGTGTGTGTGTGTGTGTGTGTGTGTGTGTGTGTGTGCTCTCACGTGTACACGGGCTGAGGGTTGGGGGCATCAACATTCTCCCCTGAGCCAAGCCTGAATTTCTGGCGGCTGGTAGAGCTGATCAAGGAGCTGGCCTGGCAATATGCCTGTGAGCCTTGTGTGCAAAGTGCCTGAGCTGTTGGGTCCAATTCAATGGTGTCCTTGCAGAATGATTTACATATTATCCTCCAAGTAATGGGGGTCCCTAAATTTGCCCAGAAAGAGGAATGTCACAAGCAGGGACAGAGAAACAGCTGGGTCCCCCCATCCCGTTTCCCCTGCCTTCAATATTAACAACAAGAATGCTGTGCCCATGTGAGATTTCTGTCTCCTGATCTGCCTCACTGATTCACCAATGCTCCTTTTATTATACTTGTGTGTGTACCCGCGGGTTGATGCTACTTACTATCTCTGTGACCTTAGACACATCCAGTGCTCTCTGGGCCTCATTTTTCTCACATATAAAATGAATGGATTGGAAAAGAAAAGCAGCTCTAAATCTTATAATCCTAAATCCTGGCTCTACTACTAACTAGCCATGTGACCTTAAGTAAGTCACTTAACTACTGATAGCCTCAATTTTCTCATGGCCTAAAGAGGATGAAGCCTCAGAGTTCCAAAGTCTTGGGTTGAAATCCTATCTCTGACATACTCGCTGAGTGACCTCTGGTAAGTCAATTAACTTCAGCAGTACTAAATGCAGAACAGTTGGGTGGTTGTCTTATTGTCCTATTCTGATGAGATAACAGTTCAGCTATAAGCTTCCCTGCTCAAAAAAATTGAAAAAAAAAAAAAGGCATTGCACACATTATCTCATTTGCACCTAGCAACAAACTTGTAAATCCAGAAGCATTTACTACATGGTTACTATGTGCCAGACGCCATGCTAGTAGATGCTGGGGATAAAAAGAAAAAAAATGAAACAGCCTCTGCCCTCAAGGAACTTACAGTCTACCAGAGGAGCTACCTTGTACATAATCCATTGATTATCCTACTCACTTAATCTTTGTTAATTGGTAGTCTTCTTGATTGAGTCAATCAGAACCTAGTGTGAATAGGGCTTGTACACCTTCCTGACAAAGTCATTACTGTGTGAGAGACGTGGTTACTCTCTAAGGAATTTGCATAAAATGGAGGAGTTATCTCTGATGCAGATAAAAATTTTGAGGGGAAGGAGAGGTCATAAGTCAACAACCAGTAGCCTCAGGATAACCAGCAAAAGGAGAAAAAGGACTGAGTTTTGGCAAAGAAAAGAGATATCAACTAGGGCCATCTCTATAAGCTGCCACCAGTACACCCACCTAGAGAAAAGATTAGCTCTTTCCCTCCAGATATCTATCTATCCACAGACACTAATATAATCTGCTATTTTATTACCCATAATTTCAATTAATCTGAATTTTGCTTCAACTACCATGAGGCAAAGAGTTAAATAGAGATAGATATAAATGTAAATTTAAGCAGGGAATACAACCTCTGCTAAATGTTATTAATTTTCCTGACTGGGGGCTCATAGGGGCTGTGATTTAACTCATAAATTTTCATCTAAAATAATCTCCTTAAAGCCAAAGAAGAAGGTGAGCCTGTGGACCTTAGGGACCCATTCTATTACTCCCTGGACTTAAAGTGAAATAATTATTTTAGCAGGGGGAGGAGGGGATTACAGAAATATAGAGAATGGATATGTTCAGAATAAATATAAGGTAGTTAGGGAGAAAGGGCATGAGCAACTAGGTAGATCAAGAAAGAACCCATCTAGAAGGTGGTGCTTGAACTGTATCTTAAAGGGAGTGAAAGGTTCTCTGAGACCAAGATGAAAAGGGAGTCCATCCTAGTGAGGGGGGGAGGATAGCCCCTGCAAAGGCACTGGGAAGGGAGGGTATCATGTGTGAGCAAGGTCAATTGGCTAGACCATGGAGTTGGGGAAGGTGGGTAATATATAATAGTTCTGAACAGATAGATTGGGGCCAGTGATTTAAAAGCCAAATGGAGGCATTTATATACATACATATGCACATATGTGTGTATACACATATATTTTTTATCCTAGAGGCAATTAGAAGCCACTAGAATTTATTGATCTGGTGTTATCTCTTTTTTTTACCAATGAGAAAACTGAAGCTTAGAGATTTGTCTATGATCTCTCTTCTTGTGTCAGATGATAGATTTGAATCCAGGGCTCTATGATGCCAACTCCAGTATTCAGTCACCTGTGGTCATGCTCATGCTTCCTCCCTACAAATATATATTAAGCATTTATTATCTCCAAGGCCTTGTGCTAGGTCCTTTGGGAGATACAAGGAATTATAGGACATCGACTCAAGCGTGTTGCTGTTCAGTCATTTCTAACTCTTCATAAGCCATTTGGGGTTTTCCTGGCAAAGATACTGAAGTTGTTTGCCATTTCTTTCTCCAGCTCATTTTACATATGAGGAAAATGAGATGAACAGGATTAAGTGATTTGCTCAGGGTCACACAGCTAGGAAGTGTCTGAGGCCATATTTGAACTCATGATCGCATTTGAACTTCCTGACTTCAGACCCAGTACTCTATCTGCTGCACCACCTAGCTGCCCTGACTTGTATAGGGTAATATGAAAAACAACACCCACTCTCTGCTCTCAGGGCACTTAAGATCAAGTTAGGGAGGCTAGACATAAAGAAAAATGAACTCAACTTTAAAAATCAAGTTATGGAGCAGGATGGTAACGCAGATTAACCCTGTGCTTGCTTACATAAATAGGATTTAAGGGAAGGGAGAGATCAGTGGGAGAGTTCGGGCCCGCATAAGGTAAGGGGCATACCCGGTGTCATTGATCAAACCAGTCAAAGGAGATAGATAGAAAACACTACCGTATCGAGAATCCAGGAGGCAAAAGAACAAACTAGGTGACAAGGTGAAATATAAGCACACATTGTCTCCCTTGTTTTAATGTAAGATTCTTCAGGACAGGGAGTGCTGGACCTCTCTGATTCTTTAAAATGAGGAGGTTGGTCTTGATGTCTTCCAGTGGCCTGTCTATCTCTAAATCCTATGGACATTGAGAGACTGGAGTCTTCCCAGAGGAGGGTAACCAGGATGGTCATCATTTCTAAAACAAGGATAGGTTGAAGGAATTGTGGTCATTTAGCCTGGCAATGAAAAGACCAGAGGGCTAGGGTGCTCTCTTAAAGGGCTTGAAGGGTTATAGTGTGTAAGAGAGATCAGAGTTTTTGTTCTACTTGTCCCAAAAGGGGTGGATGCAAGTTACAGAGGCAGGGATTTCCATTCAATTTAAGGAAGTTTCTTAACAATTAGAGCTTCCCTCAAGGAGCAGTTGTGAATTCCCATTACTTGAGCAACGTTATTAACTGAGATTTCTGCTCAGGTGTGGGTTAGAGCAGGTGCGAATGGTTCCAATTGCTAGAATTTCCACGATGTTTCCAGGTAGGCAAAGTGCCTCACGTTCTCACTTTCATTGGACCTTCGCAACAGCCCAGTGAGGCAGGTGTCCTTACCGTCTCCATTTCACAGGCTGAGGATGAGAGTGGTGAAGTCCTTCCCAGGGTCATACAGCTTCAAACTCGGGACTTTCTGTCTCCAGATCAGACATTATATTGTTGACTTCTAAGATCCCTTCTAATTCTGAAATCTTACAATTCTGTCCCCTGATTTCTTACAATTCCACCCGAGTCCCAGATTCAATATCTTCCTGACTGTTCAAGTCTTTTCCATTCATGTCCACCTTTCTTCCATCCCTAACAAAATGAACCAATTAGGTGGGATTTAAGCATTGCCTTACCTTTAAAAATTCTTTTAAGAGAGGCAGCCTGAAATAGCGGATAGAGAGCTAGCCTTAGAGTTAAGAAGACCTGGGTTCAAATCCCACCTTGGACCCCAGGACTATCACTTGAAGAGCAGTTGCTAAGCTATGTTGGTGGAAGGAGTTTCCCTACCAAGAGGTCCCTGTGCCTGGTGCTACAGTAGATAGGAAGCTGAGCCTGGAGTGAGGAAGACCTGAGTTCCAACCCGGCCTTGGACACCCCCTAGCTGTGTGACCCTGGGCAAATCACTTAACCTCTGTTTGCCTCAGTTTCTTCATCTGTAAAATGGGGGTAATAATAGCCCCTGCCTCCCAGCATTGTTGTAAGGATCAAATGAGATAACGATTGTTAAGTGCTTAGCACAGTGCCTGGCCCATAGTAAGCACCATAGAAGCTTTAGCCATCATCGTCACTATCATTATTATGCCAACAAAATCACAGGTCCAGGGCAAGAGATAACTCCTGATCAATCCAGTCCACCTGAATTTCAGATAGGCAGCAGGCGGGTGGTTAATCTCTTGCAGTTTTCTCCTTCCTGACTCACCCCGCCCCACCCCACAACCATCTTCAGTCCTTTGCCCTGGGTCCTCTTGATTTTAAAAGTGTTAAATGCTCATTAGTCTCCTTTGCTAGGCAGGGTCTGGCTGGAATGAATCTCTATTAAAACACTGAGAAATGATGCATCCCCTGAGACTGAAAATCAATAGCTCCCAGTCTGGGGGCTGGATTGGGGCTGGGCTGGGTGTTTATTTGTTAACTTAATCAAAGGGAAGTGGCTTGTGTTGGGCAACATCTGGACTCCAGCAGCCTGGGAGTGAGAGGGTCCCTAGGGGCTATGGGGGAAGGGGCTGGGAGCTCGAAGGAAGACAATCTGTTGGTTTTTTTGTGGGGCTGAGGGGCATTCAGCCAGAGAGAAGCTTCCGATTCCTTCTGTTCTTTTTCCTTCTTTTCTCTTTCCTTTCTCTACCCTTTCTTTCTGCCTTTTTATTCATTTTTAAAATATTTGTTAAACGTTTAGTATGAGCGGTGTAAGTCTTTTCCCTTCTACTTCATAACATCTCTTGAATACATCTCCTCTCCACTAACATCTTGGTGAGGTCCTCTGTATCCCACAACTGACCACGGCAATAGCTTTCCTGTTGGTCTGCCATCCTCGGCTTCAGTTGCCAAAGTGAATTCTCCAAGGCTGAGTGGTGATGATCACTCACACACACACACACACACAGTCCGCAATCAATACACTCCCTATTACCTCCAGGATCAATGATAAAATCTTCTATTTTCTTTATAAAACCCTTCACAACCTGCCCTCTTCCTACCTTTCCAATCTTACACTTTTTTTTCACCATGAAGAGCCATTGGCCTCCTTGTTGTTCCTCACACAAGAAGCTCATCTCCCAAACCCCCTGCCTTTTCACTGGTTGTCCTCCTGCCTGGAAGGCGCTCCCTCTTCACCTCCATCTCCTGGCTTCTTTAGAGACTCAGCTGAAATTGTCTCCTTCCTGATTCCCACCCCCCAATTCTCTCCCCGCCCCCCCACACACACACACACTGCTAGTATCTGAGCTTACCTTCCACTGACACTGGATGTGTCTGGTACAGACAATTTTTTACATGTTGTTTCTCCCGGTAGAAAGAATATGAGCTCCTTGAGGGCAGGGGCATTGTTTTCGCCCTCCTTTGTATCCTCAATACTTAGTACAGAGCCTGGCTCCTAAATGCTTGTTTGTATAATTGACTGACTGACTGTTGTCCACTGTGCCAGGTATTGAAAAAGACACAGTTAAGACATGGCCCTACCTCAGGATGACATGTGCATCCATAAATATAAAATTAGAATACAAGTTTATTAGAAGAATATAGACTGCCAGGAAATCAGGTGAGGGAAAGCCCACTTTCAGCTCTAGAAATCAAGGAAAACTGTTGAGAATGAATGTGAGTAAATGGAAAGATGCCAAACTTTGGAGTCAAAAGATCTGAGCTCAACCCCAAGTTGTGTGAGCATGAACTCGACCTTGACAATTTAAACTTCTCTGATGATTAGTTCCCTCATTTGTCAAATGATAATGATTCTCCCTCACTGGGCTGTGGGGAAAAGTGTTTTGTGAAGCCGAAGGGGACTCTGATTTCTCTCCAATCTTCCGTTTCATCTCTTCCTCTGACAAGCCTCTGCATCTCTCTCTCCTCTCTCCTCTGTCCTCTCTCCCCTCTCCTCTCCTCTCCTCTCCTCTCCTCTCCTCTCCTCTCCTCTCCTCTCCTCTCTTCTTTCTTTCTCTCTCTCTCTGCTCTCTCTCTTTCACCATCTTTTTTCTTTCTCCTTTATGTTCTTCCTTTTATCTTTCTCTGTCTCTATTTACACCTCCTCCACTTTCTAGTTCTCCTTGTTTCATTTTCTAATAGTGAGACCTCATAGTTATATGTTTCTTTAAGATTTACAGAGCAGTTTCTAGATTAGAGATCCTCCCTCTTTCTGTCCCTGGATAGAAAGCCCCTTCAGTCGGGCAGACTCAGATTACTTCCCCTGCCCCCATCCTTAGCATGCAGCTGGGTGAGCGGTGAAACCTAGTTTCCCATGCTTTGAAGATGATAGCATTGGCTACAAGGAACAGAAGCAGATCACCTGTCCCCGAAGAGATTGTGGGAAGTGGTTTAATGTTGTTCTGATGTAAGTGGGCACTTAGATCTCTAAGCACTTAACCAAGACAAATGTCTGTCCATCCCACTCCCACCTCCATCTTGACTTAGAGGAATTACACCACAGCAGGAGTTGCTAGGCTTGTTGCTATATTAATCTCAAGAACCAATGCCCATCCCAGGTCCTGTTCCCTAAACAATTGTTAGGAGAGGGAATTGGGCAGGTTTTTCCTAACTGCTTACTGGGGGTGTTTCAGATTCCCAGGCAGATGTTCACCAATCTCTCTACCATCTGGACAGCCTAAAGGGTTAACAAGACCCCATGCACACCCTCTCACTTCCCAGGAACCATGTCAAAATCTGAGTTAAACAAAGGGGCCCTCTTTCCTGGTTTCTCAGCCTCTGGAACAGGTGGCCAAAGCTGGAGGCTGCAGAACACTGGGTCTTTCTCCCACAGCAGGCAGGCATCCCAGTGGGGGTTGGGGGGAGAGCCTGAAAGAGAGGCAGCTCCCTCCTCTCACCTCTGGCTAACCAGGGTAGGGGTCACTGCAGGGTTCTTAGTCCCTGGAGAAGAGCAGGGACAGGCAAGAGGTCAGAAAGGGGGCTAAGGACCATGTCTGTCCTCATCAGCCTCAGAGGAGATCGGGGCAGGGTGGGGAAGGGCAACAAAAATGATGCCAGGCAGTAAGTAGGCGAACTCTCAAAACTGCCACCCTTGCCAGCCTTTTTTCCCCTTCTTCTACTGTGAATAGGTTCATCCCTGAGCTACTAAGTCACCTTTACTGTTCTTCCATCCCTCCATGATTCCACAGGCATATATGTGTTGGGGACTGGCCAAAGGGAATCCAGTCCTCAGAGCATGCCCGGAGTCACTCTCTGCCTGCTGCCAGCACACATGAAAGATTTTGTGAGCCTGCTTCTGCAAGTATGCAGTGATATGTAATAAAGGGGCCCTGTTCCTGATTTGGAAAATGCTTAGACAGTCTATGACTGCTTCCTATCTTCTTACTTCATGGTGAAGAAAAGCCCTTTAATTGGCTACTGAGCCAGAAATAAAAGCCCATGCTATCTCTCTCTCTTTTGGTGGTGAGTGAGGCAAGAACCATGATAAGCCTCCAGGTAGTGATAAAAGTAGCCCATGATGTTCTTCTAAAGTCTGGCTCAGAAAACCTACCCCTATGATTTAGCAACAAGTAGAGACAATTACACATGCCCCGAGGACTAGCTCCCCACTGGCCAAGTCCCCATTATACACGTATAACATGTAAAATTCCTCTTAGCATACCTAACACAAAAGTTAGCCTTCCCCCTAAAAAAAGAATAATGATAATTCACATTTATATAACCCTTCGTAGTTTGTTAGTTGCTTTCCTCTCAATAACAAGGTGAAGTACATAGCACAAATAGTGTTATCTCTATCTTACTGATGGAAAAACTGAGGCTGGTGGAGACAAAGCAACTTTGCCCAATTAGAGGAAAATATCCTTCCCTTCCCCTTTCTTAGCAGCCAAGGGCAATGCCCGTTTAATTAAAAACAACTATTATTACTAAGTTATGTATAATTATTACATATAATTTTATATATTATATATATAAAGGAATATATATTTATATAATTATATTGTAGTTTATATTTTATAAATTATATATAATTTTTTATTATAGCAATAACAATAGCTAGCATTTATATAGCCCTTTAAGGTTTACTAAGTCTTTATAAATGCTATCTTTTTTTATCCTCACAGCAACCCTGGGAGTTTTGCAGAACTTTACAAAGAAGGACGGTAAGATGATGAGCAATATCCGCCTCATGGCACAGCAAGAAGCGTCAGGGCCACAGAGACATTTACGGAGAGCTTGGCATGAGTCCCAATTAAACCAAGCGATCCCAAAAACATTTAAAGATGAAACTAGAAGGAAGATGACCAGAAAAACAGATCCATCAGCACTTCTCTAACGAGCGATTTCTTCAGTGCTCTGCCCAGGCGAATGTAAGGTCCTAAGAGGGCAGGGACTATTTGGTTTTGTTTGTTTGTTTGTTTTGTAAGTCCCCCTCCCCCAACTCCCGTGTGATACCATGCTATGAACATAGTAGGCAATACATGTGTTGAACTGAATTGAAATCTTAATGATAGTGGAATCATTCCTTTTGGACACTAACATCTCAGTCTCTGATGTGCCCCATGAGGGAGAGGAAATACACCAAAAGACAGAAGACTGGAAGGGCAGCTGGACCAGAGCAAATATGCTAAGAGAAAATTTGTGCTGAGGGTGACCCAATTTTGAGGGATCAGTTTTCAAGACATCTGAAAGAGGGTAAACTGCTGAATAACTTAGAATGATCATAAGAATAAAAGGTGATTTAGAAGTCATCAATACGTACTGGCCCACATAGCTACTTTCTTTATCAATAATAAACTTGGTGAGAATAATCTATACATGAATTGGTAATATCTTTGCTGAAAAAAGGAAAAGGGTGTAACAGGCTGGTTTTCACAAACAGTATTTTCTAGCAGACCACATCTCTGTCACACAACTGACTCAAAGATTTTACTCTGCTTGGTTTGTCCATTGCAAAAAAAAAAGAAATTGTTTGAAGTGTTTGATTAGGTAGATCGAAACAGAACCTTAAAAACTATCTTCCAACCAGATGTCCCCTGCCCCGTGAAAATGTCAAAATCACTCAAGATTCTGCCATAGATACAATGAAAGTAATTTTGTTGGGGGAGTCTCTGATTCTAGTATCAAGACATAATATCAAGTCTGTGATTCTAGTATCGACTCTAATATCCAGACACAAAATAAGTCATACATCTACCAAAGCCATTTGTCACTGTCATACAGGTAGATGTCCCGTGTAGAGTTCAAATGGAAGGATTTCTTAAGGATGGTGCAACCTTCCAGATGGGGAGGACAACATGGTGCTGATCACATCAAAGGTAGAATACTACTAAACCTCCCAAATGAAACACTTGGTAAATTTAAGCATATAACCAACAGAGGCAAGTAACAAAGGCAAGGGATGACAGACAGGCAGCTCCAAAGATGAAGCACTGGGCCCAGTGATGATGACAAGCAGGTTGGGTGGATCCCCAGGTTCAGATCTCACCATGCTACTGATAGTGCTCTCTCCAAAGTCACCAATGATTCCTTAAAGGCCAGATCTAATGGCCTTTTCTCAGGCCTCTTCCTTCTAGACAGGGAGCTATGGCACTGGATGCTGTTAACTACCCTCTTCTCCTGGACATTTTTCTCTCAGATTTTTTGACACTTTCTCTTGGTTCGGTTCTCCTCCTACCTAGAGGTGATAAAACATTGGACTTGGAGTCAAGAAGACTGGATTTCAAATCCAGCCTCCCAGATGTACTAGCTGTGTGACCTTGGGCAAGTCACTTAACCTCTGTTTGCTTCAATTTTCTTATCTGTAAAATGAGGATAACAATAATACCCATCTCCCAGAGCTGTTATGAGGATCAATTTGTTGTTGGTGTTGTTTAGTCATTTTAGTCTTGTCCTACTCTTCTTCCCCTCCCCTTTTTTTGGGGGGGGGGTAGTTCTTGGAAGAGACACTGGAATGGTTTGCCATTTGTTTCTCCAACTCATTTTACAAAAAAGGAAACTGAGACAAACAGAATTAAGTGACTTGCCCAGGGTCATGTAGCTAGTAAGTGTCTGAGACCAGATTTGAACTAAGGAAGATGAGTCACCCTGATTTTAGGCCCAGCACTCTATCTACTGCACCACCCAGCTACCCTTACTATGGGGATCAAACTAGATAATTGTAAAGCATTTAGCACAGTGTCTGGCCCAATGCAAACACGATAAAATGTTAGCTATTATGATTTTATTACCTGGCTGATTGCTCCTTCTCAGTCGGCTTTGCTGAATCATCATCCATATCACGTGTCTGGACTGTGGGTACATGTCAAGCCTGTCTTAGGTGTCCTCCTCTTTCTTCCCTCTGTTCTCTCACTAGATGATCTCATCAGCTCCCATAAATTTAATGGTCTCCAGTCCCAGTCTCTCTCTTGAGCTGCCAACTGGACATTTCTTACTGGCCACTCAAATTCCTCATGTTCAAAACAGAACTTTGACTCCAAAATGACCTCTATCCCAACTTCCCTCTTTCTGTTGTAGCCACCACCATCTTTATAGTTATCAAGGGAGGTTTGTAAACTCAGTACCATCCCACACTCCTCCCTCTCATCCCACATCCACTCAGTGTCCAAATGTTATTGCTTCTACTTCCATGGCATTTCTTATGTGACTCCTTTTTTCCCACTCACAAGGCTAAGACCTTAGTTCAGACCCTAGTTGGTCTCCCTTAATGCTCCTGCCTTCCTTTCCTCGGAGATTTCTTGTGTCTTGTTTCAACAGAATTGTTTTCATGTTATCTCTCCCATTAGATCATAAACTCCTTGAGGGCAGGGACTATTTCGGGCCTCTCTTTGGATTCTCAGTTTAGTAGAGTGCCCGGCATGTAGCAAACACCTCATACCTGGACTATGCCGGGACCGTTGCTGTAGCTTCTTAATGGTCCTCCCTACCTCAAGTCTCTCCTCACACCAATCCATCCTCCACACAGCTACCAAAGTGATTTTCCTAAAGCACAGGTCTGGCCATGTTATTCCCCTACTTGACATAAACTGCAATGGCTCCCTATTCCTCCTAGGATCCAATACACATTTCTCTGTTTGGCATTTAAGTCAAATCAAAGTCTACAAGTGTCAAGGGCTGTGCCCTTTACCACCTGGTCCCAACCTACCTCTCCAGTCCTATTGCAAGATAATCTTCTCCAGTGAAACTGGCCTTCTCTTTGTTCTTAATACATGGCCCTCCATGGCTCATCTAAATGCCTTTCTACTGGTTAGATCTTCATCTGGGTCCTGTCTGTCCCAGGCTCTTCCCTAGGCCCACTTCTCTTCTCCTTCTATGTGATTTCACTTGGTGAGCCCATCAGCTCTCATGATTTCAGTGATCATCTCTATGATGACAATGTTAAGATCTACTTATCCAACCCTAATCTCTCTCCTGACCTTCTGGGTGGAATCTCCACTCGCCTATTAGACATTACAAAGTGGACGGCTTATAGCCATTTTAAACTCGACATGCTAAAAACTGAACTCATGATCTTTCCCCAAAAATCCTGCCCCCTTCCTGAATACAAATGGTAACTCTTGAGGGTACACCATCCTCCCAGTTACCTAGACTTGAAAGCTAGATGTCATCCTCAACTCCTCGCTCTCTCTCACTCCCCATATCCAATTTGCTACCATTTCCTGTCAGTTCTACCTTCAGAACATCTGTTCTATATGCCCCCTTCTCTGTTCAGACATTGCCACCATCCTGGTACAAGCCCTCATCACTTTACCCTGGACTATTCACATAGCCAGCTGGTTGATCTCCCTGCTTCAAATTGTTCCTCACTCCAGTTCATCCTTCACTCAGTTGTCAAAATAATCTTCCTAAAGTGCAGGTGAAACCATGTCATAACCCACCATTCCCATTCAATAAACTCCAGGGGCTCCCTATCACTTTCAGAATCAAATATAAAACCTTGTTTGACATTGGAATTCCTTTACAACTTGGGCCCCTCCTATTTTTCCAGTCTTCTAAATACTTCCCCCAAGTACTCTGCAATCCAGTGACATCAGCCTCCTTTACGTAAAATGATTCAGTCCTTTTTAGTCATGTCTGACTCTTTGTGACCCCATTTTCTTGGCAAAGATAATGGAATGGTTTTTTTTTTTATTTTACACATGAGGAAACTGAGGCAAAAAGGGTTAAGTGACTTGCCCAGGGTCATATAGCTAGTGAGTCTCTGAGACTAGATTTTAGCACAGGAAGAGGAGTTTTCCTGATTCCAAGCCTGGCATGCTACCCACTGCACCTTCTAGCTGCCCTAAAAGAGGGGCAAGGAGGAAGGAAGAGATCATGACTGGGGTGGTTCTGTTTTTTCTGGACAAGATTACTAGAAGCAGCTGAGGCCCAAAAAGCAATTAGCTTTCCTTAATTGTCAGAGAAGGATGGGATAAGCCACACCTGAAGGCCAACCCAACCCACTTTCCCCAACTACAGACTAATCTTATCACTTGAGGATTACTCCCACTTCCCAATGAAGAAGTAATGGGGAAGAGCTGAGGTAACTCTCAAGCAAGCGCCTCACTAAAATGTCCGCCAATCAGAATTGTCTTATCTTTGCAGGGGAGGTTTAAATGATGTACTCTCAGGCCCTTCAGAAGGAAGACAACTAGGTTGAAAAGGCCCTGTCAGCCCTCACTCAGGGTCTTTTGTCATTGAAAGACACCATTGACCGGATTTATTGGTTATTGCTGGCCTATCTAATTAATGGATCAGGGGCCATCTCCAGTTATCCTGATCTATATCTGGCCACTGGACCCAGATGGCTCCAGAAGAGAAAGGGAGGCTGGTGACCTTGCACAGCCTTGCCTCACTGTAATCCAATTCACTTGCAGGTAATGGCATCATCTTCCTGATTATACAACAAGGATAAATTGATCATGCTCAGATCTCTGGCTTTACCAAGGTGGCCAGTGACCCATTTTATTAACAGATCATGGTTAATAAACTGTTATCTTGTCCAGAAAACTTGCCTCAATTTACCTTTGTTACATTTTTACTCACCATATCACCATCCCCTGTAACTTTTCCAACTAGAGTGACTCTCTCTAGTCACCGGGAAGGAAGGAAACCAGCATTTATTAAGCACCTACTAAGTGGTGGACATGGTGCTAATAGCTTTAGAAATACTTCATTTAACTCTGGAAAGAGAAATCCTGGGTTCAGATACAACCTGTGACAATAACACCATTAGTGTGACTTTGGGCAAGCCATTGAACCTCCTTGGTCCTTGGTTACCTCTTGTCTAAAATAAAAGGATTGGACTAGATGGCCTCTGAAGCCTCTTCCAGCTCTAAATCTGTGATACACACACACACACACACACACACACACACACACACACACAATATGCACTTACATGTTTGTATGTATGTATAGTTATTTGTGCAGTGGTGGTACAAACAAAACCACTTTTTAATGAATATTACCATAATCTGATGCAGATATAACAAATTCTATTGATTGAAGAAGCCCTATCCATTTAGCCCATCTGTTTAATGAAAATGTTGTCTTTGGTGTTGTATTTATAGAGTAATTGTATTTGAAGACCTAAAAGGTGTTAAATGGTTTTAATAAAATTTTATATGTTTAAAAAAAAAAGAAATACTTCATTTGATCCCCACAATGTGGATTATAACAATTATCCTCTATTTTCAGTTTAGGAAACTGAGGCAAAGAGAGGTAAGTTGACTTGCCCATGGTCACACCATTAGTTAAATGTCTTTGAACTTGGGTCTTACTGAGTCCAGGCCCTGGTTGTTGGGAATGAGGTAACGGAGGGGAGGAAATAGGAAGGGATAGGATGAGAACTGATCTTTTGCCTCTGAGACTTGGTGTCCTGTAGTAGAAAGATCGCTAGATTGGGAATTAGAAGAGTTGGGTACCAGTCCCAGCTCAGCCAAAAAGTCCCTTGTGACCGTCTTGGTCACCTTGCTCTACCTTGGCAGGTGGTGGGGTGAATAGAGCGCCAAGCCTAGAATGAGGGAGACTCATCTTCACGAAATCAAATCTGGCCTCTGATACTCACTAGCTATGTGACCCTAGGCAAGTCACTCAACCCTGTTTGCCTCAGTTTCCTCATCTGTAAAATGAGCTGGAGAAGGAAATGGCAAAACCGCTCCTGTACCTTTACCAAGAAACCCCAAAGAGGGTCATGAAGCATCGGACACGACTGAAATAACTAAACAGCAATTCCTCATTTGTAAAATGAGAAAATTACATCAGGAGTTCTTTACCTTTTTGTTTCTTGGGCTCCTTCGGAAGGCTAATGAAGCTTATGCATCCCTTTTCAGAATATTTGTTCCCTCCATTCATAGTGAAGGAAATGTTAAATTTTAGTTAGAGGTTAGTGAAAATAAAGGTGTGATTTCTTTCTCATACAAATTCCGAGATGCCTCGAAATCTACCCACAGGTTCTCATGTTCCACAGCTGCAGAACTCCTGGACTGGATGCTGTTTGGGGATGCCCCCTTCCCCCCGTGATGTTTATGACACTGCAGAATGCTCTTTGTCCCTACCTTCTACCTTTAGCCAAATCCTTGCACCTGGAAAGGGTTTCTGGGATAGAATGGTGGTTTGAAATTCAATTTTTTAGATTATACAGAGGGCTAATTAACACTTGGAACTAAAAATACCCCCTGAGGCTGGATGGATGTTTGCGATCTGTAGCAGCTATTTTCCCTTCCTTGCTATTTATAACAAAGTCTGGTTTCCTCTGTGGGTGAGCCTCGCCTCCTCCTCCCCCTGTTCTGACGGCAGAGGAAGTGGGGCTAAACTGGAGACTGGGAGCCTAAATCTTTACCCCAATACCATCAGAGATCTATAGGATCATGGAACACAGAATTTTATTGACCTTTAAATGGACCTTAGAGACCATCTAGTTCTACCTTCTCATTTTGCACATGGGGCACACGAAGGCTAAGTGGTTTGCCCAAGGTCACACAATGAATGAGCATGGCTTGACCTGGGATCTGAACCTATATTTCCTAAGTCTAAATCTAGTACTCTTGCTCCTTCCATCATACTGAGGCAGCTCGGTGGCACAGTAGAGAGAGTGATAGACCTGGAGTCAGGATAGACCTCAGTACAAATCCCGCCTCAGACATTTAAGTAGTCACTTAATTTCTATAAATGAGGATAATAATAGCACCTATCTCTCAGAGATTATGTTTGTAGGGTGCTTTGTAAATTTTAAGATGCTGGTTATTATTATTAATTATTTCCCTGATTTACACATGTAAATGTGGGAGGGATTCTGGGCGTAGATTTAAGGGGAGCATAACAAAATGGACCAATGTCCATTTTCCACAACACTGAATGGAGCTTAATAAATCCTAGGTGACCATTTGACAAGGAATGAAGAGATTTCTGGTTATGAGGACTATAGAACTGAGGCGACCTTAAGGCCAGAGAGGAGTGGTCAGGCTGAGGACACCGAGGCATTGAGAGTTCTCTTGTCACAGTTCATAAGAGTAGGTTAGTTGCCTTCGGAGCCCCAGTCGGTCAGGTTCAATTCAAATCAATAAACATTTATTAAGCTCTGCTGTGTGCCAGGCACTGTGCTAAGCACTGTGTATGCAAATAAAAAGACAAGGGAGCTTACAGTCTAATGGAGGAAGATCTAACAACATAAAGGGTTGTTGAAAGCCAGCTTCTACCAAGAGATCCCTTTGGGCAAGATGTTCTCTGTCTGTAGCTGTGGCAGTATTTGAAGTATGGCAGCGAGTGGGACCCTTCTCCCCTCCATAGTCCCCACAATACTTCTGCCACCCTAATCTATCTCCCCTTGTATTTGGGATCCATTGCCAAAGCCAAGGGGGCATGGTCCCGGTTTGTTGAGCAATCAGCATGCGTTGCTTAATAGATCACTGTGCCCAGAAGCTCCAACCTTTGTTTCCTCAGTCATTTCATCTTTCACCCCACCATGCTGCCTCTCATCTGCTCAGCTGCCCACAGCTTCTCAGCTTAGGGGGACCCAGTATACTTCTGGGACTTTCAAGGATGAGGTCCATAAGGGAGGACCCTAATCTCCTTAAGAGTCCATAAGGGAGGATCCTGATCTTTTTAATATAAAGTGGGACCCAGACCCTAATCTCCAATCAGCTAGGGTCTTGGGGTGTATGTTGAGGGGAGGGAGATAAGGGACCTTGGTAAAGTAAAACTGGAAAGAATCAATTTAGCAGCTCCAGCGGAGCTGTGGGAGCTGAGAGAGAAAGAATACAGGAAAGGGGGAAGATAGGAAAGAAAGCAAAAGAGGAGAGTGCAAGGAGGAAGAGAGAGAGGTAATAGTAATGGTAAATATTCGTATAGCACCTACTATGTGCCAGGCACTTTCTAACTATGACCTCACTTGAACCTCAGCACAACCCTAGGAGGTGAGTGCTATTATTATCCCCCCATTCTGTTGTTGTTGTTATTTGTCCGTCATTCTCAAAGAGGACTATGATATCAGGGAGGTGATGCCATGACATACAAGACAAGTGAATTGGATTTGAGTGAGGCAGGGCTATGCAAAGTCACCAGCCTCATTTTCTCCTCCAGAGCCATCTGGGTCCAGTGACAAGATACAGATCAGGATGACAGGAGATGGCCCAGCTATTCCCATTTTGCATTTGTAGAAACTGAGGCAAACAGAAATTACATGACTTGCCCAGGGTCACACAACTTTCTGGCGCTGGATTTGAACTCAGATCTTCCTAACCCAGGCCTGAGGCTCTCTATCTATAGCACAACTTAGCTAGGAGAGAAGTGGTGATAATGGAGGGAAAGAAGTGGGGGATGTAGGGAAGGAGAGAGGAGGTGAACTTTGGTGAGGAAGAAAGGCAGGCAAACAGGGAGGGAGGAGAGGGGCAGGGAAGAAAACTGGAAGAGAGGGAGGAGAGGAAAAAGGATGGGCAGAAGAGAGGCTTCAAAGCCCCGAGTGGATTCGAAGGCACAGGAAAGCAGTTTTGTCTTGAACAGTTTTATCTTGTTGCAAGGGAAGTTTCCACAGACTTTCACAGGTTAGGGGTGGGGTAGGGGAAGGGAGGGTGTTATCAGGAAATGACAGCACAAAAATAAAAGGCATCAATAAAACTTTTTAAAAAGAAAAGGTGAGATGCGCTGGAAAGGCCTGAGGGGGTGGAGGCAGAAAGCAGTCTGAAAGGATGATTCCTTTGAGCAACTTTCTTCTCACCCCCTCTGGTTGTCATTTAAGCTCTTTTCCCACCACATGTGGCCAAGTCTGGCTTGATGATCTATCACATCCCCTCAGAGCCCTCCTGCCCAGCTGGCAGGGCCTAGACTCTCCCAGCTCCATGGCTAGATCTCGAGTAGCTCAGGAAGGAGAAGGGCCTGTGGCAACAGAAGCTTCCAAGTCTTGACCCTCATGCGCCTTCATGTTTCCTGGGGAGTTTCTTTTCTCAAGCCTTCAGCCATGGGTGCTTCCGTTTCCTTTCTCCTGTTCCCTTGCCCTAACTTACCTTCTCCTCTGCTTTGGGATTCCAGGATGAGGAGGCGGGGTGGGAGCAGTGAACTGCAGGCATTTCCCAGCAAAGAAGCTTTGGTCTGCTTGGATGGGAGTGATTCATCTTCTGCCCTGTCAGAGGGGACCTCCTATGAGGCACAGGGAGAGAGCCAGGAAACCCCAGTGTGGCCTAGGTCAGAAAAGCAAAGGGAAGGAACTGGAATCCATCAGTGGCTTTGGAAGGTGCTGAGCCAGATTCCTGCGTAACAATATTACCATAATTCCCATCTCTACAGCACTTTAAGCTTTGCAAAGCACTTTCTTCATAGCAAACCTCTGCTAAGTGGATATAGCAAGTACTGTCATCCCCGTTAGACAAATGAGGAAACTGAGGCTTAGACCTAAGTGCTTGCTTAAGGACTAAATACATTTCTCAGTCTCAAAGAATTTTTTCATTAGTGTGGGTGGTCCAGATTGCAACCATTCTCCAATCTGGACAATCTTTGCGAATTGCTATGACTAAAAAAATGTCATTCCTTGTCCAGTGTAATGAGGAGCTTTTTCTTCTTGGAAAATCTTTCCAGAGCTTGTATTCCAACAGCATAGTTTTTAAGAATGTAGGGTCACCTTCATGCCTTGAGTAGGACTTGAACAGAGAGATTTCAAATTCATTTAAATATCAGATTAATTAAAACTAAATTAGAGGCATCTAAGTGGCACAGTGGATAAGAGCACTGGCACTTAGAGTCAGGAGGCCCTGAGTTCAAATCTAACCTCAGATAATCATTAGCTGTGTGACCCTGGGCAAGTCACTTATCTCCAATTGCCTCAAAATACACACACACACACACACACACACACACACACCAAATCCAACAACCTAAAGTAATTAAAACTAAATTAAGAACATAATTATGCAAAGTCACAGGACACAGTAAAAAATGTAAGTGACCTTTGTACTTTTTATACCCTTGTTCCCTTTCCATTCCTACAGCTATTTCAGGGCAGTTTCACAATTGATTTTAGTAATCCCCTTGGTTCTGTCATAGACACCACCCCTTCCCCAGGGCTCTACAAATGGAATGGGGGGGGGGCAGCATTTCCAGTCCTCCTGATCTATATCTGGTCACTGGACCCAGATGGCTCCAGAGGAGAGAGTGAGTCTGGTGACTCTGCACAGCCCTCCCTCCCTTAAATCCTATTCACTTGCACGTCATGGCATCACCTCCCTGAAGTCATCATGGTCCTCTTCAAGAACGAAGGACAAACATTAACAAAAGAATGACAGGAGCTGAGATTATAAAGCTTCTACTTCCTATACTATGTCCCTCTGGACAAAGCCTCTCAGTGTCTTTATTTCCTGAGAAGCAGAGCTAGAAACAGATCTGAGAGTTTGGGGAGGGGGGAATAGAAGGGACCCTGGGTGCCTCTTAGAATGGGTTAGATGACCTGAATAACACTTTTCCATTTGGCCCTGTTGTGGGAGCTTGTTTTACCCTTCTCTGATAGGGTTATTTGGTAATGTATTATTGTTACTGTATTTGTGTCTGGGCCCTTTGCCAGGTTTTGAGCTCCATGAAGGCAGAACACTGATCTGGTTCTGTCTTATGTAAACTTTGTATCTTCCTCAGTGGTTAACACAATCCTCTGGGGAGATGCTCGGTGCTAAAAGTGGTTCAAGGGAAAGACAGCAGGACCTGGAATCAGAAAGACCTGAGTTCAAATCCAGACTCAAATGTTTATTGGCTGTGCGAGTTCAGTGAAGTCCCTTAATCCTTCTGTGCCCCTGTTTCCTCATCTGTAAAATGGTATAATAATAGTGCCCTCCCCCAACAGCATTGCCACAAGGATTAAATGAGTTAACTTATATAGAACACTGTGTAAATGCTAGCTTTTATATATCAGGGCCATCTCCGGTCATCCTGATCTATATCTGGCCACTGGATGTAAATGGTTCCAGAGGAGAGAGGGAGGCTGGTGACTTTGCACAGCCCTCCCTCCCTTAAATCCAATTCACTTGCCAGCCGTGGCATCATCTTCCTGTCACGGTCCTCTTCAACAACAAAGGACAAACAACAGCAGTTATTATATTGCCGTTGCTGTTGTGATAGGGAAAAGCTAGTCCTAGATCCTGAGGACATGCCAGCCCACTGGGTTTGGCGTCCTTTTTCAAGAGAAGACTAGGACCTGGAGAAGTAGGCAACTGACCCCCATAACCCTACCCACCCCCACTTTGTGGTCAGCACAGGAGCAAATTCAATTGCCCATGGTGGGAGAGGAGAGGTTGTCTAGAAATAAATGGTTCTTTTCTGGGTCTCTGAGGTGGGCAGTGGATGTCACACTAGCTGATTTAGATGTCATTCTCTGATGCCTCCTTAGTGGGGGAGGTGTGATGATGCAGTTCTTGGAGTCCTTGTCATATGGAGTGGTGGAGTGTGCTAAAAGGTTCCTTGGGACCAATGAAATGGAGTGGGAGCAAGGATAACCTGGGGGAAAGGGGAGTTCAGATATTATTTGCACATGTAAGTGGATGGGGTGGGGATAAGCTTAGTCTTGGTAGCTTCTAGTGTTTTGTTCCCTCCTTATCACCTCCAGTTTCTTCTAGATCTGGTTCAAGTACCGTCGGTTTTGTGAAGCCTTTCCCAATAGGGCTCCTCCAACTGAAAAAGATCTCTTCGTCCTCAGATTATTGTAGAAGTCTGTCACTAAATCTCTTTGTCCCCATCAAATTCTACCCTGTAGTACAATATTTATTTGTTAGGTTTAGAAGTTGTGGGTTTTTTGGTTTTTGATTCCTGTTATTTAATTGGTGCGATTGGAACTCCGAGTGTGGAAACTCCTTCTACCAATGCTGATTTGTAATTACTCAGCAATTTAAAGTGGATAGAGTACCAGTGCTGGAGTCAGGAGAACTTGAGTTCAAATCCAGACACTAGCTATGTGACCCTGGGCAAGTCACTTAAACCCATTGCCTCAAAAAATAAAGTTTTGCCTGAGCGTACTAAGAGATTAGGTGATTCAGCCAGGGTCTTATTGAATTCCATCTGCTCTTCCTATCTTAGAGGCCATCTCTCCACTCACTAACACTGATTTATATATAAGCCACATCACCTCCTAGCAAATGGTAAATTCCTTGAGGACAAGGACTGTCTCCCAGATGAGGAAACTCCCTCTCCTAATGCAGGTTGGCATCTCTTTGATTTATAGTCTTAGAGAAATGCTTAGAGTACCAGAAGTTAATTTTACCCAGAGTCACACACGGACAGTCTGGAGGCAAGACTTTAACCCAAGTCTTCCAGGCTCTGAGACCAGTCCTCTATCTACTACATCATGCCTTCATCTATTCCAAGAACACGTGAATTTGTTTTTTTAATTTTTGATAACTGTTTTATTCAGTCATTTCAGTTGTGTCCGACTCTTTGTTACCCCATTTGGGGTTTTCTTGGCAGAGACATTGGAGGGATTTATCATTTCCTTCAGCTCATTTTACAGATGAGAAAACTGAGGCAAATAGAGTTAAGTGACTTGCCCAGGGTCACAGAGCTAGTAAGTGTCTGAGGCCAGATTTGAAGTCAGGTCTTCCTGACTCCAGGCCAAGCGATCTATCCATTTCGCCACCTAGATATATTTCAATATAATTAGTTTCCTTTGTAATCCTGTGTGTTTTACTTTACTCATTTAAAACATTATTCTGAGAAGGAATCTATAAGCTTCGCTAGATTGCCAAAGGGGTCCATGATGGTACAGTGAACATTTATTAAGCACCTACTATATGCCAAGCACTGTGCTATGACACTATGACACAGGAAAAAATAACTAAGAACCCCTTTCAAGTCTTAGTGCTAGTTAAAAAAATCTATAAAAAAACAACTTTGGTTTGACTTTGAATGGTCTGAAGACACGAAGTTGAGTGAGGTGTGGGGGAGAAGACTCTACTACAATCTCCATTCTGGTGTCTGCCAGTGCTGAGTGACTAGAGAAGGCGCTGGCGTCCAGACTGCCTGGAATTCTGCTGAGGTTAGTGAAGCTCAGAGTCAGCAGGTGAGGCTGAAGGTGGGCACTGGGTCTTGGGCTCCGGCCAAAGCCACTTCCTTGTTGGATGAACTGATTCAGGCTTCTCTCGAGGCTGTCTTTTTTCTCTGACTCGGGATGAGGCAGAAGAGGATCAGAAGGAGAAGATGAGGAAAGAGCTATGGGGGAGGGGAGACTTCCCTGCTTCAAATGGCCTTCAGTCTTGTTCCTCCCTAGTGACTGTAACTGGGATTAGGGGAAAAGGGTCAGGAGAATTGTGGAAGGAGGAGGTTAGACACCATGATCTCCAACGTCCTTCTAATTCTAAACCCTACAATCCTGTCTTCCTGAGAGAGGGAAGATTTATCCTCCTTTCCTAACTCGTCTCCCTGCCAAAATCTCTGACAGAATTTCGTCATCTGAGGGTGATGTAAGACGCTCTGAAGTCAGGTCCCACAGCTGGAGGAAAGCATCTCTCTTCTCCAACCCATCCCAACCCCCCTCCGATCCACCCGGGGAGCCCTGACCACATCTGGAACCAGCAGCTGGGTTCTTCTCTTGGTCTGTATCCAGAGCGAGAAGTCGGGTGAAGAGAGAGGCAGCTGCTTAAGGAACCATCTGAATGACCCCAATGTGTTGGGAGATTTGGGGGTGTGGGAGAGTGGGGAAGAGAGGAAGAGTCCAAGCAGCAGGGGCTGGAGAAAGCCAGGGCTGATCCCAATGACTAAGGCAAGGATTCCAGCCCCAGGGGCTTCCAGGAGACCCTGTAACCATTTGTCCTTCCAAGGTTTCCTCTTTTCACATCCTGTTTCCTGACCTCTTCCTGGGTTCCTCCTCATCCCTTGACAGCTAGTTTGACAACTTGACAACTCTCTCATTTCTGACACTTCCCTTAGCTCACTTCCTAAGCCTTGGTCCAGGTGTTGGGGCCTCTTAATGTCTTGAAAGTAGAGATCATTTCATGTTCTGTGTTTGCATCACCATTGCCTAGCTCTGTGCCTGACCAAGTGGGTACTTATTCGATGCTTGTAGACTGATGCCCTCTGGCCCCCAGGGCAGCTTTCCTCCCACCAAATGCCCCACCTCTTCTTTGAAACAACTTTCACTGGGTCCTACTAAGGATGATGTGAGGAGTCATCTGTAGGTCATATGGAGTCCTTGGGGGCTGGGTGAAAAGAAGGCAGATCTGGGCTCAAAGTGGATGGAAGAGTACTAGGAAGCATTTAGAGGACCAGGATGGATAAAAAGAAAGGAACTTTAAATAAACAAGAAGAAATGAACTTTAACATGCATTGCTGGGGGCGGGGATGAGAAAAGAGAAAGAGAGGGGAAGAGAGAGACAGAGAGAGAAAGAGAGAGACAGACAGACAAAGACAGAGTGACAGACAGAGAGACAGACAGAGACAGAAGAGGGGGGAGAGAGAGGGAGGGAGACAGAGAGACAGAAACAGAGAGACAGAGATAGAAACAGAGATACAGGGTGGGGGAGACAGATAGAGAGAGAGACAGAGAGAGACAGAGAAGAGACACAGACAGAGATTGACAGAGAGAAGAAAAGAGAGAAAGAAAAAGGAGAGAAAGGAGAAAGAAAGAAAAGAAAGGAGAAAGAAAAAGGAGAGAAAGGAGAAAGAAAGAAAGGAAAGGAAAAAGAAAAAGGAGAGAAAGGAGAAAGAAAGAAAGAAAGAAAGAGAGAAAGAAAGGAGAAAGAAAAAGAGAAAGGAGAAAGAAAGGAAAGGAAAAAGAAAGAAAGAGAAAGGAAAGAGTAAAGAGGAGAGGAAGAAAGAGAGAAGGGGTGCCTTTAAGTTAAACTAGAAAGAACTTATTGGATGAAAATCTCTCCTTCCCCTGCTTCGTTTTGTACTGCTTCCCTAAATGTGGGTGTCCCCTTCTATTCTCTCTCACAGAGTGGTCTCATTCCCTCCTTTGGCTTCAGTTTTCACTTCCGTGTAGATGATTCCTCAGATCTACATATACAACCCTACTTCCTCTCCTTAGCTCAAGCCCTCCCTCATTGACTGCCAACTAGCCATCTCCACCGGGACCTCCTTTTTGCACCTCATAGTCAGTATATCTTAAATTGGATTCAGAGGCAGTTCGTCTGTGCACTAACATAGAGCCCCCATAGAGCTCTGGAGACAAGAAGACCTGAGTTCAGACACTTAACAACTATTGTGACCCTGGGCAAACCACTTAATCTCAGTTTCCTCATCTGTAAAAGGGAGATAACAGCACCTACCTTCCAAGGTTGTGAGGATCAAATGAGATAATCATAGTAAACACAGATTTGTAAACACAATTCTTGGCACTTGGTGGATGCTAAATAAATATTAGCTATTATTATTCATTCTCTCCCCCCACCCCCAACCTGCTTTTCCTTCCAATTTGTCTATTTCAGTTCATGGCACCTCCTTCCTCCCAGGTACCTGGGAGTACTAGAGTACCCAGATGCCTAGGTACCAGTATCGGGTACCCAGGTACCAATCTTCCGTCTTTGCTCTCCCTCACCCTCCACATCCAAAGAGTCTTCTTTATCTTTTTGCACCAGTCTCTTCCTTCATATTTATCCTATTTTAGGTCCACAATAATGTTCATCAATAGTATTATAGTGGCCTTCCAAATGATTAACACGCCTCCTGTCCTCTCCAACCCACCCTTCACCCAACTAGCAAAAACATCTTTTAAAGGCATAGGTCTCACCATGTGCTACCCCTTCTCAAAAACCATCAGGAAAATTTTTTTTTTAATTTTAATTTAAAAAAACCATCAGCCTCTCCCAGTTTTTTCTATGATGAAGTACAAATTCCTAAGCCCAGCAATCCAGATCTTCAATAATCAGTTGCCAACCTACCTTTCTGACATTATACTCCCTCCTTTCGCAATCGCTTATGTTCTGGCCAAACTGATTGCAAGTGGTCCAGTCCTGCCTCTTAGACCTCCTTGTGATGGCATAAGCTGACCTGCATAGGATACTGCCACAAATCTCTTCCACATTGCCATCTATCAGAATCCTTTTCTTCCTTAGGTCCTGCCTCATCAGTATAGCCTTTCCTGATTCCTGCCAGCTTGAAGTAGTTTCGCATTTCTTATATCAGTCTTGTTTTATTTTGTTGTCAAGACCAGATTTCTTTGAAATTGGGAATTCCAGGTAAGGGTACTTCTACCAATGTGCCTCAGTTCTTAGAAAGTTGCCTGGGTCCCGGAGAGCCTAAAGTGATTTGCCCAGTGGCACACTGCCCTTATGAATCAGATGTGGGACTTGCAGCCAGATCTTCCTGACTATCAAGCTCTTTCCCTACTCTCCCACCATAAGATGACAGATTATTTAGAACTGAAGGAACTATCATCTATTCCAACCCTTAGAGGTTATGAGATTTGCTCAGTGTCACTTTAGTAGTAATAAGCAAGGGCAAGATTCAAACTCAGATCTTCTAACTCAGGGTAGCTAGGTGGGGCCATAGTGCACAGAGCACTGGGCCTGGATTTCAGAAAGACTCTTCCTGAGTTCAAATTTGGCCTGACACTAGTTGTGTGACCCTGGGCAAGTCATTCAACCCTGCTTACCTCAGTTTCTTTATCTGTCAAATGAGCTGGAGAAGGAAATGGCCAACCTCTCCAGCATCTTTGCCAAGAAGACCCCAAATGGAGTCATGAAGAGTCGGAAACAATTGAACATCAAAACCTCTCATTTGGAATGGCATTCTTTTTTCATAGCACCACCCTATTGCCTCTTCATATTTTCAGAGGACTTTGTCCAGATCTCTCCTTTGCCTTATTTAACCTTCAGATAACTGTTTGATTGTTTTTTCCTCCTTTTAGAGGACAGAGATTGAATTTTTTTTAATCTTTATATCTCCAGTACATGCACAGTGCTTTGCACCTAGTAGATGAATAAATATTTGTTGAATTCCCCTAAATCAGAGTTGTTGCCCACTGGAATGAGTGAGAGAGGTCATGACATTGCCTTGGGAAGGGAGATGAGGTGGATTATGCTTTTAAGTGTGATGAGCTTCATTTGTCTAAGGCTGGGGAGATTTTATGTCCTTGACACATAGTAAACACTTAATAACTGCTTTTTTAATTAACTTTTTTCTCTCGGAATTCACCTGTGACTCTGAACTCCAGGTCTGGGAGTCAGAAAACTCCTGGCTGTACCTCCCAGTCAATAAGCATTTATCAAATTGACTATCATGTGCCAGACCCTGGGGATTCAAAAAGAGGCAAAAGCAATCCTTGCCATCCAAGAGCTTCTGCTAGAAGATTTCTGTCATTTGTAGAGAAAGGGAGCTGGGCTGGATCATCTTTAAGGTCACATCCAGTTGGGCGGTATGCTGGAATCAGCTTGAACTGACTCGGGAATTTTCACTGTGAACGTTGACACCTCGGAAATCTGCAAACGCTGTTATCAGGGGTTGGTTAATTGAATGTGATGGCGAAAAAACGTGAATAATGCAGATTAAATTTGGGTGTGGACGGGTGTATACTCCCAACCCACCCACCGCCTTTTGCGGATCCCTCCAGATTCTTTCTGTGGCTTCTAGCTGGGAGACCCCCGGCTTGTAGCCTCCGAGGTTAGATTATAAACCCCCTGAGGGCAGGGACTGTTTTTCCACACCTCATCTCCCTCCCCAAGGTAACTTCAAGACCCCTCTCCCGTTGCAGAGAGCATCAGCAGCCCGGATCTAGGGGAATCCAATAAATACAATTAAGCTTAGTGCAAGGCACTGTGTAGGCACTGGACATACAAAAAAACAATAACTCAGTCTCTGTCCTCTAAGGGGGGGGCGGGGAGATGGAGCCGGGAAACTAGCTTAGACCGGTGCTTGGCACCCAGTAGGCACTTCATATATGTGGGTGGATTAGATTGGTCGAGCCTCAGTTTCCTCCTCCGTAAAGTGGAGGCAATAATACTGCCCCCACCCCGCTGGGTGCTGGTGGAGAAATGTGACATGGGATTAGGGTTATTAACGGGTGCCATTCGGAGAAAGGATAAATAACCCCTACGGGAGAGGCGGGGAGGGGGCAGCCGCCCCAGAAAGGCAGGAGAGGTGGAAGAAAGCCAAGAGGTCCCTTTAAAGGATGAGGCCCCGCCCCTTCTGTTCTCCTCCGCGTCTGACTGGTCCACGCCGGGGCGGGGGGCGGGGCCATGCTCGGGCTCTGCGGAGGGTGTGGGGGCGGGGTCTCCAGCCCGCCCGGCCCCCGCCCCCTTTGTTCCCGCTGCCGCTGGAGGTGGCTGGAGAAGGGTGGTAGGTGCGCTCGGGAGTGTGGGGGTGTGTGCGAGGGTGTGAGTGGGGGTGTGAGTGAGTGAGCGGTGTGAGTGTGTGCGCGGGTGCGGGTGTGAGCGCGTGCGGGAGGGGGTGTGGATGGAGTTGGTCAATTTCGGCCTCAGCTGTCAGGTCCATTTCAACGCAGAGCCTCAGGGCCCCGGCCACATGGAGGGCGCAAGGGCGAGCGGGGAGCTCCGGGGTTCTTCTGCCCGCTCCCCATGAGCCTCGCGGAAGCCGCCGCCGCCGCCGCCTCGGGAGAGCATGTCACCTCCAGCCGCAGCCACAGCCGCCGCCGCCGCCGCAGCAGCAGCAGCAACAGCAGCCGCAGCCGCGGCGCACGACTCCAGTGCCAGTGCCGCCTCCTCCTCTTCCTCCTGCATCCTCAGGCACTGGCTCTCTGACTCGATCCCCTGATCCATGCCAGAGGTCCCTGGAGATCTGGGAGAGCCATGGCAAGCCAGGGTGACTGCTGCGTCAAGGTGGCGGTCAGGTAAGAGCCGCGGGGAGGGGGCGCGCGGGGGAGGAAGGAGGGGTGTGTGTCTGTGTCTGTGTGTGGGGAGGGGGCGCCGGGGGTGCGGCTCCTCTGCGCAGCTTTGTTTCAAGTGGGGAGCCTGGACCACCCCACCCCCACCCCCAATTCCACATTCTCCTTGCGTTCTGCAGCACGGGGATCCATGAATGACCTGAGGCTTCAGGCTTGGTGTGTGGGGGGTCCCTAGGAGAGAGACTAGAGGGTGGCTTTGTTTGGGAGATAATATCCACCTCTTCTCTTGGGAGCCCTTAATGAACAGAAAATCGAATAAACAAGGAAATCCGGTATTTCACACCCAACCCCGGCCCAAGCCAGGGCATCTGTGTGTTTCCTCTTCGCCGCCCCATGCGTTGTCTCATTAGGGATTATTATTATTATTTTAAGATTAAAAAAAAAAACCAACAAATTCTAGGCTCTTGCCAGTCAAAAACTGCAGTCTTGCGGCTGCTGGACACTGATTCCCACCGCATCCCACCACTCCAGCCGCCTGCCCCCGCTGCTGCACGGCTTCTCCAAACAAAGATCCCTTTTCCTGATTGATGTGCCGTCTCCTTGGATGGAGTCAAGGGAGAGAGGGAGGCTGGTTTGGTTTTTAATTGGGATTGCCGGTTAAAGGGGATCTGGGTCCCCACAGGAGAAGAGACCTGGGCTGAGGTCATTGTTTTCTAAGCTGGGAGGAGGGTAGACTGACAGTTTGCATCTCTCCCAATCTTTGGGTCTGTTTTAGTGTTTGGGGGGAAAGGAGCAGCTACCTGGGGATCCATTTTGTGTGGCTGGTATGAGGTAAAATATTGACAGATTGGGGTGGGAGTAGAGAGGAAATAGCAAAGGGGGCTTGTCTTGAAGGGGGAGGGTGTACATGTCTCCCTTTCTCGGAGGTGACAGCAGGAAACGCTGCAAAGTTGAACATCTGAGGCCTTTGTACTGCTCTCTGATGGGGTAATGAGGGTTTGTCTGACCTTTCTTCTCCATCCCGCCTTTTTTTTCCTTGTCAAATCTGTCTGTTGAGGGGATTAAGGGTGTTTCCACTGGAGGCTGGAAAGAACAGAGGCCTGGCAGGGACAATGCTATATTTTATATTTCTGCCTTTCTCACCCTGCATCCCTTCCCAACCAGGACTAGGGTGTAATTGGTCAAGCAGCCTGGTATGTGTACTCAGAATAGGAGTATCGAAAGGTCTCATGAATCTCTCCACCAACCCCCTCCTGGTGAAGGATATGACAGGGTCCCTAGGACTACCTCCAGACAGAGCTGAAGCGGTATAGTGTGAACAGGCTCTTTGCGGTCCATCAAACCGCACCCCACCCCCAAGTGTGATGGGTGCCTGCCTTGACGTGCAGCCATGACTATTGGGATGAAGATGACAGCATAGCCCGTTCTGAAGGGGTGGCTAAGGGCAGGGAGAATGATGACCGATTCTAAGCTTAACCACCTCTGGGCTCCATGACTGAGCATCACTTACACAGAGCTTTCCTGTCCCAGCCATTGGGCTGTGTTAGACAAAGAACAGCACTGCAGGTGCCTCTACACATACACACACACGCACACACCTCTGTGGGATGGGGGTGGGGGTCAGGGTTGTGCTGCTGCCTGGTGACTACCCATAGCAATATTGCAAGGAGGTCGAAGGGGGGCAGGTCCACCAGGGAGAATAGGGAAATATAAATACAGCATCTGCAGTGGGCTAGAGGCAGAGAGAAACCACCATAAAAGGAAAATGAGTCCCGGGCTGGCCTGGCCCCCTTCCCCCCCAGGTCTTCCCATCCCCACCCCCCATTATGAGCTCAAGGGTCTGAGAAGAAGGGCATCTGTGAGAAGAGAGAAGGCAGGGGGTGCGCTCACTCCTTATAGCCTTTCCCTTAGGTACCACTTTGAAGGGAGACCCTCAACAAAGCCTCCTCTTCCCCTCCCCACCTCCACTCAAGCTTTCTTTTTTCAAGAGGAAGGCTGAGCTCCTTTGGGTTTGTCCCTCATCTTGTAGAGGGAAGGGAATCATCCCTACCTTGGAGTGAGTAGGACAGGCTGGGGAAGAGACCCCACCCAGTCCCAGCTTGAGGTGGAACATGAAATGAGTAAGGGGGAATAGGGAGGGGCTCTGTCACATGTTAGGTATTGTGTACATGAGGACCAAGCACCCCTGTTCCCTGGGCAGTTGGTCTTGGTCCCTAGCTGGTTGGAGAACTGCTTATCTGAAGGAAAGGGGCATTCAATCTAAGGGGGTGGGATAGGAGGGCATGCAGGAAGATGTGTAGCCCCCCCCCCTTTTCTCCCTCTCTCCCACAGTGCAGCCTTCAGAACACCAGAACATACTGGGACCTGAATGGGCAGCCAGCCGTGGAAGGCAGAAAATGCTGCCCAGAGCCCAGTTTCCAATCCAAGATCTGAGAATGGCTGGGGCTGGGGTGGGGGGGTGGGGGCTGGGACTGAGAGAGAGGGGAGCAGATGGCCCCATGGGGGACAGAAGAGAAGACTGACAGTTTCTTTGACTTTCCCTTACAAATTGAAACTCAGTACAGGGAAATCAGAATTGCTGAGTAGTCATAGCCCACCTGGGTTCATCTTGGCCATGCTCCTGCCTCTTTAAGATTGAGGAGAGGGGTTAGGGTGGTGAAGGTTGAAGTCTCTCAGAGGGGAATCAGACATCCAGTCATCCCTTCTAATGTTTCCTCTTTATGTTCTGCAAGTCCTTTCTTATATCTAAATAAAATGCTGTCCGAGCAGCACATGAGTCCTCAGGGACCCTGGAGCTCAGATCTGGGAATGGAGAGGCTAGGGATCAGCCAGATCTAGTTTGGCATGTGGCTCTGAGAGCTAAGTGGTAGGGGAATAAACAGATGAAGAGGTACTAGACGGTGCTCTTGGCCCGGCATCGGCCCATGATGAGGAAGATCAAAGCTGGGTTATTTGCCTAATGCCAGAGTGAATGGGAGAAGGAATAGGAAGTGGGGGGAGGGGGCAGGTAGAAAGAGTGAGAGGGGACAGGCAAGAAGAAAGCTCAAAGATCCAGGGTTCCTGAGCGGGGAGTGGGCATGGAGTAGTCTGAGCTGTCAGCAGAACCAGCAGGGTCCGGGCTTTTAGAACAGCTGCAAGGCACCCTCCCTCCCTCTATCCTTGCTCCTCTCTTCTTCTCCACCCCCACAAATAACCAGATCACCTCCCCCTGTGGGTAGGGCCTGGCCTAATCTAGCTGACTGGCTGTAGTCTGGGGAAGGGAGGTGGGGTAACCAGCAGTCCTTGGGCGGTGTTCTGAAGAGAGCCCCTGAACCCAGCCGGGTCAGAGCAGGATCACTGCACCAAAGCCTCGATCCCTTCTGGGGCCCCTTTATCCTGTAATCTCTTCATAGTGTAAGGGCCCCGAGCTGCCTGGGTCTTGCCAGTCCTTTGGAGACTGAACTTTACTCATGGGGGTGGTGGAAAGGAAGGCCAAGATGACCCCGTGAGGACAGGATGCTGTCAGGGCCCCCAGGCCTGGGAGAAAGCAGGCCCGGCAAAGAGAGATGGTTAGACAGGAGACTCAGACTCTGTTAGAAGTCTGAAATTGGGGAAGGAAGCCGAGCCACGTGGTGAGTTTATTTAAGCCCCTTCCAACCTCCAGGCCTCCCTGTAAACACCCCCACTTAGAAGGGGCCCCTGCTCCTGCTTTCTCCTCTAAGCCTCTCTCTTATCACTGTTCACGTTTCCCTGAGCTTCCTTTCTATGCCCTGGAGATTCAGAGGCAGAAGTCTCCCCAGGAGCCATCCCCCTCATTCCACAAATGAGGAAACTGAGGCCCATAGAAGAGAAGTGATTCGTCAGGGTCATGCAAGCCAGTGAGTGTCCAAGGCAACATTTGAACCCATGTCTTTCTGACTCCGTGTCCAGTGAACTAGCCACTACTACTCTCTGTATATGGGGGGATAGAGGGGAAAAGCACTGGATTTGGGGCCAGAATACTTTGGGTTCAGGTCTTCGTCCTATCACTTACAATCCCAGTGGCTTGAGTTACTGAGTGAGGGACAGAGAAGATGCCCTTAGCACCATGCCTGGCATGTGGTAAGGCCCTTAAGAAATGCTTGTTGACTAATTGTCAGTGAGGCCAGGCTTTTATCTGGAGGAGGAAGTAAACTATAGTAACCACATTACCCCGGAAACCTCTCTGACTTAAAGGCCCAACTCTGCCCTGAACTTCGCTGCTTCTCATTGGGTCTGAGCATTTGAAAACAGCAGCAGTTAGGTGGGGTCAAATTGGCTGCTTGAAACCCATAGATAGGAACTGATGATCCCACCAGTGGGAGAAGCCAACACCTCAGCTGGTAGCTTCTCCCCCCGCCTTCCTCACCTGTAAATAATCTCTTGAGATCTGGATTCAATACCATCCACCTCTTATGTTCTGTGTTGTTGCTGTTTGTCCTTCATTCTCAAAGAGGACCGTGACATCAGGGAGGTGACGCCATGACATGGAAGTGAATTGAATTTAAATGAGAGAGAGCTGTGCAAGGTCACCAGCCTTTCTTCTCCAGAGCCATCTGGGTCCAGTGGCAAGATATAGATCAGGACCACTGGAGATGGCCCCCCGATGATTGAGGTTAACACAAAATGTAGGGGTCAGGCCTCAGACCAATCAGATTCTTATTTCTTTTCCATTCTACTACTTAATACAGATTCTGCCTTTACACAGTCATGTGACCTTGGGGCATATCATTTGATTAATCTGGGTCTCATTTTCCTATCTGTAAAATACAGAGGTCATACTGGATGTTTTCAAAGGACTTTCTCCAGCCCTAATCCAGTAAAATATAAGCCCCATGAAGGCAGAGATGGTTCTGTTTCTGGGCCCCAGTACCCAAAGTCTTTCTGGACCTCAGATGCTAAATAAATGTTAAGTCGAATGGAACATTCCATAATTCTGTATTTAAATCCTATCTTAATGAACCACGAGTATTCTCTTTAAGGTAATCCTGGGGTAAATTCTTTTGCGAAAAAAAATCTGCCGATAATATCTCACATTTACAATCTACCATGCTATGCTGTCTCTTCAAAATTGTATAAATACAACAAATATATAAATTACATTATTGTTTCACATAAAGACAGAATAGACACCAGGATGAGGTGGCAAAAACCCTGAAATGAGAATCCAAAGCTCTTCATTCTCCTACTGACACAAACAGTAACAAGCTGTGTGACCTTGAGAAAGTCATTTAACTTTGGGCCTCCTGTTGAATGAGGATCATTAAGGAGTTCCCATCCTGGAGCTGTATTCTTCCTACCTCATAGAATAATTGGGAAGGTGAAATGAGATAATGGATATAAACATGCTTTGAAAGGCAGACGGTGTTTATTTATATAAATGAAAGAGAATACTGGGAATGAGTCCAAATGTTCATAGAGTGGGTTTCTTAAAAAGGGAGAATGGCTCTAATCATAGCCAGGACAAGGCATGTGGGCTACCTGGGCAAGGCCTAGAATTTGCATCTGTGCATTTTCAGGAATTAGATCTCTTCCCCAACCCACCCCCCACCAACCCCCACCCCAACACCCTTCCCCACCAAGGTGTGACATATGTGACTTGACTTGTCACAAAATAAATGCCCATATTTCTTAGAGAGGAGGATTTTAGAAAATATGTGCATTTATAGTCATATTCAAAAGTTTCCTTCTTTGCACATTCCCTCATCACCTTCCTGTTACACCTGTTACACAGGGCAGCTGCCCTTCTTGTCTACCTTTGGTCCCAGCCCTGTTTGTGAACACCAGGCTAATACTTCCTAAATATAGATCTCTCTTCCTGCCCCTGCCTCCTCCCCAAGCATGTGTGGGAAAACTTCACCCATCCCACCCTCTGTTAGATGGAGATGCTCCTTTGCTGCATTGCAGTGGTCTCCACAAGAAGATGGCAGTTGGCTGGGGTGGAATACATGCAACCCTCTCCCCAAACAAGAGCTAGGGGGCTGAGGGGAGGAGCCATCAATCTGGACCGTCTGCACCCTCCACCAGCCAGTTTAGAGATGACTATGATGTGTGCTTCTTCAGCCTCTTCTTCCTCTCCTTGATCTTAGAAAAAGAAGTTTTGGTCCAAGGGCTGGGGGAATATACCTCATACTCTTCCCAATACTCCTTCCATATACCCTCCTCCCTCTTCAGCCCCCTGTCCTCTGTTCTCTGTGTTAGGTTCAGCTATGGCTATACGCAAGGAGGTCAGGGATGAAGAGGGGAGACTAGGGTTTGGAGGGAGTTAGGGGAGGGCCCCCATATCACAGCCCAGGCTGGTTGAACTGAGAAAGGTGGCAGTAACTAATGCAATGGCACCTGTTCCTCCCTGGCCCACAGGTCAGGGAGGGTGGGGTGGCAGATTGGCTGTGAGGAGAGTCTGGGGACTGGGGGAAGAGGGATTTCCTTAGGGGTGGTCCAGGGAGGCAAAGATCAGAGCTATAACCCAGTCCTGGGATGGAAAGGAGAAGAGGGAGCTGGGGCCCCTCCCTATCCTTGGGATGCCTTGGTTTCCTGCCCTGTGCTCTCTTTTTGGTTGGAAGCCTGTGGCTAATGCTGGGGTAGAGGCCATCCTGTCCCATGTTTAGGGGACTCTTGCTCCATAGAATTTAGAGATCATTTAATCCAGCCCCTTCTTACTACAGAAAAGGCACTTGAGTCCTCAAGATCTTAGAATCTTCAGGCTGCTCTAGGTCATTCTCCAGGCCCTCTGGTCCAAGTGTACCTGAACAAGGAGGCTTTCCATCTGTGTCATCTAGCCTCTTGATGAAGCCCTCCAATAAGGGGGAATTCCCCACCCTTTAAGGCACCGCCATTCCCACTGCTAGGAAGTCTTTTTCTGACCTCAAGCTTCTCCCCAGACAATGAGGAGGAGAGTCAGAATGCAACCCCTGGCCCTCTGGTTCCAAGTCCAGTGCTTTTTCTGCTAGCCCACATTGCCTGAGCCATTCATTCACCCCTGCAGCCACCTTGGTAGGGGCTGTGACCTCATGGGGAGCAAGGAGTTAACATACAGATATTAGAGAGATTGACATCTCCTCTCTCTTTTGTGGTCCATAGCTTAGTAACTGCCCTGCAGCGATAAGGTCTGGAGCAGGGAACAGGTTTAGAGACCAAGCAGGAAACTAGGGAGATCCAGGGACGGGCCCTGACTAGGGGGAGGAAGCTCCTTGCTTTCTGTGGTCTTCCTTTAAGCATACCAGGCCCGCCTGTTGCTCTGCATTCCTGAACTGTGGGGCCATCCATCCCTAAGGGATCCTGGGGTTGCTCCCGGCCAGATGCTGTCACTGCTCAGGGTCTCTCCCAGAGCCAGGCTCAGGGATGTGTCTCCAGGGAGGTCATGGGAAACCCTGGGCCAGATGCCCTTGCACGCCGGCCCCCCCCCCCCCCCCGCCCGAGGCAGAGAGTGGGGCAGGATGGGTTAGGAAGTGGTGACTGGGGGCTGGTGGGATGTGTCAACAGAGGATGAAGTTAGAGCACAGCTGAGCCTGGGCTTCCCCAGAGCAGGGCTAATGGGTCTGCCTCATACCCATTCCTTGGCTCTCAGGTTTTCCTGTTGAACTGCTCAGGGTAGAAGAAGGATAGACCCTTGGGATCATAGAGACCACACTGAGGTAGCCTATGTTCTTCCCCATGTTCTCTGCTTGAAAGTGGAAATGTTGGTGGTAAGGTGTGGAAAGACCTTTCAAGGATTCCATTGCTGAAGTGCCCAAAGAGTAAGATGGAAGTGGTTTGGCCAAGCAGCTCCATTGAACTCCAGTGAGTGCCTGTACACACCGTCTGGGTGAGACACAGGGAGGCCCCAGGTGCAGTGGGTTTGAGAGCAGAGAAGCTCAGGCTGAAGCGGGACCCTCCATTCTTTCATGGAACCTCCTATATCTCCACTCTCAGGCCAGGGCCAGGCTAAAGCCAAGCCCAGGGCAATATAACAGAGCAGAAAGAGTTCTGGATTTGAAGTCAGAGGGTTCAAAATCTCTTTCTTTGCCCTTCCCCCTCCTCTAATTCGAGTCAGGAAGACTTGAGCTCAGATTCTGCCTTCCACTCTAAATAGATAAATAAATAATAAACACATAAATGGGTAATCCTGAGCAAGTCATTTCATTCATCTCCTGCAGGTTTAGTTTCTTCGTCTGTAAAAGGGGGAAATCATAATAACACTCACCTCACAAGATTGTCAGGAGGAGATCCATGAGGAGATCCAATGAGATAAGACACAGACAATGCTTTGCAAACCTTAAAGTGTTATGGAAATATTAGCTATTATCATATGCAGATGTCCTTTGAAAATACCTTGGAAAGGCAATTGCCTGGACCCTCCTTTGTTTTCTTAGTGGTTTTTTTTGGGGGGTGGGGCAGCGTCATTGAGCCCTTTTCCTTGGAGTGGGGGGAGGAGTGCGGAGAAGAATCTAGGGGAGATAGATCACTTGGAATGGTTGTGGGACAGAATCCCACTCCCATTTCAGTATCTTATTGAGATACCCTCTTACATGTGGTATCCCAAGAGTCCTTAAGATGCTTCTATTCCCTCCTGACCCCCAATTAAGAATTTGTCCAGGGTGCAGAGAGGAGAGGGCAGAGAGCCCGGTAGACACAAAGAGGGACCCTGAACTGGTCTTCAGTTCCTCCTGTCCTTCCCCAAGCCTTCCTTTCCTGCCTCCAAGTCCCTGTGCTGGAGCCATAAAACAAGGACCTTTAACCCTGTAGCACAAAGCCGCCCAGTCAGTGGGGTCAGAGTGGGTCTTTCTCTTCTTTTTCTGTGGACCCTCACTGAGGGGTGGGTGGTGAGTATCTGAAGGAAATGGGGCTAGGGGACACAGAGTTAGGGAGGGAAGAAAAAAGAAAGTCCTTATGGGAGGCAGACCCTCAGTGTGAAGACAAAGGACCAGAGTGTTTGTGGAGACCTCAATTCTGGGGTGTGTTGTTTGTTGGGGGAGAGGGATAGAAGCCCTGTTTCTTCCCCTCACGCCTTTAAAGAGCCAATGTTCCACTGAAGCTCCTCAGGCTGAGATGGTTCCTCTGCCCTGTCTCCTTTGGGGCTGAGACGACGGAGGGCCCCTGGGGTGTCTGGGAGCCAGACCCCCCTGGGAGAGCAGGGCTCACTCTCTCCAGCTTTTTGTGAGAGACAGAGAGAGAGCGCAGAGCAGCTGAGCTGGCAGGAGGCCAAGGGGAGGAGGAGAACAGGATGCTCATTAGGACAAGGGATGAAGATAGACACTGGTTAGCGTGTCTGCATTGAGGAAATGCTGTGCGCCTCAGCTTGAGGAGAGGGACTTCTGAGCTCCTTGAGGGATCACAGGATCATAGACTAGAGCTAGGAAGGACTTTTAAGGTCATTTAGTCCAGAGGTATGGTGCCAACACTGCCACACTTCCAAGTGCAGGTCAAACCAGATTGAAATGGAATTGGGAATAATGAACAAAATAAATAAAAAACCTACATAACATTAGCATTTTAAAGCTAAGTCAGTGTATGTCCCACAGAGATCCTTCTGTAGAGATCCATGTGGGGTTCCTGTTCAGTTTGACACCACTGCTATAGTCCAACCCTTTCATTTTATAGATAAAGAAATTGAACCCAAAAGAGAATAGAACATAGAATAATAGAACATAGATGATGTTAACCTGTGCTTTTCTAAATCAGTATGTAGTCTGCAGGAATCCTTACATATGGTTTGGTGGCCCTCATTTCTGTTTGATTTTGACTTCATCATCATAGACTTCATTTCCTCTATAAAATAGGGAGGAGTATCTGTACTGCTTCCTGGGACTGAGAGGCTATTGGCAAGCTGGGTGGGGTGTTTGGTAGCCAACTATTTGCAATCACTAGCCCTGTACAGGTTTTATAACTTATCCCAGGCCAACTAGGTTATCTGGGGATGGATTTATCCAGTAATTACAGAATCTCCTTCCTTGAACATCTTTGGTCTTCCCTAGCCATCCCCTTTAAGGGTTAAAAATTTACACACAGGAAGTTCTTCCTGCTGTCTAATTATAAACCCCTTTCCAGTGCAGTTGAAGCTGGATTCTGTCACTCCAGTAAGGCTGGCAGGATGGACATACTGAGAGAATGGGAAAGCAAGAGCCTGGAGTCCCTGCTGGGGCTGCCTGTGGCCAGCAGGGAAAGGCAGGCTTAGAAGTAGGACAGTAGGACTTGTCCAGCTGGTGTTCTAGCTTGCCCCATTGTACTGTAGTTACAGAACTGATCATGCTTGCTGTGGTGAGAGAGACAGAGAAGAGAGACAGCGAGATGGAAGAGAGAGAGAGAGAGAAAGATGGGGGGGTGATGGGATGGGAGAGACAAAGACAAGAGAGGAAAGACAGAGGAGAAAGAGCAAAGGGGAGAGAGAGAGGGAGAGGGAGAGCCAGAGAGGAAAGAGAGAGACAGACTCAGAAGAGAGAGAGCTAAGATGGAGATAAGAGAGAAAGGTGGGTGATGGGGTAGGAGAGACAAAGACAGGAAAGAGAAGAGAAAGAGAGAGCTGAGAGAGAGAAGAAACACTAGTTAAGAGACCTCATTGCAGGAGCCATGTGGCTACAAGAGTCAAATGTTCTTAGGGGGTTTTCCTTATGTTCCCTTGTGGTATACGCACTCCCAAAGAAGTTTTGTCTATTGAACCTTGTTGGGAGCTGCCTGTGGCCTTGTGTACAAAGAATACCGAAGGATTTGGCAGTGATTAAAATCTGCCACAAGGCAGAAGTTGCCCTTGGTGCAATACCTTCTGAGTAAGGGGGCACCCCACGTCAGATGGCCTTGGGACTCAGAGTTCAAGGGACCCCAATAAGTTTCCTTCCTACAGACCCAATAAGTCTGTAATGAGGAAGAGCTGATCACCAAGAAGAAACAATTACCAGTCTTGAATGAGTGGCTACTGTGTGGTAAGATTAGAGACTCCATCTAATATGCGTTGGTAGACCAGAAGTTAGTCAGCTCTCCTTTGGAAAGAGCCATATAGCATCATCACCTCCACGTGGTCCATCTTCTATCATGCTAGATCTTAAATCTCTAGGAAGGGAACCCAAGTGTCCTGAGTAAGGATAAAGCTTAAGGATAAGAGTTTAAAAAGAAAGGTTTTCAGCCAAGCATGGTAGCTAGCTCATACCTATAGTCTCTGCTGGTTGGGGAAGCCAAGGCTAGGGGATTACTTGAGCCTGTCAGATTGGTGTAACAACAATGTTGCTAGCAGCTGTTGTGGGGGTGAAAGACCAGTAACAAAAGCACACAGGAGGGCTGCTAGCACAGGTCCTTTGATCTGCTTTTCTAAGGAAAGCAACTTTAAGGGGTTAATAGTCTTACTTTAATTAAATATACATATACCATTCACTTAGTTCAGGGAGAAAAGCCAGCACCCTGAACCTCACAGCAAATACAAACAGAAATTACAAACAGAGACAATATAAACAGATCAACATTTCTGTCTAACCAAATCACAATACATAGTCACCAGAGAAGTAGCAACATCAGGGTTTTCAAAGAAGGGGGTGCTGCTTCAATGGCTTACTCATAGTCTCCTCACCAAAACTCTTTCAATGAGTGTGCCCCCAAAGGCAAAACACCAACCTAAGAGCTTATATACCCTGTTCAGGACCCTGAGGGCTCAGAACTTACTTAGCAAAAAGGTGTGGGGCCTGGGGCCTCAGGCCTCACACCTAGTTAGTGAAAGGATATGCACCTGCCTCTA
Source organism: Trichosurus vulpecula (assembly GCF_011100635.1). Lineage (NCBI taxonomy): Eukaryota > Metazoa > Chordata > Mammalia > Diprotodontia > Phalangeridae > Trichosurus > Trichosurus vulpecula. Next base: position 101,240,676 of record NC_050576.1, on the reverse strand, counting down.
GTCAGGCTCCCCTTTGTTGGCCCCACCTGAGGCCTGTTTAATGGGCAAGAAAGATCTTTCACTTACTGATTGGCCTTACAATTGGGTATTCCCTCTAAATTTGGCAGCATTATAGTAAGCCCCTGGGGGTTGAGGGCCACCAGACTACCTGAAGAGGGATGAACTGGCCAAGGTTTGAAAAACAGAACAGATTAAAGCTCCCATGCTGATCAGTATTGGGATTGAAACCATAAATGGCCATTGAACTCTAAGCTTGGGCAAGATGGGAAGACCCAGTCTCAAAAAAAAAAAATTGTACCTAATTTCCTTTCGGGTTTAGCCCAGGTTTGGTTAGGAGGATGGCTTAGATGACCTCTTGAGATCCTTTCTTCAAAATTCTTATACAGATGGAGAAACTGAATTCTCTCAGCATCCAACCAAAAAGCTGAGCATTCTCTCTCAACCTCAGAAAGTGGTCTTCTAGGGATAACAGATCAGCACCGAATACAGACCTACCGGGATGCCATCATTCAGTCTAATATAGAGGAAATAGCTTTGGACTGGGAGGCAGAGGAGCTAAGTACGAATCCTGGCTCTGACAATTACTAGCTGTTACATTAGGCAGAAGTGCGATGCACATACCACTGGACCACATGACCTCTATGGTCTCTTCTAGCTCTAAAAATCCTATGATCTGTAAAATGGGGATAATATTTGCCTACTTTAGCAGGACCCTTACCACAACCCTGGGAAGAGTCATATCAACTAAGATAATCTATAGAAATCTATTTGTAGCAGAAAGCACATTTATGAATGTGAGTGAGGAATCTGTTATCTGCACTGGGGCTCTTCATGGAGATATATTTTGGTTAAAGGTTCACCAATCCAGTCAGGGGAGGAAGGACAGGATATATCTAGGTGGACACCCTCCTGGCCCTCAGGGGTCTTGAGCTCTACCCCTCCTGTGCTCTTGGGTCCCTTCTGGCTTAGCTTCAGGATTGCAGTTGATTCATAGGAGGGATTCCTTCTGTGTAAGCTTTGGACAAGCCAGCCATTGAGATCCCTTCCAATTCTCAAATTCTTTGAACCTGTGATTCATGTTCTGCTGCCTCCCTCCCCAGCTAATGCTGACACTGCCAACCAGGCTCCTTTTCCCCTCTACCCAAATACTAGCTTCTTCGATTTCAGTCCCAGAGCTCAGAAGAACACTGATTCCTGGAGCTGGGAGATATATGGCATCTATCTCTTCCTCCTAATCTTTCTGGTGGCCTCTATGCACTTGACATTTCAGTTTATCAGTCACCGAGATCAAATCCCACCTTCACAATCCCCTGCTCCCACTTCCCTCTGACATCATCTCCCTGTAGATGTATATGCATATATATATATCTTGTATTTTCATAGTAGTGTTCACCTTGTCTCCCCAACTAGAATCTGAGCTCCTTAAAAACAGACACTATGGTTTTTGCCTTTCTTTGTATCCCCAGCAGCCTAGTGCCAGCCACATAGTAGGAGATTACAAAAGGCTTGTTGACCAATCAAGCCTTTATTAATCACTTACCATGTCCCAGGCACTGTGCTAAGTTGTTGTTCAGTTGTATGTAACTCTTCCTGACTCCATTTGGGGTTTTCTCGGCAGAGATACTGAAGTGGTTTGCCATTTCCTTCTCTAGGTCATTTTGCAGATGAGGAAACTGAGGCAAACAGGGTAAAGTGACTTGCCCAGGGTCACACAGCTAGTGAGTGTCTGAGGTGAGATTTGAACTCAGGTCTTCCCAACTCCAGGCCTGGCACTATCCACTGTACCACTTAGCTACTAGGGGTACAAAGAAAGACCAAAAACAGTCCCAGCCCTCAAGGAATTTATATTCTGATGGGAGAGACAATGTGTACATTAATAGAATATACAAGATAATCTACTGAAGAGATAGAAGGTTGATGGATCTCTGAAGCCAGGAAAAGGAAGCAAAACCAGGGTACAGGGTGGGTGGTGACTTGGGGCAAAGGCTGTTGAGAAACCAGCAGCGGGTGAGAATCCTAGCTAGTAGCCAGGGCTAGACTAACAAATCTTAGGGGCCACTGGGTAGAGCTTTTGGGAGCCAAGGATTTTTAGAGATGTCCCTGGGTGGTAAGGGTGAGATGGTTAGGGAAGGAGATACCTCCTTCTTCTGCACCCATCCCCCACCCCCAGGTATGGGCCACTTGAAAGTTACTGGGCCCCTGTCCAGATGCTGCTTGGGATGCTGGAGCTGGGGCGGGGGTGGGGAAGGCTGGCCACTCATTTCAGAGTGGCCTTTCATGCATTTCCTCCTGGTCTCCTTTGCCCACTGCCCTCCCTGCCTGTCTCTCCAAGCAGCTCTGTGAATGCTGAGCTCAGCTCTTTTTCCCCCGCCTTTGTCTCTGAGATGGCTCAGCTCTCTTCAGTGGCTTGCCCATTAGCCCTGTCTGTGGTGTGGATGTGTGTGTTGGAGGAGGAAGGGGAAAAGGGAGAGGGCCAGAAGGGCCATTCCCACATCTGACCTGGTCCCTCTTCATTGTGGACAGAGGAAGTTTCTGAGCTCTCCAGGCCCGTGCCAGATCCTGCCCCTGAAAAAGCTGCAGCCCCCTCACTCTGACTTCAGGCTGGGCATTGCCAAGTGAGGAATAGATTGGGCTCTGTTCTGGGAGTTTCAGGGGGCTTTCTGTGCTGGCCTTCTCCTTTGAAGCCCCCCAGCCTGACCCTTCCTTCTCTTGAATGGTGCAGGTAGGGGTGGGAGCCAGGGCACCCAGATCTCCTTCTGTAGGAGAGGGTGAAGGGAAATCCTTAGGAGGTCCCTGGAGCCAGCTGTGATGCTCGAGAGTATGACCCAAGTTCTCTGCTCCCAGCCTCCCCCAGGGGGTGTGGGTGTAAGGAAGAGGGTTCCAGGTTTCCCTTCCTTCCTCTCCTTTCAGTCAGGCCTACTACACTGAACTTGTTCTTTACTCCAACTGACCCAAGAACTCTGCAAGGGGTGGGGAGAGCTGTGCTTATCTCTGTGACCAGGGCCCTTCTGCCTTGGCAGCCTTCCAGTAGTAGCCTCACCCTAGGAGGATCCCGTAGGGCAAAGGATAGTACAGAAAGCTTCGTAGGTCAGAGAAATTTAAAGCTATAAGAGTCCTTTGGGATAATGTAGTCCAGCTCTATCCCCACCACACCACCCCAATGTCCCATCCCATTTTATATGTGAAGAACCTGAAGCTGAGAATATTTGACTTTCCCAAGGTCACACAGCCTGCTGAGCCTGGGTTTGAGAGGGTTTCCCCATCAGTGTTCTTTCCACAGACAGGTGCTTTGGGACTGTGAGTTTGGAGTCTGGGCCTCGGTGACCTAGAGGAAAGTGGGGCCTGGGCTGGGCCTCAGTCTTCCCATCTGGAAATAAGAAGTGGGGACATGTCGACTGTCTACAAATATTTAAAGGAAACCTATATGGAAGAGGAATAGACTTTCTGCTTGGCCCCTGAGGGTAGAACTGGAACCTGTGAGCCAATGTAGTAGGAAAGGAAAAGCTTCCTAAAAGCCTTGGTCGTTAAGCTGTGCCTGGAGGTCTCCCCATTAGGGATGTCTTTAAGGGGATGGATGCCTGTTCAGGGGTGAGTGGAGGTGGGGAACCTGCAGCCTCGAGGTCACAAGTAGCCTTGAGGTCCTCGGGTGCGGCCCTTGGACTGAATCCAAGTTTTACAGAACAAACCCTTTTATTCAGGGGATTTGTTCTGTGAAGTCCAAGGGCTGCACTCGAGGACCTAGAGGGGCACATGTGGTCTGGAGGCCTGGACTATGTGGTGTCTGAGGACTCTTCTGTGATTCTTAGAAAGTGAGGAAGGGAACCAAGAAGATGCACAAGGCCTGCACTTTCCAGAGGGAGGCTGGCCTCACCTAGTCCCTGAGGGGTGGAGAGTCACGGCTGGAGATGAGCTAGTGGCAGCTTTGGGGTCCGACAAGTGCCTTAGTGGAAGATCTGAATTATTTATCTCTCCCAAGAGGAGCCAGGAGGAGACAGGAAGTCCTGGGTCTGGTGGCTAGAGCTGTTGGATTTGGAGTCAGGGAGTCTCGAGTTCAAATCAGACCTTAGACACTTAGGAGCTGTGTGACCCTGGGCAAGTCACTTGACATCTCTTGGCCTCCATTTTCTCATGTATAAAATGGGGATAATAATAGCACTGCCCTCCAGGGTTGTTGTGAGGTCAGATGAGATGATCTTTGTAAAGGATTTGCCAACGTTATCATTGTAACTGTTGTCGTGGTTATACTGGTGTGTTCAACTCGTTGTGACTCCTTTTGGAGTTTTCTTGGCAAAGATACCGGAGTGATTTGCCATTTCCTTCTCCCACTCATTTTAAGGGCGAGGAGACTGAGGCCAACAGGGCGAAGAGACTTGCCCAGGTTCACACAGCTAGTTGAGGTCACATTTAAACTCAGATCCTCCTGACTCCAGAGCTGGTGCTCCAACCATTAGGCCAACTAACTGCCCCAACAGCTTACCTTCTAATAGGGTAAGACTATATGAGAAATTGAGCTAGGAAGGGCTGAAAGGGAGTGGGAGCTGGCACCCAAAGTCTAGACAGAGGAGTGGTGGTCTGGGCCCCAGGGAGAGAAGACAAAAGCTGACCTATCAGAGCCCAAAGCCCCAGGGTCTGAGTCCAGGTTACCAGAGGGGAGAAGGTAAAGTAGTATGGGGACGGCATCCTTTCCCCCTAAATGACATTGCCTGATCTTGGTAATATAGAGTTAATTCTGTGTTGTTTGGCTCTCGCCGGAATGGGGGGAGTCAAAGACGTGTGAATTCTGTTCCTGGCTGGGGTGAGCAGTGTGATTGGGGGTGGGGGGATCCAGACCGAGGGTACCCTGGGACCACAGAGTGCCTCAGGGCTGCCTGATCAATTGCTGAACGTAGCTGGCCCTGACTTTCAAGGCCTCAAAGAGCCCGGACCCTTTATAGTTGATTTTCCTCCTCTTGGACAGGTGGGCCCCTTGGGGGTGGTCAAAGCAAACTGAGCAGCTTATAACCAGTCAGGAAGGCTATGTTGATCCCCCACCCCCACCGAGCAGGCCATCCTCAGGGACCCTGATTCGATTTTCTCCAATCATTAGAGCTGCCATTTGCTAGAGGTAATTAAATGGTATTTGAATTGGATCCAGAAAATCCTATCATGGGTAGGAAGAAAGCCTGGGAGGGAAGTACATTTTTCTGAACCTCAGGGGCTGCAGTCCACAGCCCTAAGGAGAGGTTAGAGCCACCCCTCCCACCTTGGAAAAAGGATCTTCAGCCCTTGAGTGGCCAGAGGGTGCTCTCTGAGAATCATACCTCCTATTGAGAGCTTGAAGGTTGTTAAAATGTTAGGTGTATGTTTTCTTTGGGAACCTCTAGGCCTTGTGATGCCAAGTCAGGCTTTATACTGTTATACTACGCTTGCCCTTCTTCTGGGAATTCACTGCCATCTGTGTCCATTCCACCCTGCACTGACAACTGGGGGCGGGGGGGGGGGGTTGGGGGCGTCGGTCTTCAGATCATAGATTGAGAGCCCATCATCTGAGAATTCGATCCTAAGGCCCAGAGCAGTTAAGTGACTGGTCCAAAGTGACACAGGCAGTAAGTTCCCAAGCTGTGATTTGAACGCAGGCCGTAGCATCACAGATCTAGAATGTGAAGGGACAGTAGAGGCTATCCAATTTGGCCTTCTCATTTTATTTTTCAATTAATAGGCATTTATTCCCCCACCTCCTCATCCCCTCACTGCATTGGAAAAAAGAAAAACAAAAACAGATCCCCTGTAACAAATATGCAAAGACAAGCAAAAAAAAAAATTCCTGCCACCCCCACCCCCTATTTTATAAATGAGTAAACTGACTTGTTCAAGATCACACTGACAGCGAGCTCAGAAGCAGAACCTGAACCCAGATCATCTTCCTCCAGAGCCCAAGAATGCCCTTTCTACTGTCCCACCCTGCCTCATTCCTCTGACTCCAGATCTGTGGCTTGTTTAACTGCAACATGCCCCATATACAAAGCAGAGCTGGGCAGCCTCTCCTCTTGGAGTCAAGATTGGATTCAGTACTGGGAGCCTAGCACCTGGGTCCCCCTCTCTTCCTGCCCCTGACTCACCGTGTCACTGTAATTACCCTGGAATTAGACGTTTCTTGAGTGAAGGGGCTGCCTGACGTGAGCTCCTTGGGTGCTGGGACTGTCATGTCTTTGGAATTTGGATTGGGTTGAATGAAATGGAATTGAATGATGGGTGATGAATGAAAGCCTTTGCTCCTCTGCTGCAAGACCCAGTTTCATTCAACTTCAGACTCCAATATTCGTGTCATCCTGGAGCTTCATCGTTCTCTTGCAAGGACATCCTTGTGTTCCTTCTTAGAACGTAAATAGCGGCTCTTCGACGGCTGCCCAGCCTGTGCTTCCCACCTATGTTCTCCCACAAGGTAGTGGGAATGATTCAGGGAGGTGGGGAAGGTGGTGCCCGCCCCCCCACACTCGATGACCTCAGGGCCTTCCTGTCTTACTCTTATTATTCCTTGGAGGCACAGGGGCTGCTCAGCTCTGGCCATAAGACCAGCCTGTTTTTTTTTGTTGATCACGCATTACTCTCATGATACTTTTCATTCACAGTTCCTAATTTTGTTTGTGTGGCAGCCTGCTCACACCCACCATTCCTCCTATTGTCCTGAGCAATAATCCGTTTGGACTCTTCAGCCTGTAGTGTTGAGTGACTCACAACTGTGCAAGAACCCTGGTAGAATATTGGTTTTTAAAAGCTGGTCCTTTGTTTTGGGGAGAAGTTGAAGTTGGGGGTCACTAGAGAAGCTCCATAATTTCCCCTTCCCATCCCATTTCCTAAAAGGGAAGTGTCCTTTGGAGAAAAGGCCCTGTGATTCATACTGCTGTCTTCTCTTCATGTTTGTTCAGCTTACTTTTCGATAAGAATCATTTTACACTTTCCAGCTGGGTGTGAATGAGATCTGGGATAGCCAGGGTGGTGGTCTTGTTACTGTAAGTACTGGGCATCCCCTTCCCTAATGTGGTTCCTAGTAAGCTCCTCTTCCTTCTGAGCCCAGCCAGCCCATCTTCACCTTCCCACCACCCCTCCCTCATCCTACCCCACCCTTGCAAGATTTTAGAACCACAAAGGTCCTGGGTCAGAGAGAAAAGAGCTGCTGGCTTGTCTTCCAGGCTCCGCTGGGCTCCTTCTCTGGTCCCTCTCTCAGTCTTTTCATCTTCTCGATAAATGTTGGCTTAGGATGAGGAAGCCTGACAGGCAGCTCATTGTGAGGGACCAGAGCAGGCAGGAGGGTTTGCAGGAGCTGAAGGGTGGCAGAGCCTAATTCGCCCCCCTCTCTGATTCATTTGGGGGGGAAGGGAGTGCTTCCTCTTACCCACCCCCAGATACCCTGGCAGGCACTCAGTTGCCATGGGGATTTCACCATGGTACCAGCTGCCTTGGTGCCAGTGAGAAGGGAGGGAGTAGGACCTAGGAGGAGAAAGCCCTGTCCATGGCTCTCTCCCTGCTCATGCCAGATGGATGCTTGTTTCCCCATTCCATCCCCTTGCTTTCAGGCTCATGCTGCTAGCCCCTTGGACTTAGGCCCAACTTTGTGTGTCTGGCCTGTGGCCCCTTTCAGAGGACCCTGCCCTTCCCTGGGACTCCTTGAACATTTTCTGGCTCATGGGAGTCTGTCTTCTCGGTCCATGGCTCCTCCCAGAGATGGGGCCCTGGGATTCCTGGCTCTCTCCCAGGGCTTGTACCTCAAAAAGTCCCCCCAGCTCCAGGGACCCAGGCTGAGGGCTTCTGGGAAAGAGGGAACATTTGTTGGCTACAGGAAGTGGAATGCAGCTGGGAAGCTTGATAGACAGATGCTAACGCATCTTGGCCTTTGTCGCTGTTCCTATCCTAGCCCCGGGTCCTACTGGAGACTGGGATTTCTTCTGTACTTCCTTCTTAGAGTGTCAGCCTGCTCAGTAGGCTCCATTCCTTGCCTTTCTTGAACTTATGAGATTAGGGACATGTTCGTTCTAAGAAAGTTTGGAGGGAAAGGGAACCTAAGACATACTTCCTTATTTCTGGGTTAGAAGCCTGACCAGGACTCACTCTCTCTCTCTCTCTCTCTCTCTCTCTCTCTCTCTCTCTCTCTCTCTCTCTCTCTCTCTCTCTCTCTCTCTCTCTCTCTCTCTCTGTCTCTTTCTCTCCCTCCCTCTTTCTTCCTCTCCCTCCCTCCCCCTCTCTGTCTCTCTCTGTCTGTCTCTGTCTCTCACTTCCTCCCTCCCTCCTTCTCTGTCTCTCTGTCTGTCTCTCTTTCTCTCTTCTCTCTTTTTCTCTCCCTCTCCCTGAGCAGGATCCGCCCCCAGCTATCCAAGGAGAAGATTGAAGGATGTCACATCTGTACCTCCGTCACTCCTGGAGAGCCCCAGGTGCTTCTGGGGAAGGACAAGGCCTTCACCTATGACTTTGTCTTTGACCTGGACACCTGGCAAGAGCAAATCTACACAGCTTGTGTGGGCAAGCTCATCGAGGGCTGCTTTGAGGGCTACAATGCCACAGTGCTGGCCTACGGACAGGTAAGGCCTCCCTCCCTCCCCAGGTCAGCTCCTAGTTAGATGAGAGACACATAAGACCTGTAAGAATCTTGTTAACGAGTGAAAAGTTCTCAGGAGGTCGTGAAATCAGTTGAAAAGGTCTTTCTGGGAGAGATGAAGGTCTTAGAGGAGAAGGGGATATATAATGATTGAGTCGGGGAAGGCATCAGAGATCCTCACCTTTGGGTCCACTAGCTTTGGTTCCTCCTAGAAGATTCTTTAAGAACTGTCCTGTCCCATCTCTCCTCCCACAGACAGGAGCTGGGAAGACATATACCATGGGCACCGGCTTCGACATGAGCACCACGGAGGAGGAGCATGGTATCATCCCGAGGGCCATAGGACACCTCTTCAGGGGCATTGCCGATCGCAAGAGACAGGCCCAGGAACAGGGAGTGCCTGGGCCCGAGTTCAAAGTCAGTGCACAATTTCTGGAGGTATGGCCAGGGAGATGAGGAGAGGACACGGGAGAGACACAGAGCTGGGTAGGGCCTGGGTCCCTTATTTTGGGGGGCACCGTGGTCCGGTAGAAGGAACAGTCAAAGGTTTAGAGTCAAAAAACCTTGATTCAAATCCTGACACTTCTACTTACACCCTGGGGTACCTTGGGCAAACCACTTCAGGTCCCAGATCTTCATATATGAAATGGGGGTGAGGGGGAAGTGGGCCAAAATGGCCTGTAAGTTCTAGCTCTAATTCTGAGATCCTCTCACCCACCAGAGGACTGTTAGGTCATATTCTTGGGAGCCTACACAGAGAACCTTTTTTTTTTTTCTGGGAAGGGAAAGAGAGCACCCCTAGGTCTGAGCCTGGATACCTGCCTGGGTTTCTGAGTGTGGGCCTGGCCTGCTCTGGCAAGGTTGTCCTATTACATCTTTTGGGGCTTAAGGATGGCCAAAGCCTGAGTTTAAAGGCTTGCGAGATGTACTTGGCTGCAATGTGGTCTTGTTGGGAGAAGGAAGGTAGATTCTCCCAGCTGGGCCTGAGGGTGGAGTAGGGGACAGGGGTTGCTGGATACAGGCCAGTGTGCAGTCTTGTTGCCTAGAGTCATTGACCCTGAGGAGCACTCTGCCTGGGCTCAGGATGAGCCCAGGAGGCCAGAAAGATGCTGTGGATCCAACATTCTCATCTTCTGTTCCCTCTGGGCCATAAACTTCCCAGGGATGAGAGAACTAAAGCTGGTACTAGTCTGGGTCAGAACTGCCAGCCCAGCGGCTGGTGCTCTGGAGCCAAATCCTGGCAAAACTTTGACTGGGGAGTTGGAGGTTATGAGTTCAAGTCCTGACTCTCCCATGACACCTCTTTTTTCTCCACTGAGCTTCCATTGGGATCTTTGAAGATACCTGGTATTTAAGAAATAGGGGAACAGTGAAAGTGAGACATTTGAATCATAGCCCAGATCTCCCAGGAATCAAAAAACTGATTATGTGACCTTGGTGTGAGAAAACGACATCTCCTCCTCTTTACAGAAGAGAGCAAGTCACTTAACCTTTCCAAGTCTGTTGTCCTCATCTCTAAAATAGGGGACAGCAGTACCCATACTGCCTACTTCATGGGGCTATTGTGAGGAAAGCACAAAACAGTATTGAAATCTCAGCTTTTACTATTAAGAACAACATCGACACCCTCTTCTTTCATGGGGTACACTACAGCACAGGGGCTGCCTTGCTCAGGCTCTACCTGGAAAGGAGGGAGTCCCACTTAGCCCAGGAAGAATGCAGTCAGCTCCAGAGGTGCTGAAGGCCTAATGTTGTCCCTTTGCTTTTTGGCCACTTGCTTAGTCTGCCTCAGTTTCCCTAGATCTGACTTCTATTGTCCTTTCACTTTTTGACCACTTGCTTATGCTTCCTTCCTAGATCTGACATGGGAGAATTTCCCAATTTTCTAGAACCAGGCTTCTTTAGTCTCCTGACAGCAGGTGTCCTTCCCGACCTTTTTCTGCCTAGATATTTTATTCTCTGTCCATCTCACTCTGGCCTAAAGAAGGCAGATTCCTCTGGACAGGAAGCAAGCCATCAGTGTCCTGGTGGAGGTGGAATGTATGTATGGCAATATTGAGTGATTTCCACAAGAAACCTCAGGACTCCCTGTAGTCCTCCTGAATCAGAAAGAGGGGATATCCTGGAGGGGCCTAGAAGGGTAGATGTAGGCTCATTTGCTGTTTTTACATAGATCTGTGTGGCCTCAGGCTAGTCACTGAAACTTCTCAGGTCTCAGTTTCCTTATCTGCAAAAGTCCAGGAGGGAATTGGCTTAGATCAGTCAGGTCAAACTCAAATAGAAACCAGGGCCACTAAGCCATAGATAAGAATCTCAGTGGGCCACATATTGACTTAGAAAACCACATGTTAACATTTTTCATGTTCTATTATATTTTTATTTCTTTTGTTAATTATTTTCCCCGCTATATTTTAGTCTGGTTCTGGCCTCCCTGGGGATGGTGCTAGGGCCATGTAGCTGACACCTCTGGTTTAGGTGATTACTGGGGTCCCTTCAGAATCTGTCAGACTCAGTGCTTCGCCCTGAATGAGAGAGAAGGGCTTAGGAAACCCCCTTCTGCCCCTTCCCCCAACAGTGACCTTCTAGAAGCCCTGCCCACAGGCATGGCTCCCCAGAGACGGGCTTGAACCCTGCAAACCCTCCCTCCAGCTCTGGCTCCCCTTGCCATTTCAGTCTGAGAGAGGAACAGAAAGCTTAGGGAAAGCAGAGCAGGAAAACAACCCTGCCCGCCTTTGGTCCTTACCACCCCCCACCCCAGGGGGCTGCTGGTTAATTGCTCCCTCCTGGGTCGGCTCCTGTCTCCTAGGTGTCCTTAGACAAGAGTGTGGCTGCTTTGCCCTTCAGGGACTCCGGTCTCCCTTTCAGATTCAATGGATTTGTCTTTTGTTTCTCGTCTCTTTGTTTTTTCTTCTCCAGCCCGGTTGCCAGGGAAATGTCCAGAGGGAGGGGACCCAGCAGCCCCCTGGGAAGGCTGTGCCAAGGACGGAGCCACTCCTCGGGATGCTGCCCTTGGGGTGGAAAGGGTTACATGAGTCCATTCTGTCTGTTTATAGGACAGACAGACCCAGGAGGACAGGGGCATTAATGGCACCCAAATCCCAGTCAGTACTTTCCTGTTCCTCTTCCCTTTCCTGCCTTGATATTTCCGTCCCTTTGAGGAGCGTCAAAGCCTCGGATGTCCAGGCTATCAGAGTTTCCAGAGGCAGGAACCCAGTGGCTGCGGCCCTCAGCTGTCTCCTTCCTCATTCTCCCTCTCCTCTGGCGCCCACCTGTCCATCTTTTGGGTTCCCCAGGCTCCCAGATCCTCGCTGGGGAGTGTCCCTGCCCCTTAGCAAGTAGCACTTTCTCTGGTGGTGATTATAAAAAGAAGAGTTTACCCTGGGGTTTGGGGAATCTTCCAAGCTGGGTCAAACTAGAAGGCAGGACAATATAGGGTCCCTACAGAGAAGCAGACACACACCTAGAAGGTCAAGCCAGGAGTGGTCCCTTCTGCCTATTGCCACATAAAGTAAACCCCTATTTCTCCTAGCTCTAATTTCCACCCCTATCCTCCAGTCAGGTCCATGTGAAGAAGAAGAGAACATGTCCAAATGTGTTCAGAGAGTATCTGAACTTTTGCCCCTGACATTGATGGGATGGGTAGCAGTGAATGCAAATTTTTAAAAAATTAATTTATTTTTAATTTACACCATTGAATTCCACAAGCTTTTGAGTTCCAAATTTTCTCCTCCTCCCTCCCTTGCCCCTTCCCCCAAGATGGCATGCAACCTGATACAGGCTCAACATATATATTCACATTAAACATATTTTCACATTAGTCATGTAGCAAAGAAGAATTATAACCAATGGAATGAACCACGAGAAAGAAGAAACAAAACAAAAAAGAGAGAAAAATCCAATTCAGTGCTTCGATCTGCATTCAGACTCTGTAATTCTTTCTCTGAATGTGGATAGCATTTTCCATCATGAACAGAGCTAAGTATCCAAGTTAGTCATCACACAATGCGGCTGTAACTGGGTACAGTGTTCTCTGCATCTGCTTCCCTCACTCAGCATCAGTTCATATAATTCTTTCCAGGTTTTTCTGAAGTCCACCTGTTCACCATTTCTTATAGCACAACAGTATTCCATTACATTCATATACCACAACTTGTTCAGCCATTCTCCAATTGATGGGCATCCCCTCAATTTCCAGTTCTTTGCCACCACAAAAAGAGCCACTATAAATATTATTGTACATGTGGGTTAAATTTTTTAAAAATAAAATTTGATTGATATCTTTTGTTTTTATATCACCTCCTTTACTAAGTGTATCCCTCCTCTCTTCCCTTCCTCTAGAGCCATCCCTTAAACCAAGAATAAAAGAGAGAACATGACAGATCCACAAAACTAACATATAAAGTTTCATATAATTCCCACACTCAGTTACCCACCTCTACAAAGAAGGGTGAAGAGATGCATCCTTAAACTTTTTCTTTGGGTCCAAGCTTGGTCCTTATCACTTCCCAGCTTTCAGATTCAATTGTTTTGTGGTTGTTCTTTCCATTTACAGCACCACACTTTGCATCAGTCTAAATAAGTCTCCCCATGACTGCTAAGTTCTCCATCTCTGAGCCCATTTCCACATCATCAGCACTGCCCAGGGATCTGACTTGAGTTGGGGATCCCACCCTATTCTATAACCTAAACAGGGCCTGTTCTAAGGCCTCTGGATTCTCAACCCTTTGGTCCTCTTGCGACCTCTGCCCCAGTAGGACCCTGAGACCCTACTAGATGAGAATGAAGTTTTATGAAAGAGAAAAGTTGGTGTAGGAGGGACCCCCCCCCCATTGACCTCTGGGTAATAACCCACCATTGCCTCCTCTTCCACTCTGGCTCTTACGTCCAGCTCTACAATGAGGAAATCCTCGACCTGTTTGATAGCACCCGAGATCCTGACTCCCGCCACCGAAAATCCAACATCAAGATCCACGAAGACGCCAATGGGGGCATCTACACCACCGGCGTCACCTCCCGCCTCATCAGTTCCCAAGAAGAGGTGGGAGTCTACTAGGGAGAGGCAGCTCAGTAGCACAATGGATAGAGAGCACTGGGTCTGTGTCAGGAAGACCTGGGTTCAGATCTAGCCATAGATACATGCCCTGGGCAGAGCTGCCTGCCTCAGTTTCCTCCTCTGTAAAATGGGGGTAATAGTAGCACCTACTTCCCAGCGTTGTTGTGAGAATCAAATGAGATAATATTTGTAAAGTGCCCTGCAGACCTTAAAGCCCACAGAAATGTTAGCTCTTTTTATTAGCTATTAGAAGGGAGTGAGATGCAAGGCATCAGTGCTCCTGGGGATGTCTGACTGATGGGGGGCACCATACAAAGCGTCTCTGCATCTTCTTCAGAGACATAGCTCCCCGGAAGGGCCCCGTGCTGCCCCATGCAGCCTGTCCCCTCTCTCTGCAGCTGATCCAGTGTTTGAAGCAAGGTGCTCTGTCCCGGACCACGGCCAGCACACAGATGAATGTGCAGAGCTCTCGCTCTCACGCCATCTTCACCATCCACCTGTGCCAGATGCGTGTCTGTGCCCGGCCTGAACTGGTAAGCAGCCTCCAGAGAGGCAGAAGGAGGGGGCAGAGGGGCCTGGCTGTGGGGAGAGCGGGTCTGGGGCTTTTATAAGTCCTAGGGAAGCCTGCTGGATTGGGAGTCAGGAGAGATGGGTTTGGATCCTGGCTCTGCCCCTGTGTGATCTTGCACAAATCACTGAACTTGGCTGAGTTTTAGTTTCCTCCTAGGTAAATTAAGAGGGTTGGACAAGGTGATCTCTGAGACCTCTTCTTAGTCCAAATCCATGACCTTACAGCCTTACTGACCATATGTCCCCCTTTGGTGTTTTGTCCTCTGTCCCTCTGGACTTGCTAAGGGGGCAGGGCATCTCCAGACATCCCAGGGAGCCTCAGCCCATGGTGGGTGGAGGTGGGGGAATTGGGGTTTTCAGTAATGCCCACTTCTCCCCTAGGTGAATGGTGAGGTGCCTGGCCTTCACGACGGTGCTGCCCCCACCAATGAGTATGAGACACTCACAGCCAAGTTTCATTTCGTCGATCTGGCAGGCTCTGAACGGCTGAAACGGACAGGGGCCACAGGCGAGAGAGCCAAAGAGGGCATCTCTATCAACTGTGGCCTGGTATGGAAGTTCTTACCCTGTAGAGGCTGTTCTTGTGACCTAGAGCAGGATCTGCACCCTTAACTCCATCCCTCATGCCATGTTTTTGTCTCTGTTCCCCTTCTCCTGTGTCTGTTTCTGTGTGGTCCTCTTCTCTGACTTTGACTTTAATAGAGTAATAGTACCTAGCCTGTCCCCCAGTCTTAGAGCTTGGGAGTAGCTGAGGGCAGTGAAGATGGTGGGATGGCTGGGAGACATAGCTCCACGGGGTACCGTGCTGAAGGCCAGGGTCTCTTTCTTGCAGCTGGCCTTGGGTAATGTGATCAGTGCCCTAGGAGACCAGAGCAAGAAGGTGGTCCATGTGCCATACCGGGACTCCAAGCTCACCCGGCTCCTCCAGGACTCCCTCGGTGGAAACAGGTAACCAGAGCAACCACTTCTGGGGAGAGGTTACTGTGCCCACTCACTGCCAGCTCCCATTCAGTACAGCTGGTTATATTGAGCATGATTTGATGTAAAGAGCCCCAGGCTGAGAGTGAGAAAACCTGGGGCGTTAAATGATCTTGAACGAGTCATTTGTTTTGGCCAAGTATCATTTTCCTGTGTGCATTACCTTCATCATCATCATCACTATTATTACCTATTAATAATTATAATTAGTAATTATAGCTAACGTCAATATAGTGCTTTAGGGTTTACAACACACTTTACATATATATCATCACATTCACGCTTCGTGACAACCGTGCGAGGTAGGTGCTATTATCATTCCCGTTTAACAAACCAGGTAACTAAGGCACCGAGAGATTCAATGACTTGCCCAGGCTTTACAGCTAGTACCTGTCTGAAGCAGGATGTGATCTCAGTTCTTCCTGACACCAAGTCTAGTTTTCTATTTCCCACACTGCTAAGCTACCTCATTGTATGTCTACAATGGAGAAGAATAGATCCTTTCCCTTTTTAACTCACAGGGAGTTTGTAAAGCTAAAACAAGATACTAAGACTGGAAATAAAAGGTCTTACTATTATTTATTTCCTAGATTAATTTCTGAAAAATAAACAAGCCAAAACAGACCTGACCCTATTAGCTAAGTAAATTGTAGTCATGTACTTGGAACAGAAATCTCATGGTCATTTTGTCTTGAAGTTTGTGCCAAGTGGCCCTAAGGTGGCATTGGGAAAGGACAAGACTTAGCTCCAATGTGATGTTTTCCATGGGGATATCTGTCTCTGCCCCATCTCTTCTCCGTCCCTACCAGCCAGACAATTATGATTGCTTGTGTGAGCCCTTCAGACCGGGACTTTATGGAGACCCTGAATACCCTCAAGTATGCCAACCGGGCCCGCAACATCAAGAACAAGGTGGTTGTGAACCAAGATAAGACCAGCCAGCAGATCAGTGCCCTTCGGGCAGAGATTGCCCGCCTGCAAATGGAGCTAATGGAGTACAAGGCGGTGAGTGAGGGGAAGGGGTACTCTTTGCCTCGTGAATAGAATGAGCCCAGCTTCTCTAGACTGGGCCCTAAGCCTTTAGCTTAGCAGTGCCCGTAACTGGCTACTTGGGCAGTATCCTGCTATCTGTGGCTCTGCCTTGATCTCAAGGAGTGATCTGCTGGGGACCACTTTCACCCTCTGACTTTTCATCTTCCTCCTCACTTTTTCTTTCCTTCATTCATCAAATATTATTGCATGCCTGCTATGTACAAGCACATTACAATGTTGGAGGTAGGGCAGTACACAATGATTAATAAGATGTGGCCTCCGCCCCCAAGGCGCTTACAGTGTTGTAGGAGATAAAAGATACACATGAAAGTAACTCCAGTATATGTGATTGGTGTTCTGAGTACACCATGCTATAGGAGTCCAGAGGCAAGAGAGACCCTTGTGGTTGGGACAGTCCAGAAGGTTATATATGGAAGGCAGAATCAGAGTGGGTGTTAAAAGATGGGACGGACACGATAGATGGGGATGCACGAGGGACAAAGGTGGGTCAGGGTGACTAGACATTTCGTGAAGAGGGAATAGAATGAACAGAAGCAGTAAAGCATCAGCCTGAGAGTCCAGCTGGACAGGAGTGTTGAGGGTTTGTAGAGGATTAATAGGAGATAAGGCTGGAAAGGGAGAAGAGCCAGCTTATAAGAAGCCTTGAATAGCAGGATAGGGAATTTGGACTTCTTTAATTTTTTTGGATAGGCTATAAGGACCCATGTCATTCAGTCATTTCAGTCAGTCATATCTGACTCTTCACAACTCACTCCATTTGGGGTTTTCTTGGCAAAGACACTGGAGTGCTTTGCGGTTTCCTTCCCCAGCTCATTTTACAGATGAGGAAACTGAGGCAAACAGGGTTGAGTGACTTACCCAGGTCACACAGCATGTAAGTGTCTGGGCCTGGATTTGAACTCAGGAAGATGAGTCTTTCTCATTCCAGGCCTGGCACTGTATACACTGTACAGGGTGTCCCTAAAGTCTGGGCACATAGGAAATCTCATTAACATCTCATTATCCGTTTCACCAAAGATTCTGTGTTGTTCAGCGACTGCTTTTTCTGGGGTGTGCTAAAGAAGAAGATGTACTCAATGAAAATCACAGATGCAACACACTCGATTGAACACATAAAGAGTGAATGTGCTAAAATTGACAGCAATGTGGAGTTACTGCATCGAGTTCACATGAATCTTGCAAAGCACATCAAGCTTTGCATTACAAACTATGGAAATCATATTGAAGATGTTATTTGTTAATATTCCAATTAAATAAAATGTTGTTGAAAATTCCATTCATTTCGTTTCTTGAAAATATGCATTTTTTCCTGTATGTCCAGACTTGAGGAACATCCTGTAGGTTGGCCCCTAATAAGGAGCCATGGAAGCACTTTTAAAAAAATTTTTTTTAATTTTTTTGGTTTTTTGAACTTCACAAACCTGAACATTTCTATATTCAAAGAATGCGTGCGTGTATGTGTGTGTGTGTGTGTGTGTGTGTGTGTGTGTATGAAACCTCAAATCTCACTGTATAGCTGTTTTTTTTTCATTTTAAAATATGTGCTAAATGTGGCATATTGGTTCCCAAAGCTGTCACACTTGTCTCTGTTGACCTCTAAGCTGCCTTCTGTCCTTTTCTGTTTTCAAAAAAGGAGATAATATAGCCATAACTAGATTTTAAGTAGGTTAATCTGACAGTGGTTGGTCAAAGAGGCTGTTTAGGAAGAAAGAGCAGTAGTTTAAGTGAGAAAAAGGCTTCTTAAGCCTTTCCTTTCTGCTGAGCCAGATGCTGACCCTTCCTATCTGCCCTCCTCCTCCTCCTAGGGTAAGCGAGTGATTGGGGAAGATGGCTCAGAGGGCTATAGTGACCTGTTCCGGGAGAACGCCATGCTGCAGAAAGAGAATGGCACGCTGAGAATGCGGGTGAAAGCCATGCAGGAAGCCATTGATGCCATCAACAACCGAGTCACCCACCTTATGAGCCAGGAGGCCAACCTGCTGCTTGCTAAGGCTGGTGAGTACAGGGGTAGTGAACCCACTGCCTGCCCTCCCTCACCCATTTGCTATTCTTATACTTCTAGGTGGACCTGTCACCTCCCATGGGGGATGTAAGCAGAGACTCTTTTCCTTTTTGGTCTTTGCATCCCCAGTACCGGCACCTGTGCTCAGAACATAGTAGGTGCTTGTTGATTCAACGATTGGAGAGACCTTCCCACTCCCAGTTGTCATTGTCTGTCAGAAAGCACTTAGATCCCCTGTTCTTTCCTCCTTCTGCCCCTGCAGTAGTGGGTTAGTCTGGTCTACACAGCAAAAACACTCCTGGTCACCACCTTGGTGACAAACTCTAAAGCCCATTGCCTAGCCCTCGGCAGACCACAGGGACCTCAGACTTCCCACAGTCTGGCTCCAGCTTACTATTCGGGCTTATTTCATATGCCTCTCCTTTGTACATTCTCTCTTCCAGCCAAATCTCCTTTTTTCCCCCATTCTCAACACCCCATCTTCTCCCATTGAAACTTCTTTTCACAGGTTCTCCCCCATGCTTGAGGTGCACTCCCCTCACCTTCACCTTCCCCCTTCCCTATGGATGGGTAATTAAAAGTTTTTTCTTTTCTATTCTATGTTCTGTTTGGTGATATACAGCTTGTTTATTTATAGTTAAAGAAGAATTAATAATTTGCTTTGTTATAAATAAGTGCTTACCTCCACTTTCTTAAAGGCTGGTAAATGTAGGCTAGCATATGCCTGATTCAAAGATCAGCTTGTGTCAACTCCTATAATAATCCCCTTAATTCTTAATGTTCTTTCCCTGTGCAAATTTTATATATGTGTATATGTGCATACGTATACACACGTATTTTGTATGTGTGTATTATATGTGTATATGTACATATACACGGAAAACACATGAAAATTTCACATAATATACATACAATTGTGTATATTATATATGTGTATGTATGCATACAATTATGTACTTATGTGCACATATATAATTTGACCAGGGAGAGAGTATGGGTATGTATGTATACATACATATATTACTTTCATATATATAAATATGTAAACATGAATATATATACGACTTTGTTGTTTTTGTATCCCCAGCACTTTGCACAATGCCTAGTATATCCTTAATAGATTGCTCGATGGATTGGATTGGGTGTAGGTTTCTGTACACCATGTGCTTCTGTCCAGACCAGCCCTACAACATAAGGCAGGGAAAGGGCTGATGACTCCAGTCCCATTTCTCTTCCAATTAGCTGTATAACTGCAGAAAAGTCACTCAGCTACTCAGTGTTTGTGTCTTCAGTTTGAAAATGGAGATGCTGACCCACATGTCTCACCGGGTTGTTCTGAGAATCAAACAGGACAATGTTTGTTAAAGTGCTTTATAAAGCTCAAGACCACATTAACGTGACTACCCGAGTCCCACTTGGAGGTTTCAGGCCTTGGCACAGGTTCTTAGAGGCAGAAGGGCTCTCAGAGGCCACCTGCAGCCATAATCCACCCATACCTGGGCAGGAATCCCTCCTCTAGAATCCCCAATAAGTGGTCATCCAGCCTCTGCTTGCAGACCTCCAGTGAGGGGACCGCCCCCCCCCCCCACCTCTGCAGGCAGCCCAGTCCATTCTGGGACAGCTCTTATTTTTAGGAAGTTTTCCCTCACCATGTTGCTTCGCAATCTCTGCCCATTCTCCCTTGTTCTGGTCCCCTCTCCCTGCCCTCCCCCAGGACCAAGTAGTACAAATCCAGGCCCCTTCCCACTTAGCAGCTTTTCACATCCTTGGAGACAGCAATCATGTTCCCCTTCAGTCTTTTCTTCTTTCAGGCTACACAGAGTTCCAAAGGGTCAGGTTTGGAAGGGACCTCTCAGAGGCCACTGAGTCTAAGCTATGCCTGAAAAAGGGTCTCCTTTACAACATACCCCTGGCAGCCGGACAACCAGTGTTTGCTTAAAGACCTCAAGTGAGGAAAAGCATTCCAGCTTCCTTCAACTGATGTGCTCCTTAGACAGCCTGGCCTTCAGTGGCCTCACATTCTGATTAGACGAAGTGTGGTGCCCGATGCTGAACACACTTTCTTAGATCTAGGATGACTAGGGAAGAAGAATACAGTGGTGACTTAACTCATACTCAACCCTGGACTTCTTGGGGGTTTTTGTTTTGTTTTTTTTTTTCCCTTCTTTATATCCCCAGTGCGTGGCAGTGCCTGGCATCTAGTAGGTGTTCGATTAGATACTTGTTGATTTGTTGATAATCTGACTCTTACTGCAAACGTAGCTTCATCCAGAAGATTCTATTCATTTCCTTCTCTGGACCATGCTTTCTTTTACTCCTGGTCACTGTAACTGTGTGAGCAGCAATGCCTTTCCCCCTCCTTGGATAACATAGCAATCACAGCAGTTTGGGTGTGATTAGCTTTGGGCATAGAAACCTAAGGTCCTCGGGTATATGCTAGCCTACATTTACCAGCCTCTAAGAAAGTGGAGGTAAGCATTTACTTATAACAAAACAAATTATTAATTCTTCTTTAACTATAAACAAACAAGTTGTGTATCACCAAATAGAACATAGGATAGAAAGGAAAAAGCAGTCTAAGGTGTATTAAGTTGTTTCTTAACTTTTAATTATCCCATCCATAGGTTTCTTTGGGCATTTCACTACTTTGTGACCCTATTTCAGTATATTCTCTGCTAATGACAGCCCACCACCCAGTGGTTAAGTCCCATGTTCTTTGTGGCTTTCAGGGAACCATCACATCTCATCCAATTCTTTGAGATTGACCTCATCTCATTCTTTGTTTCTCAGAGCAGCTGGCATATGGCAGCTCAAGGCTTTCCTCTCTCCTGCAGCAACCTTCCCTTCTGTTTCTTTTCTTTCTTTTATAGTAGAGGCATATAATGTCACTACATCTGCCCTATTTGTGTCTTGGCCCACTTCGCCTCTCTCTGGATGCATCGCTGAAATCTGCCCTTTTTTTAGGTGCCACAATATGTGTCGAATAACAATGACCCATCCCACGGTGTTATTGTTGCTGGGGTTGTTACCACTATCATGAGACATCTCTGTTCTGTTTCTCTCCAGGAGATGGCAATGAGGCCATTGGTACTCTAATCCAGAACTATATCCGAGAGATTGAGGAGCTTCGGTGAGCACCAGGGATGGGGAAGACTCAGGGTGGCCGGTCTGCGACTCTGGCAGTGGTAGGGCTAAGAGACAACATTTCTGGCCGGCCTCATTTCTCTACCTTCTCTTCTACTTCAGAACAAAGCTTTTAGAGAGTGAAGCAATGAATGAGTCTCTCCGCCGCACACTCTCACGGACCTCAGGCAGGCCTTCCTACTCCATGAGTGGTTCCCAAACCCAGGGAAGTTTGCTGAGCAGCCCATCAATTTCCATGGAAACAGAGGCTTCAGAGGTGATCCGCAAGGCCAAGCAGGACCTGGAACGGCTAAAGAAAAAGGAGACCAGGCAACGGAGAAAAAGGTGAAGGAGAGAAGCCCCCACACACTATCTGACAGTGGCTTTGGTGGGAGGTGAGGGGTAGGTGGAAGACCAGGATGGGGTCAGTTCTTTCCTAGGGGTGGGACTTCCTCCCCTTGAGGCATCCACCCCTTCTTAGATCTGGGTCTGAGGAGAGGAAGACTGGTAGAGGCTGGTTACTAAGCTCCATCTCTGTACCACCCCAGGCCAACTCCCTGGTGACATCATGCACAATGGCACCAGTCCCCAGAAATCTCTTTCCTAGTGGCCTACTATCTTGGGGAGTTAATCAACCACTTGTGGGCAAAGGTTGCCTCACCCTGTCTCATGATCTTTGGCGTGGAGGAAAACAGAGACTAATTAGAGTCTATTTTGGGCTAGTTGGGTTAAAATTTAAAAACCAGCTCAGCTGGGAAATTGAAGAGATTGCTGGCTGACCTCACCACCATGACTGATACACTTCAGGGTGACATCATCCCAACCTCAGATAGGGATGTTTTCCCTACCGTTTCCCACCTTCTTTCTTCAGTATGACCCCTGGAGCAGAAGCATGGAGTAATAAATAGAGTGCTGGACCTGGAGCAAAAAGATCTGGGTTCAAATCTCATGTCTGGTATTAGATTAGATGTGTTACTATGGATGAGTTATCTAATATCTCTGAGCTTCACTCTTCCTCAACTGTAACAAGGAGGTTGGATGAAATGGCCTCTAAGACTCCTTCCAGCTCTTAACCTAGGATTCTGTGAGGCAGACTCTACTAACCCGACTCTACCCCCGTCTCCCTCCTGTGGGCAGCCCAGAGAAGGAGGCATTTAAAAAGAGGGCAAAGTTACATCAAGAGAACGGAGAAGAGACGGATGAGAACGAGGCCGAGGAGGTAAGGGCCGGTCCCTTCTCTTGTACACTTTGACTCATGACCCTGCCTGGGGTTCACCTGGGCATCAGTCTCAGTAAGAAGGGGTGGAGGAGGGCCATCGATGAAAGTGCCTACAATATTCCCAGCTCCATTCAGAGCCAAAAAACTCTCCCCTCCTTGAATTAGACTCACTGGGCCCCCTAATGATATGCTGGTTGGTTGCCAGGTTAATGTATTTGTCCGCTCCCCAACATCACCCCCAAAGAAGGGACTCCATATGTGCATAAAGGGCCCTTGCCCCTTGGAGGCAGCTGTGTTTTTTTAGGACAGGGGAAGGGTCACAGGGTTCTAGCTGCAGTGCTGTGTGTCCACCCTTTCTGCCCAGTTTCCCTACTCATCACTTACATGGATGTATGTATGTTTGCACGCATGCATGTAGACACACATGAGCATACTCCCATCCCTCAGTCTCGGGGTACTGCTCCCTTCATGGTCTGGCCCCATGGGAGCTCACCCAGTCCTTTGTGGGGAGGTTTCCTGACCCTCGGGAGGCACAAACAACTGGGGAGGACCCCATCATGGTGCTCGATGCCCAGGAGGAAGAGGAGGATCGGGATGAAAGTGGTTGTGAGGAAGAGGAAGGACGGGAAGATGAAGATGAAGATTCGGGCAGTGAGGAGAGCCTAGTGGACTCAGACTCGGATCCAGAGGAGAAGGGTGAGTTGACCCTTGACCTCCCAGGGCTGGAAATAGGAAAGGACTGTGGGAAGATTGAAAAGACCTGGAAGGGCCTTCAGAGGCCACTGGTGCATGGATGTGCCAAGAGGGGAAGCTCAGCCTTCCAATCCTGCTACCCTGGATTCCCTTCTCATCAAGAGGACATGGGGCAGAGAGCCATACAGATAAGGACCATAGTCAGTCAGAAGTAAGCTTTTGTGAAGCACCTACTATGTGCCTAGTTGGGGAGAGAGTGTTGCTACATTATGATGGGCTTTGAATGCCAAACAGAATTTTATATTTGATCCTGGAGGCAGTAGGGAGCCACTGGAGTTTATTGAGGGGTTAAGCCTACATTTTAGAAAAATAACTTTTGTAGCTGAGTAGATGGAAGTAGGGAGACCCATCAGCAGGGTCATAGATCACCCTCATTTTACAGATGAGGGAGCTGAATCTGAGGGAGAGCAAGTGACTTGCCCAGGGACACACAACTAGTAAGTGTCTGGCACAGGATTTGAACTCGAGTCTTCCTGACTCCAAGTCTAGTACTCTATTCTCTCTTCCCCCCATTGCCTCAAAGGTAGATGTCAGGAGTAGGATTTGAACCTATGCCTCCATGGCTATTCCTAAATGAAGTTTCTCAGGTGACCTTGTGCTATGTTAAGTTACTGTAAGAAAAGCTAGACCCCAGAATCATCTTCATGGCAGGGGTGGGGGAGTAGTTGGCAAAGGGAGAAGGGGGATGGGGATGTGGTCAGGTGGGACAATTCGGTGGAAACTTGCTGAGTTAGAAGAATTATTGTGCTCAACCCAGAGCCAAAGGTCAAGGTCATCATCTTTGGGATAAGATTCAGTTTTTATTTCTTTCTGATACAAAAACCACTTCCCAACAAACACCTGCTGCCCCACCCCACACACCCCAGTTCCTAAGGCCCAGGTCTGCCCTGTTAGACTAGAGAGGAACGTCTGCAGGACAGCACTCATTTGGACTGACTTATTTCCATCAAGATCTTACTTGTTCAGCCTTCATTGCTGATCCCTGGAAGGGTCTCACATTTCTCACAATAATACCTAGCTGTATAAACAGCACTTTTAAAGTTTGTAAAGCTCTTTACAAATATCTCAGTTCAGCCTCACAACAGCCTGGGGAGGTAGGTGCTATCATTTACAGATGAAGGAACTGAGGCAGAGAGGAAGTGTCTGAGGCCAGAGTTGAGCTCAGGTTTTCCAGACCTCTATCCGCTGTGCCAATTAGCTGCCCTCTTCTCTTCTGTGTCTCCCTCTCCTCCCCTCCCCATGCCCCCATGTCCCCCACCCCCAGAGGTGAACTTCCAGGCCGACCTGGCAGACTTGACCTGTGAGATTGAGATCAAGCAGAAGCTGATCGATGAACTGGAGAATAGCCAGCGCCGGCTACAGACGCTGAAGCACCAGTACGAGGAAAAACTGATCTTGTTACAGAACAAGATCCGGGACACACAGCTCGAGCGGGACCGGGTGCTCCAGAACCTCAGTACGTACATACATGTGCATGTGCGCACACATGGTCACATGTACATACACACTGTGCACATGTGTGTGTGCGTGTGTGTGTGTGTGTGTGTGTAGGGGGATGAAATAGTTGACTTAACTAAATTCACGCGGTGAGTTAATAACAGCCCAGAACCATGCCTCTGCCATGCCTCCATCACACCGCCCTACCCTTGTCCTGAGCCCCTGGAGTCTAGTTCTGACGTCTGAGCCCCTTCACCCTCTTTCCTACCCTAGGCACCATGGAGTGCTACACAGAGGAGAAGGCCAACAAGATAAAGGCGGATTATGAGAAGCGTCTGCGGGAGATGAATCGGGACCTTCAGAAGTTGCAGGCAGCCCAGAAGGAGCATGCCCGGCTGCTCAAGAACCAGTCCCGTTATGAGAGGGAACTGAAGAAGCTTCAGGCTGAGGTGGCAGAGATGAAGAAGGCCAAGGTAACTAGAGGGTACAGGGAACAAGGGGGGATGCACCCAAAATGGAAGCTAGGAACAGTGAATGGAGTGTATTTCATGCTGGTTTACATTTCACCAGTGTATTATTTGCCTATTCATTTAATTACCCTCCAAATTTCTGACCTTTCCTTTTGGTTCCTACTGTGGGGGCTGGCATGGACTGGGTTGGTCCAGCCTGGAGAGGTGACTGCTGGGGCTCTGGGGCCAATGGTCACCCCAGTCCTTGGAGCTGAACAATCCCGGGGTGACTATGGCCTAGGTTGTCACTCATTGGCTCTTGCTGCAGTGAGAGGCTTCCTCTCTTTAGAAGGCTTTGCTTCGGTTTCAAAGTGCTCTAGTCTCTGGTGTGTTGTGCCAGCTCTCGCTCTCCTTCTGACTTGGCCCATGCCTTCTACCTGGTCTTCAGCCACCGACTTTTCTGTACTTTCCAT
The DNA here is from genome assembly GCF_011100635.1 of Trichosurus vulpecula. NCBI lineage: Eukaryota > Metazoa > Chordata > Mammalia > Diprotodontia > Phalangeridae > Trichosurus > Trichosurus vulpecula. The sequence goes on along the minus strand of NC_050576.1, from coordinate 101,214,997 downwards.
CTCCTATTTGTTCATCTTTGACTGTTGGCTCTTCTCCCCACCTGCCCTCCTCAGCCCCTATTTTGAGACTGGGTCTCCTTAGCTCAACTTGGTTGGAAATAGTGACCACTCATGGCTTTGAACCCTTTACTGATGAGCCTAGGAGCTTTGTTCTTCTCTATTCCTGACCTGGCTAGTTTACTCCTTCTTAGGCAGCCTCACTGTGGCTCAGCATCCTGCTGCAAGAACTTGGTGAGGGCTCAGCCCACTACAGCTCAGAACTCCTGAGCCCAAGCATCCACCAGCCTCAGCATCCCCAGGGTCCTTCTATTGTTCCTCTGCCTTATCTTGCAGCAGGGTCTTCTCTCTCGGGGCATGACAGCTGCTCCAGCAAACAGTAAGGGTCTTTGAATTAGCAGCAGCTCTTTTTCTCAGTGGTCCTCAGACCAACCCTTCAGAACACATGCCTAATGGTGAATTTGAATGGGAACAGCCCTCACTCCGATCCTTGGATCTGTTGTTTGCAACTTATGACATCATGATTGATAATATTAATGACTTTGTCCAGGGTATAATCAGGCTATATGGGTGTTATGTACAGGCAGGTGTCCCCAATGCACTCTCTGGTGGCCAACCTGGAATGGACAATGATGCAGTTTTCCATCAGGGCCTAAGATACCAGGGATGAATTCTCCTGCTTCAAGCAGCAGCCACTTCTGAGATACACAGCAACTTTACCACCTTGTCAAAGCAGGTCACCCGAGAGAAGTGATGGACAAGCCTGAAAGAAACCAAGCAGATGCCTCCACAGTAGAGACTTCTGCCCAGGGTTCCTTCACCTGTCACTGCTCTCCTCCCTCCTGTCATGGTGATGGATGATCTTTGAGCCTGACTGTAAGTCTATGGAGATGAGTGCCAGGGACAGAGGATATGTCTATATTCTAGACAGCAAGGAAAGTATTCAACAGTTTGGTCTTCTAATAAGCTCTGCTCTTACAAGACGACTAGAGTTCCTTGCTTTCAATTCATCAGCGAACATTTTTTAATGTATTTTTATTTATTTCACTGTATATTTCCAATTAGATCTTTAATTAATTAATTTATTTTTACTTTTCAGCATTCACTTCCATAAGACTTTGAGTTTTAAATTTTCTCTTCCTTTCTCTCCTCCCTCCTCCCCAAGACAGTATGAAATCTGGTATAGACTCTAATATATATTCATATTAAACATATTTTCACATTAGTCATGTTATAAAGAAAAATTAGAAGCAATGGGAGGAACCATGAGAAAGAAGAAACAAAACTACAAAAAAAAAAAAGAGAGCAGATAGTATTGCTTTGATCTGCATTCGGACTCCAAAGTTCTTTCTCTAGATGTGGATGGCATTTTCCATCATGATTTCTTTTGGGGTTGTCTTAGGTCTTTGCATTGCTGAGAAGAGCCAAGTCTATCAAAGTCAGCCATCGCACAATGTGGTTGTTACTGTGTACAGTGTTCTGCTGGTCCTGCTCACTTCACTCAGCATCAGTTCATATAAGTCTTTCCAGGTTTTTTTGAAGTCTGCCTACCCATCATTTCTTATAGCACAATAGTACTGCATTACATTCATATACCACAACTTATTCAGCCATTCCCCAGTTGATGGGCATCCCCTCAATTTCTAGTCCTTTGCCACCACAAAAAGAGCTGCCATAAATATTTTTGTACATGTGGGTCCTTTTCTCATTTTTACGATCTCTTTCATAGTGGTATTGCTAGGTCCAACATTTATCTAGGGCCTACTGTGTGACAGGCACTGTCATAGTTCTTGTCCTCAAGGAACTTACATTCTACTAGCTATATTTGTGCAAGCTCTATTAAGATTAGCACCCAGACATCCTCATTTCAGCCTGATCAGTGAATTCACTGGCTATGGTAGTTATGAGTAGCTCCAAGAAAATGGCAAGTTTTATGGACAAGGAGTTCACAAAACCTTTGGATTGGATAGTCCTCTTTGGAGGTGAAGCCTACTGAGGTTTGAGCAAGTTTTGGAGCTATAAACCTGTGAGAAGCATCTAGGGAGATCCATTACCCCAAGATGTTACCTAAGACAAAGAAAAAAATGGTTCCCCCATGCCCCAAGTCAGAAGCCAGGTCATAGTCCTTGAAGGTCAAGAAGGCAGTGCTGAAAGGTGTACATAGTCACAAAAAGTAGAAAATCTAAATGTCCCCCACCTTCCAGTGACCCAAGACACTTTGGCTTTGATCATAACCCAGATACCCTTGGAAAAGTGCCTATAGAAGAAACAAGCTTGATCACTCTGCCATCATCATTACCCTTGACCACTGAGCCTTCCATGAAGAAGACTGAGGATAGCAACGCCCTGTATTCAGCACAGATGTCAGAGCCAACAACATCATATCAAACAAGCAGTATGACATCAGTGTGGCCAAGGTCAACACGCTGATCTGTCTCGATAGAGAGAAGGCCAATGTCTACCTATGATGCCCCAGACTAGGATACTTAAAGTGTACCTGTATATGTGTATGCATTTGAGAGATGGAAGGGGAGAGAGAGAGAGAGAGAGAGAGAGAGAGAGAGAGAGAGAGAGAGAGAGAGAGAGAGAGAGAGAGAAGAGAAGAGGGAAAGAGGAAAGGAAGAGAGAAGAGAGAAAGAGGAGAGAAAGAGAGAGGAAGGGGGGGGGAGAGAGAGAGAGAGAGAGAGAGAGAGAGAGAGAGAGAGAGAGAGAGAGAGAACACAAACCTATGGCTCTCTAAATACTCCATGGATTTCTTGTCCCAGTAGAGGGAGCCTGTGACAAGCAAGAGGTCTTCCTGCTCATCACAGAGATGCCATGAGCAATTCCTCCATTTTGCCTGGACCCCACACTCTCAGGGATCTTGGCTGATGGCTTGTGACTCAGCCATCTTTTAGATCTAGTATCTGGGCCATTTCCAGCAACCTTCCAACCTATGTGTCTGCCACCTGTGAAACCCATACCCTGTGCAAGGAACATTCCTAAAATGTCTGAAAAACAAAGCAATGAACAGCCAGTTTCCTCAAGACAATCTTGGCTATTGTACAGAGTACCATATTTTTATGTAAAACACCAGGAGCTCCAAAAGTTATTTAAAATTTTCAAACAAAGCCAAGCACATATCTCCCTATCAGTCCTTCACTCTGGTGTCCAGCTGCTCTTAGACCATAGTCACTCAGTTTGGGAGCCTGAGCTTGAGATCCTGAGAAGATACTTTTGTTTCAACCTAAATGGGAGTTTAATCACCTATCCATACTGGCTACATGCCCCCAGAAGTCTCCCTAGAAGGGATGGTGTGTTGTAGCTGTATGTCAGTTTTAGGGCACTTTCCCAAATCCCTCTGACAAACCGGTGCCCTCCTCACTCATCATGGAGCTGTCACAACAGCTGCTCAGCATAAGGTGGTTCACCAAATTAGCCCTATGTGTGGCCTACAACTGAGTAAGAATTCAAAGGGGAGGTGAGCTGAAAACTGCCTTTGGCATGCAAATATCTAGCCACTTGGACTCTGGTCATCTCTGTTCAGGCTCTGCAACATTGCAACCACATTTCAGCAGGTTGTTAATGATGCTCCTAGAGACTTTAGCTCTTTCTGTGTGAAACTGGAGAAATGTGTGCTTGATCAGGAAGTGGAATTCCTTGGTTCTGTATTCAGAGCCATCCATACCTTGGGCCAGGCAAAGGAAGCCTTTGTTCCATGGTGTTCAAGGTTAGAGAGTACTAACTGGACTTGAGGACGTTCAGCAGAAAAGGAACGGACTTAGAGGTATCCAGGCAGCAAGAATAGGTAAAAATTAGGAAGTTAAGAGGTAGCTTGCTCCTTCCCGGGGGTCTTATCCCAAGCCAGTTCCTTAGCATCACCTCTACAGTGTCCTGGTGCCTTCTTATCCCCCACTAATGAATTGAGGGTCTATTTCCTGCTATTTTCCCACCTGGTTATGGCTCCATCTGTATCCTCAAGGGGATTTTGTGTAGCGTCACAAGATGAGGATGGGTGGGGGGAGGCAGAGTTTAGCACTTGCTGGGATTTGCATATTTCTATCATTGGTTAATAGGAGGTTTTCTCCCCAGTCATAAGGCTCCTGAGGAAGATCTGGAGCCCAGTGATCCAGTCAACCTTCAAACCAACAAGTTGGCTTCGTTCTTACACTGACTTGAGTTGGCCCGTTGATGGCTACATTTCTGGCCAGGCCACTGAGACATTCCTGTCATAACAGGACAGAGCTTGGAGCAGTGAGTGTAAGCTGCAAAGAAAAAGATTTTAGCTTATTTGAAGGAAGAACTTCCTAAAAATTGAAGCTGTGTGGAAACATAATGGGCCACCTCAGGAGGTGTAATGAGTTCCCTATCACCAGAGGTCTTCAAGAGACTTGAAGATCTGCCAGATGTAATAGAGAGGACCCCTGCTTACGTAGGGATTATACTAGGTGCCCTCAGAGATTTCTCACAACCCCGAGATTCCACGTTTGTGGATATTAATGCCCTAGCAGCTTTCTTGTGCCTTCTTTTCCCAAGCCAAGTGTCTAGATAACTAAGTTGTACTTTGCCTCATGACCCCTCTGTGTCTCTCCCCTCCCCCCATTCAAATGGTACCTGATGGGCCAAGAAGGATTTGTCTGTTCTCTTCTTGGGCAGTCCATGTGTGGGTCTCTCTTTCTCCATCAGGCCAACTCTTCATGCTAATCCTCTATCACTCTTCCGTAGGTGGCCTTGATGAAACAGATGAGGGAGGAGCAACAGCGGAGGCGGCTGGTAGAAACCAAGAGGAACCGGGAGATTGCCCAGCTCAAGAAGGAGCAACGGCGGCAGGAGGTGAGGGGGATCCCATTTTTCTTCCCCCACCACCACCCACCCCAATTCATATGCACTGATCAACCTCCTTGAGCTCTTCCAGCTCAGCTCCTGAGCCTTCAGTCGTTGAGAATTCAGAAGGAGCTAGTAGTGCTTAGCATTGGCCCTGGTGAGAGGAAACATCTCTGCTTTTTATCTGGAATGGGTAGGAAGATGAGCAAACAAGTCTTCAGAATTGGGAGTCTGAGAGCAGCCATGAGGAAATGACCAAGAACGACCCAATTAGCTTTAGCTTTCCATTGAATGGAAATTACCCTAATTCATAGCATTGTGAGTAATGGAAATATATTTAGGTTCTAACATTGTTCAGGAAGTCAAGTCTTGTGATTAAGTCTTAGCTTTGCTACCATGGGACCCGTGTGACCTTGGACAAGTATCCATTTACTTATTACCCCTCTGGGATTTGGTTTGCTCATTTGAAAAATGAAGTATTTCAGTAAAGTGAACTCCGAGGTCCCCATTAGCTTTAGAATCCCTACCTATCCCATAGGGTAGCTGTGAGCATTGGATGATGTATAAGGAAGCACTTTGTAAACTCTCAAGCACTAGACGAATATAAGAAACTGTCATGTGGTTTCAGTAAAAAGAGAGCAGGACTTTATTGATCAGCTAAGGTCCCTCTCAGCCCTGATTGGTAAAGGAGAGAGCATCCAGAGGTGGGTAACCAGGATGCCATATGGGAAGTAGCCTGGACAAGAGAAGATTTGGTGGGAGGGGGGAATGAGAGAGCTGTCTTCTAATATTTGATGGACTGTCATGTGAAGGAGACCGCAATTGGCAGAATGAGGAGTGGGAGCCTGAAATTCACTGAGGTTCAGATTTCGGTTTGATAGGAGGAAAAACTTCCTGACTGTTATTAGAAACAATTCCAAAGTGCAATGGACTGCTTCAAGGAAAATCTGAAAGTTACTGGCTTTTTTATAGGGGAATTCTCAGTTGGGCCTCTGAAGTTCCTTCTGGCTGATTTATAATGTGTGTGAGGACCACTGTCCCTAAGCCACCAGGCTCCCCCTGCTGACCGAGGGCAGCCATCCTTTCAATAAAGGTTCCCTGCAGACTGCAGGAATAATAACTCTTAGAGAAGATTCTTGGGATGTTTGGAAGGAAGTAGAAAGTAAGCTCCCTGAAGGCAAATGATTTTGTATCTCCAGTGCCCAGCCCAGAGCTTGACACAATTGACACCAATTGGTGCTCAATAAATGCTTGTTGGATGAATAAAGGGATTAGAGTGCTTTGAGATCCCTGACCCCCTTCTCCCCTACAGTTTCAGATCCGGGCTCTGGAATCTCAGAAGCGCCAGCAGGAGATGGTATTGAGGAGGAAAACCCAGGAGGTAAGCTTATCCCAGTGGGGCTGGGCAGGACTCCCACCTAGAATCACCCCCTTTCCTCTTCCCTTCCACCTGCCTCTACCATCACTGTGAAGTGGCTGTTGCTGAAGGGGGCTATTCACTAATTTTTCTAGAGTTTGGAAGGGAAGTTCCTTTTGACTTTGGGAAGAGTTCTTCACTATTCTGGGGTCCATGGGTATCCTGGGCGGGGCCACAGGTCTTTTACCCATAGTATCTGAGCTGTTGACTCAGAGATAACAGGCATTCACTTGCATATGGTGGTGGAAATCATTTGCACATTTATTTTTCACTGTATATCAAATACAGAAACTCTGCAAGTTCCTTCTCTGCCTTGAGCCCTAGACCTAATCTGGTTTCAGTAGGTCCTCCACAAAAGCATGTTGAGTTATTATTCTAGCTATCCCTGTGGCCCAGTATCAGAACCTTGGGCTTGTTGGACTGCCTCTGTCCCCTCTCCTGAGGCATTTTCTAGGAGCCCTCTATGTCTCCCAGGGTGGGATTTCTAAGTTATGAGGAGCATGAGAAGCCCATGGTGTCTCCTCTTTCCTCTCAGGTGTCTGCGCTGCGACGCCTGGCCAAGCCTATGTCAGAGCGGGTGGCAGGACGGGTAGTGGCAAAGCCTCCCATGCTGGACTCGGGAGCAGAGGTGTCAGCCAGCGCCACGTCATCTGAGGCAGAGTCTGGAGCCCGGTCTGTCTCAAGCATCGTGCGCCAATGGAATCGAAAGATCAACCACTTTCTGGGGGATCCAGCAACCCCAATCAATGGCACCCGTCCTGCCAGGTCAGACTGGATGGCCCTGAGCATTACAGCTTGTGGGACCAGGGAGACTTTCCAATCAAGGGGTTACAGGGCCCTTCCATGAGGTCAGGGTAGAAATCCATTGGAACTATATCAGCCTCTTTTTTTTTTTTAAATAAAACATAAGCTCCCTAAGATCTGGGACTTTGTATCTCCGTTGGCTGGAACGTGGTAGGTGCTTAATAAATTCTTTTTGGTTGATCGAGTCTTCTCCCCCATCCCCACTCCCACCCCCCAACACATACAACTCACACTTGAGCTAGTCAGAAGAAACATATGTTTGTTTGGTATGGGTAGAGAAAGCAGTAAGGGTGGCAGCCGCTGAGATATTGGTAGTGATGAGCCCCTCACCCCTTTCCCTTCAGGAAGAAGTTCCAGAAGAAGGGGGCCAGCCAGAGCTTCAGCAAAGCTGCCAGGTTAAAGTGGCAGTCCCTAGAACGGCGCATCATCGACATCGTCATGCAGAGGATGACCATTGTCAACCTAGAGGCTGATATGGAGAGACTCATCAAGGTAAAGGGGAATGGGGTCCAAGCATGATGCCCCCCACACCCAATGGGCAGAGACCATCATATCTACCCCAGCACCTAGCACAGTGCTGTGCACATAGTAGGGCTACATAACTGTCTGCTGAATTGAATTGAAGGAGGCATCTATTCATTAGAGAAAAGGGAGACGTTTCTTTTTTTCCTCAGCTGTGCCTTTGTTTTAATGCTGTCTCCTCTCCTTTTCTCTGCCTTCGGTTCTCTAAGTTCTGACTTCACTTTCTTTCCAGATTAGTTATTTAGATTTTTCTTTGTTCCCCTTTCCCTCCTCTCTTTCCTCCTTTTTTTTTTCATTTGAGTAGATTCTAATGATGCTGAGAAGTACCTAGAAGATTCAGCCTGAGTCTCCTAGTTAAGAGGGAGGGAGAAGGGAAGGGACAGGGTTTTATCCTTGGGCCATATGGCTAGATAGAGGCAGTGTGGTGAGTGGACCGAACGTTTGGCTCAAGTCAGGAATACTTGGGTTTAATTCCTGCCTCAGACATTTACCTGCAGTGCTTAGAACAGTGCCTGGCACATAGTAGGTGCTTAATACATGTTGGTTGATTGATTGATGACTATCATCATCATAGCTAGTGTCTTTGAAGTTCAGGTAGGATTCTAATAAATGGAAATGTGTGAGGGCTTCTAGGGAGGACATTCAAGGCAGAGGTTAGCAGTATAAGCAAAGGTGCAGAGGTGGGAAAAGAAATCATTATTCCTTGGGACACAAAGCTGGAGGGGTAGGTTGGGTTCAGATCATGGAGCATCTTCAGTGATAGCTGGAGGATCAGCAATCTAGATCTGGAAGGGACCTTAGAGGCCATCGAATCCACCCTCACTCCCATTGTACAGATGAGGAAACCGAGGCCTAGGGCAGTTAAGTAGGTTCACACAGAGGATCAGAGGAACTTAGGTTTAGAACTGGAAGAGACCCAGAAGCCATCAAGGCCAGCCTCCTTAACTTGCAATCCAGCACCATTTCCATTCATTGTGCTGTAGAAAGTCCTTTTTCACTAGGACCTATTCTGTCAATCTCTTTGGAGATAATTTACTGCAAGTTAAAAGGTCTACATGTAAGATAATAAGGAGTTCATCTTTTTTCTTGTTGTTCAGCCATTTCATTCGTGTCTGACTCCATTTGGTATTTTCTTGGAAAAGACACTGGAGTGATTTGCCATTTCCTTCTCCAGCTCATTTTACAGATGAGGAAACTGAGGCAAACAGGGTTAAGTGACTTGCCCAGGGTTACACAGCTAGTCAGTGTCTGAGGTCAGATTTGAACTCAGGAACATAAGTTGTCCTACAACAGGCCTGGCGCTCTGTGCACTATGGCGCCACCTAGCTGCCCCTTTTTCAGGATAGCTATAAGGAGATCCTAATGAAGGAAGACATTAACGGTTGTTTCCTTTTGTGAGGTTCAATTGAAATAATCCATATAGAATGTGTTGCAAATCTTAAAGCATTATAGAAACATTAGGACAGGAGATGGGAGCCAGACCTCTGACGGCATTGATATAGGGAGCTCCTAAATGAGGAAACTCTCTTTACCAATGCTGGAGGGCACCTTCTCCTCAATCTATGGTCTTAAAGAGTTACTTAGAGCAGTTATGTCAAACAGATAGAAACTGGGGCCACTCATCACACATGAGGGTCACGTACAGATTCCTGCAGGCCACATGCTGACTTCGAAAACCACACATGCTTCTTTGTTTCTTTTTTTTGTTAGTACATCAATACATTAAAATCCAATAGGAACCACATTTTAATCTGATTCCACTGCACTCGAGAGTTTTGTAGGCCACATGCACAGGGCTTCATGTTTGACTCCTCTGACTTTGAGCACTGAGATCATACAGCAGTATGTGTCAGAGGCAAGACTTCAAGCCAGATCTCAATCTACCACACCATAGCCCCTGAGTGATGATGATGGTGATAATGATGATGAAGATGGTGATGTTGAGGATGGTGGTGATGACTATGATGGTGATGGTGATGGTGATGGTGATTATGATGATGGTGGTGGTGGTGGTGTTGATGATGGTGGTGTTGATGGTGGTGGTGATTATGATGATGGTGGTGGTGGTGTTGATGATGGTGGTGATGACTATGATGGTGATGGTGGTGTTGATGGTGGTGATTATGATGATAGTGGTGGTGGTGATGTTGATGATGGTGGTGATGACTATGATGGTGATGATGGTGGTGTTGATGGTGGTGGTGATTATGATGATAGTGGTGGTGGTGATGTTGATGATGGTGGTGATGACTATGATGGTGATGATGGTGGTGTTGGTGATGGTGGTGATTATGATGATGGTGATGGTGGTGGTGTTCATGATCATGAAAATGATGATGATGGTGATGAAGATGGTGACGTTAATGATGTGATGAAGATGGTGATGATGATGTGATGATATTATGATGAGATGATGATGGTGGTGGTGATGATGATCAACCCCTTCTTGTTCTGGTCTCATCCACAGAAAAGGGAGGAGCTATTTCTCCTTCAGGAAACACTGAGAAGGAAGAGGGAGAAGCTTCAGGAAGAGAGCCCAGAGGAGGAGAAGGGGCTACAGGAGCTGAGTGAAGAGATCGAAGTGCTAGCAGCCAATATTGACTATATCAATGACAGCATTTCTGATTGCCAGGCCACCATTGTACAGCTGGAGGAGACCAAGGTGACTATCAGGCAGTCCGTCCTAGGGGGATGGAAAGGAAGCTAAGCCCAGTTGTGTCTTCCCTTCTTGCCTCTGGGACTGACCCGGAGGGGGACCATCTGTCTTTTATTTCCCTGTCTTAGGAGGAGCTCGATTCTACAGATACGTCAGTGGTCATCAGCTCTTGCTCACTGGCGGAAGCCCGACTCTTGTTGGACAACTTTCTCAAGGCCTCCATTGAAAAGGTGGTCACCTTCATCTTTGTCTTCTTCATCTTGTGTGCAGGGAACCTGGGACTAGGTGCTGGGGAGGTGCAGTAAGAATAACGTCATCTCTCAAATAGTGAGAGTGGGGAGGGAGAGGTGGCTGCTTATTTTATTCTATGATCCAGTTCAATTCTGCATTTTGGGGCTGAAGGAAAAGATAGTAGGACTAAGCCTGAAGGGTACTTGGGCTAAGAATGAGATGGATGGGGGTACAGGAAGGGAACGGGATAGATGTTTGTGAGTCCATTTCAGATACAAGCAATTTGAGTCCCAGAGAAAACACTGAATCTTAGATTTAGAAGAGGAAGGGACCTCAGCAGTCATCTAGTCCAACCCCCTCATTTTATAAATGAGGAGCCTGTGGCCTAGAGAAGTTGAGTAGTAATTGGCAGAGCTGGGATTTGAACCCAAGTCCTGTGAGTCCAAATCCAACTTGTTCCATAGTACTATACCACCATTTTGGAATCATGAGTTATCTAGTGTCATCCACACCTCCTTTGACCATACCTTCCCTACTCCTTTCATACTGTCATAAAGGACAGGTGTAGAAAGGCCTCTGTGGGGCTTCAAATCTGCTAGAGAAAGTGTAGCACACTGTAAAATCTCTTGGAAGAAGGAAAACAGTGGCGGAAAAGGCCAATTCAAAGCAGAACTTAGCTACCAGCATCCTGCCGCTATAAGGGGAGTGATGTGACACATAGAAGGATCTTGGGGTCCATCGTCCTGCATGTGGGGCTCATCCCAAGGGGCTGAAGTAGAAAGGTTCCCTCCTTTATTTTGGGGGGTGGGAAGTCTCTCCTCCTTCCCTAGTGTTTGACCTCATAATATCTAGAAAAGGAAAGACGAACAGGACCGTTCTTAGGGAGCTGGGTTGGGGAAGGAGTCTCAAGGGGAAGGACGGTGCTTAGCACAAGCCACTGCCCAGTCAGGGATGGGTGACCCCTCACTGTTCCTTCCTCACTAGGGTCTACAGGTGGCCCAGAAGGAGGCCCAGATTCGGCTGCTGGAGGGGCGGCTGAGGCAAACAGACATGAACAACTCCTCTCAGAACCACCTGATCCTGGATGCCCTCCGAGAAAAAGCTGAAGCCCACCCTGAACTACAGGCACTGATCCACAATGTGCAGCAGGGTAAGGGGTGAAAGGAGGGCCCCCTATCCAGGGAGCATAAGAAGGGTGCTTTTCCACGGCTGGACATGTGGGAACCAGAGGAGCTGCTTAGCCTACCCTTCCCTTGATGCCCAGCCCAATTTCATAGAATTACTTGTTAAGATTGTCCATTTGGTCTTAGGCAGGTGGGATTGGAGAGACCCCAGTCATAAGAGATATATATATTCCTTCTCCCTCCTATGCCCACCAGCCCTCCTACAGAAAAGGCAATGACTTCGAGGGATGCAGGCAGTCCTGGTTCTCCTCTTCCCTCCTTCCCCCCTCCCCTCACCATAACAGAGCCTTTCCTCTTCCTTCTCACAGAGAATGGATACTGCAGCACAGATGAGGAGATCTCTGAGTTCTCAGAGGGGAGGTGAGTTTCCCCACTGGAAACAACAAGAACCCAACAGACTGAGCATGCAGAGGACTGGGCCAGGGGGCCACATGGGAGAGAAGAGCAGCAGCCCTGGGCTGGGGTTGGGAGGGATCCCAAGGTCAGGAGGTTATATCTGCAGCCGAGGTGAATGTGGCGAAGGGATGGGATAGGCCCCGAGACAGTACCCTCTTTGTCTCCCCTAGCTTCTCCCAGTCCTTCACTATGAAGGGTTCTACCAGCCATGATGATTTCAAGTTCAAGGTGAGTCACTGGACAGCCCCTCCTCATGTTCTCAGCCCTTTCCACACTTTGTCAGGTTGTCACGTTCCCCACCCCATCTCCACTTCCAACATGGCATGACTTCTGTCTCTTCCCAGGGAGGGTTTGCTAAGTAGCGGCACCGTTCAAATACGTGCCCATGGGCCTATGAGAGAGTCCACACAGTAACAGAAATACTGATAATAGCAGACCACCTTATTCATTTGAGCCTCACTACCACCCCATGAGTTGGCAAGTATAATTATGCCCATTTTACAAATGGATAAGCTGAGGCTCCAAGAGGTTGTGACCTGTCCACAGTCACATAGCCAGTGTTAGAGGTGAGGCTCAAACCTGGGTCTTCTTGACTCCAAGTCCAGGGCTCTATCCACTCTGCCATACTGCCATAATGGTAGCCACAGCTGAGTTCTAACCCTAGTCATTTTCCGGTGGTGTCATGGTAAATCACCAATCCTCAGAAACTCTACCCTAAGGGTTTTCATCCTTAACTCTGCCTAGTGGCCCGACTTCATGAGTATATGACCATCCCACCAAGTAGACCTGCTCTCAACCTGTTCTTCTACAGGGGGAGCCCAAGTTGTCTGCTCAAATGAAGGCGGTGTCAGCTGAGTGTCTGGGTCCCCCATTGGACATCTCCACCAAGAACATCACTAAGTCTCTGGCCTCACTTGTGGAGATCAAGGAGGACGGTGTGAGCTTCTCTATCCGAGACCCCTACTACCGAGACAAGGTCTCACGTACCATCAGCCTGCCCACCCGCGGCAGCACCTTGTAAGGACCAGACCAGGGGCAGGGGAGGGAAGGTGGAGGGAAGATTACTGCTTCTGGGTGTTTTAGGAATCCCATTGAGCTCATCGTACTTTTATCTACCTGTTCTAGCCCTCGGCAATCCCGAGGATCTGACACCTCACCTCTGACCCGGAGGAAGTCCTATGACCGAGGGCAACCTATCAGGTAAGGGAGTAGGATTATAGCCAGCACCAAATCATCCTTCTGTGGGATGTTATCTACTTTGTGCACCACCCCTGGCAGATTTTAAAATCCTGGCCTGGTTTCTCTCTGTCACCTAGCTGCCTTGAAAGGCATTAGGTTCCCCCTCACTGGAGGGTCTTTGAGTAGAGGCTGGATGAATATGGGTCCAGTGTGTTGCCAATGAGTCTCGTGTTCAGGAAGGTGTTGGATCAGACAACCCTTTCAGCTGTTGAAGTTCTGTGATGTTCCTGATCTGTCTTCCTATTCTTGCCAGTCATGGACTCAGAGAATGTGAATTAATTTTCATATTGGCCTAACCCAACCCTAATTAAAAATGTAAGCTGGCTTCTCAAAAGTCATTTCATGGGTGTCAGCTATAAATGCTTTTGCCTTATATAGTGCTTGAGATTACTTTTTTTTTTAAACTGTTTTGCCTCTGGTCCTTTCCATTAGTGCAGGTCTCTAAGAGGTGCCCCAATCCTCAGATCTGATTACTTTTCTAAGGATCTTTTAGGGCCTTGCAGTGGAAACTCGGAAGCCAAAGGAGAGAAGCACAGGTTCAGTCAGTCCCTAACCAGCCAACATGGTAACCTCTCATGGTGCCAACCCATGGGTGCCAATACTTTTAGGAGCAGTGAGATGTCCCCGAATAGGTTGTTGTGGTGAGGATTGGTATATATGTGGTTATATTAACCTCTACGGCTTGATGATATAGAACCAGAGACTATCAGAGCTGAAAGGGACCCTATGGATTATCTCATTCCCTTATTCTCCAGAGGAAGAAGCTGAAGTCCAGAGAGTCACACAGTAAATAAGTGGGAGAACCGGGATTCAGGTCCAGAAATCCAGGGGTTTGGCTTATTGGTCCAGGCTCTTTCAGTTGAACCCCACTGTCTTTCTTGCCTGCTGTCTATAAGGGCCAGGGGTGAGACAAAATGGCTCAGCAGCCCGAGCCTCCATCCCCTTTGTCCTCCAAGTATAGCCTCAAAGGCCCAGGTGCCCTCTGAGCAGCCCTGAGAGGTGAGCTATGTACACAAAGAAATGTTCTCCTCTCGCTGGTATCTCACTGCACTCAAGACGATGAAGACAATGGACTTAAAATGCACTCTGAGGGCTTTACACCAGACACTGGGCTCTTATTGGAGGGTTTTGGGGGGCTTTGATTTTTTGGTCCAGACCTGAGGTTTTCTCATTGTAGAGGACTCTAAAAGAGGAAATTCACTTGATCAACGAGGTTCAGCGACTTATCTGTAACTTCTAGTCTTAGAGACAGACCTCCCTGGGGCACTAATGGGTTCAGGGACTTGCCTGTGGTCACACGGCTAGTATGCATCAGAGGCTGAGCTAGGTAACCCCAGGGTCATCTGTCTGTCCCATTCCATGCTGACTCTCAGACATTATTGTGAAGTTTTCTCACCATAAGAAGTCAATGTTAGACTCAGGAAGAGGCAGCAGGGTGTGATAGATGATAATAATAATCAGGGTCCAAATTCAGCCTCTGACACATGCTGACTGGGCAACCCTGGACAAAAATTGCTCAGTCTCTCATTGCCCGCAGACAGCTCACAAGACCCTAAGTTGCAGAGCAGCTGGCATGGGGAGAGGGAGTCCTCTGTGCTGGGGAAAGAGAACACAGAAAGATTAGATTCCGAGTAAGGCAGACCTTCCTAACCAGCAGAGGGAACAGGATACCTTGGAAGGTAGTGAGTTCCCCTGTTCTGCTCCTGGCCCCATTCCAGGTCCTCGGACATGGCCTTCACACCCCCTTCGTCCCCCCCTACGCGGCCCCGAAATGACCGCAACGTCTTCTCTCGCCTCACCAGCAATCAGAGCCAGGGGTCAGCACTGGACAAGTAAGAGCTGGGGCCTCAGGGGCTTAAGGGCTGGGACCCAGGGGGAGGAGGGGGCAACATCGGGGGAGGAGGGGAGAGGAAGCCAAGCCTGGTTTAGATCCCAGGGACAAACAAGGAATTAAATCCCCTTCTCTCCCCCTTCCTTTCCCTCCCTGCCCTTCTTCCAGGTTCCCAGGGCCCTTTCTGAAGCATAAGGTCCTCATGTCCCTCCTAATGTCATCTGTCCTCTCTGGAGACTCTTCAGGTCCTACTCTTGTCCTCTGGTATAGGATGGTGGGAGGGGAGGAGAAGAAAATGTGAGAGCTGCACCTCACCCTTTTCTGGGCCTGGTCCACAGGGAGTGTGTCCTTTGACCCCTCTTCAGTACAGACTTTGGGCCCCTTTCTGGTGCTTCAGCATCAAGTGACCATGGCAGTGGTCACCACTGTTCAGTGGTGGGCCTCTAAGTACTAGACCCTTCTATCCCTCCTTTGTCTCTAAGACAAATGCTTCAGACAGGACTCTTTAGACCTCCATGATGTGTTTCATAGGTTGCCAGCAGAAAGGGGGCTCATTTGGTGGGTGCCAGTACCAGAGGAGGGCAACATCTGCTCTACCTTTAAATCTATGCCTTGGTTACCCCAACCCCATGGTATACTTGGTCTCTGTCTCGCAGACTTAGAAGTAAGGAGTGAGGGAATCTGTTACCATGATGTGTAGTATTTGCCTTGGGGATGTTGGAGAGCCAGCTCCCTGACTTCTCCTAGCTCCCTCTCCCACTCCCCACCAGCTCCAATAGGCCCCTTCTCAGGCTCCCTGCAGCTTGCTGGCCTCAGGTGTCTCCACTCAGCTGGTCTAGAGAGTTAGGACCCTGATCCAGGGCAGCCCCTGCTGCCATGGCCTGATTTCTGTGCCAGATTGGGGCAGATGGCTCTCTGTTCTGTACAAGGGTCCAGGTTTGCAGAGGGACTGACTTGGGACCATCCTTTGTCTGTTGCATAGTGTCAGAGGATTGACCCACACCCAGCACTGACCATCCTGCTGGGAAAATCATCCACCTTGGACTTGAAAAAAAGTTCCTCAGTGATGATGAGCTTCCTCATCATAGCGCTAAGCTGAGCCCAGTCCCCTTGACTCCCCTCCCTACACCCCCACTCTGACCACTCATGTTCCTACAGGGACCAGAGAGGTAAGGGTGAGAAAGGTGAGCCCAGAGGCTGCCCTTCAAAATTTAGAGCGCCCCTTGGTGAAGCAATGGAGCCTGGAGTTCTGTCTCTGATCTTGACCCAGCTACCCTGAGAGAAGCTCCCCTGGTGGGTGGGAGTAAGGGGGCATGGGAATCTCTGCCGAAGGCATCACTAACACCAAGCAGGGGGAGAAAAGTCTCAGCACAGAGGGTACAGGTGCCAATGTGCTTTGACCTTACTAAGCCTGTGAGAGGCTTAGTGGGGGCCCAGAGGAACCTCTAGCACCTGAGTAGGCTCTGCTAATCAGTAACATGAGGGTTTCTGAGAACCAAGACTTGGGTACTGAGCACTGAGGGGTGACCAGCTCAGGAACTGCTCTTGCTCAGTTCATTCTGGCTGCTCGGCTGCTAGCTCCAGCTCTTGCTCACTATGGTTGCTCCATCAGGCTTAGGGACAGGGCCTGGGGAAGAAGATAGCTGCTTCCTTTTAGCCTATGCAGAAGCATCATGGCCCTTGCAGGGTGAGATTTGGGTGCTACTGGCTTGAGGGCAGGGTGCCCTCTGGCTTAGGCTGTGGGGCAGCTGGAGAGCTTGGAACCGGACAAACAGGGCCCAGGAACCATCACCACCTCCCACCCCCAATCAAGGGCTGGCCCTTTCCCATCTCTTCCCCATAGCCCTCTTCCCCTGATTCCTGTCTCCCCAGTCCAGTTAGTCAGGAGGGTTCTCCTGACTCTGAGCCTCATAAGGAAATCTCCTCAGGCATCCTAGCATCTAGGCCTGGCCCTAAACTCTCCCCCACCCCCCTCCTCTCTTCCCCTGCTTTTGCAACCCTCTCCAATCCTACCCCCCACTCAGTTTTCTGCCTCTCTCTGGAAGAAAATAACCCTCTGACCTTCCCAACTCTGCTGCTGCCTCTGTTCCCTTCGTTTGTTTGTTTTGTTTGTTTTTCCTCTCTCCCCGCCCCCTAATCCAGCTAATTTTCTGCCCTCCCCAGGTCCGATGACAGCGACTCCTCTATCTCGGAGGTCCTGAGGTACAGCGCTCACTCGTGTTTGGTTTCCCTGTCTCTCTCCCCCTTTCTTTTTGTGTTTCTCTCCATCTCCGATGTCTCTCTTCTGCCTGCCCAGTCCCTCTCTCTCTCTCTCTCTCTCTCTCTCTCTCTCCTCCTCCTTACCTCCATCCCTCTGCATGCTGCCCATCCTGTGTCACCCCTGGATCCTGCATCCTTCTCTTCCCTCCTCCCCCCCCCCCATGGAGTGACTGGTTCTCTGTAGACCCTGTTCCTGCCGCCCCCACCCGCACAGGTGGTTCCTCCCTCTCAGGTTGGCTGAATGGCATCGGTTGAGCTTGAAAGCTTCTCGCTGCATTTGGGATGGAAGGAATTATGGGTATGGGGGGTGTGGGGGGACGGCACGCTACTTTAGCCCCCGCTTTCTATTCCTTTTGCCTTGTACTCTGGAGGGGATGGAAGGAATTCCTTTTGCTATGGAACATGAGGTCCCCTCCCCCCAATATCCTCATGGGGTAGAGGAAGAGTCAATATAAACCTCCTGGCCACTCTGCTGCTGCTCTTCCTGCCTCCTGCATTGGCTGACTTGCTCAGCCCCTCATTGTGCCTAGGACCCAGAGGCCACAGAGGTGACCACTCATCGATGGGCGGTGCCACTAAAGTGAATTATTTGGGCATTGCCTCTGAAAGGGACACTCAGGGGCAGAGTGAAGCTGCTTCCCTGTCTGAGCCTAGTTAATGTTCTTTCCACTGCGTTGGGGCAGTGTGTTCAAGCACAGGGGACAACAGTCTGATTTGCCAGCCAGGAGCCTCTGGGAGCTGGGGAGGGAGCTCAGGGGAGGCCTTTTGCAGCATCTTCTGCCTCCGGGCCAGCCTGCTCCGGTACATGAAGGTGGAGCTTCCTACCAGGCTATCCGTTCTCAGATTGTCCACTTTCCAGATGATCTTCAGCAGTCCTGGTCCTCCTTCTCCATCCTTGCCCAGGCCCTTGAAGGTAGAGCCAAGCCAAGGATGGACAGGTGGCAAGAAAAAGCAGGGAGTGATGAGCAGAGGCACATTTTCAGTTGGCTACGTATCAAACTCTTCCACAGTCAGGAATAGCTGGAGTTTAAAATCATTATGTTATTGTATTGGATCACCTGTGCTTTTCCTCTTCTCCACTAGTGTGGAAATTGAGAGGGTACAATACTGGGAATCCAGTAGCAGTCTGTGGAGAGGTGGTTGTCTATGAGGACAATAGGGAGGGGTCTAGGGGCTGTGAATACGGCATTCCAGCTACATACACCCATAGAGTCAACAGGAGTGCCTTAACAGGTGCTCAAGAGTACATCTTAGCACTCTCTCTGTCTTTCTCTCTCTCTGTCCCTCTTGTCTCTCTCTCTGTCTCTCTTTGTCTCCCTCTGTGTCTCTCTGTCTCACTTTCTTTCTCTCTCTCTCTCTTTCCCTCTGTCTCTCTGTCTCTCTATCTGTCTCTGTCTCTCTGTGTGTCTCTGCCTCTGTCTCTCTCTTGCTCACTGTCTTTCTGTTTCTCTCTCATTCTCTCATTCTTGTTTTCATTCTGTCATTCCTTCTTTCTCTCTCATTTTCTCTTTCTTGTTTTCTCACATTCTCTCTCGTTCTTTCTGTCTCTCATTGTTTATTACTTGTTCTATCTGAAAGATACCTGTGGGAATGAGCAAATCATTTGACCTCTCACTCTTGTTATCTCTCTTGTTCTCCTTTTGTATTGTTATCTCATTCTCTTTCTTGTTCTCTCTCACTCTCTCGTTCTTCCTGTTTCTCTCATTCTCTCTCATTATCTCCCACTCTTTCTTTCATTTTCTCTCTTGTTCTTTCTATTGCGCTCTCTTTAATTCTGTTTCTGTCTTTATCTTTGTCCCCCCTCCATTTCCTTATTGTATGTGTATATATATGTATATATATATATGTATATGTATACATATAATATGTATGTATTTGTGATTTCTAATGAGTTTAAGTCCTTCTGTGGCACTATTTAGCACAGCACTGTTATCTTTATTCTTCCATTCTTTCATATGTAAGAGGATTTCCAAGTTAAGAGAGTACTTATGTGAGCCTCATAATATATGTTTGGTCCACACTTGTGATTTCATCGATGGTCTCCTGGTGTGTAAAACTTTTTCCATTGTTGTAACTCTGAGGGTTGCCTGAGACACTGAGGGCAAGTTACCTCGCTAATTATTCATCAGAGATTAAGCCATCCCAAACCTGAACACCAGTTGTCCAAGCTCCAAGGCAATTTCTCTATTCCCTATGCTACGCTGTCCCTCAAAACTCTCTCAGTAAATAGGAGATCAATAGATCAATATACTTTCTTTCCCATATATAAAATACTTCTACCTTTTTGAGAAACAAATGTTCATTCTTGGAAACACTTTCATTCAACAAACATTTCTTGGTTACCTATAGTGTTTAGCCAAGAAGCTAAAACTTTGAGATCTAGCAAATTCCTGATGAAATCAATCTCCTTTTCCTAGGCTATCTGAATAGGAAATAGCTTAGGTAACTAGGATTTATTAATCTTATGCCAGAGTTCCACCCTCTAATGTCTAACCCACTTAACTTCTGTGCAAACTGAGCTAAAACCTGACGTTTCTGAAAAGTATTTGATGTGTTGGGACAACCGATTGCACTGACCCAACAGAAAGTATATTTGTGTCTTCATGACGTGTGTGTGTGTGTGTGTGTGTGTGTGTGTGTGTGTATGTGTGTGTGTGTATGTGTGTGTGTGTAGTAACAGTAATAGTAGTGGGCAGCTCATCGATTAGCATATCCAAGCAATTAAAAACTGAGTAATGACACATTTCCCCAGGTGCATTAATTAAGGGAATCAGAAATCAGACAAGCTGCTTTTCAACCAGGAAGGAACCATTCCTGGAGAGACATCTAGTGCTTATGTTTCTAATTCTATCTAGCTGCTGTGTATTCTGTTCTTGTCTCTCTGTCTCAGTTTGTGTCTTGTCTTGTTGTCCCTATTAAGGCAGGTACCACGTCGCTCCTATCAGACTGGGAGTTTTCAAGAAGTCAAGGACTACATGTCTCTTCGCTCTACCTCTTCCCCTAGTGCCCAGCTTGGGTTTAGGCCCACAGAAATTACTGCTGGAGAAACCAGTCTTTATCAGACAAATGTTTTCCTCCTTCTTCTACCTCCCAAATCCAACACACACACATGCATGCACGCACACACACATGCACACATGCATACACACACACACATACTCCTTTTGTTTGGAGTTCTTTTGTGAGGCTGTGTCATTGGTCTGGTTTTCCTTTCCCCATTCTCTCCTCTCCTCTCTTCCCTTGAGCTACAGCTCCATCCTGTGGTTGCCTTTCTACCCAGCTAATTTCTTCTCCTCTCTCTCCCTGGAAAGGGGAATCATCAACCCCATCGGTGGAGCCAAGGGCGCCCGGACTGCCCCCTTACAGTGCGTCTCAGTAGCTGAGGGTCACACCAAGCCCATTCTTTGCTTGGATGCCACTGACGAGCTGCTCTTCACAGGATCAAAAGGTATGTGAGGTACAGACCAAAAGTGGGAGAAAGTAGGGGCTTCTGGGAACAGCTGTCCTATGTCACAAAGTTCCATCTGCCTTGGCTGGCTGTGTTGAGAGCTAGCCAAAGAGATTTGAATTAAGGCACCCTCAAGAGGATTAATGGTCCTTCATTTTACACACGGACACAAACACACAGTTACATATATGTTTATGTGTGTGTACACGCACACACATAAACATATATATATACATAAAATTTCTCGTGTCTCCCCAGCTCAGCCTCTCTGCTTTTCCTAGGACTCCTTGCCCTGATACATGCGCACCTTGATGTCCTCTATCTCCAAACTTTCACTCAGGCCCTTCTCCCACCTAGGACTCCTTCCCTTCTCTTTACTAGTCTCTGTCCCTTGATCCGTTTAAAACCTTAGTTGGTACTTACCACCTTCAGGAAGCCTTCTTTGACTAATCTCCCCTGGCTTTCATGGCCCAAGTCTCCTTTCCCTTGCCCAATTGCGGTTCTTAATGCCTAAAACTCTTGCTAGCTACTGCTAGTTTTGTGTTTGTTTCTGTCTCATGTCATATGTATGTGGACTAGGATTGCATATTCTGCTCCACTAAGCTCCTGGTGCCCAGGATCAGACCCTGCTTGTACACAAGATAGAGGGAGGTCTTGTGCCAGGAGCTGATTGGCTGAAACCCTGACAAGTGTACCCTTGCCTGTCCTGGGGTCTCTTCCCCTACAGACAGAAGCTGCAAGATGTGGAACCTGGTGACAGGGCAGGAGATTGCCGCTCTGAAGGGTCATCCCAACAATGTTGTTTCCCTCAAGTACTGTGCCCACCTGGGCCTAGTGTTCTCTGTCTCCACGTCCTATATCAAGGTGTGGGACATCCGGGATTCCGCCAAGTGCATTCGCACCCTCACGTATGTACCTCCCCACCCTAGCCCTAGACACTCTGAAGACTGTTCCTCATTTAAGTGCTCCTCAGCTCGAAAGGACTCTACACACTTCCCCTTCTAGGGGTCACTCATGTAGAAACACTTAGAAGAGCATAACTCGATTTGGCTTGCTTACTGGTACAGTGAGCAGAGTGTGCCCTTACTGGCTGCCACAGTTCCCCAGGTCAAGAAGCCCTCAGTGGGTGAGGATCCAGGAGCAGGGCACTGTGCAGCTGGCATTAGCTAGCATGACTCATTGATGTCACTAGAAGAGATGAGGTTTGTTCCATCAATTTGCCTTTTAGCATCCTGCCTCCCTTAAGCACCGTAGCCTTGGGGAATAAAAGTTTAGGTGACAGACTGAACATGCAGACCTGCCCTGGTACCTTATCCAAGAGTTGGGCAGGTCTCCATGCTAAACCCATGTTCATCACTCACCCATACGCGCATGAAAAGTGATTTCCATAGCCTACTACACTACTCCGTCCCAGGCTTACACTCTGAGGTAGAACCAAGGGTACAGACAGAGATAAAGGATGTGAGGATGACAAACTAAAGCTAAGTCAGCTCTAGAAGTCACCTACACTGTAAGTCCAGAGATGAGTGTGTTTTTGAGGAAGGGGAGATCCTTTGTCAGATAGAAGGGCCCAGGGAAGGGGTCACCTGTCAATCAAATTGGGCAGGCTTCCTAAAAGGGGGAGGTAGTAGGAGTCACTAGCATGAGACTGGAGGTGGCTCACTGAGCTGCAGCCAGGCCTAACTGTGCTCTCCATGGGCTGGGCCAGGTCCTCAGGTCAGGTGATCTCTGGAGATGCCTGTGCAAGCACCACCAATCGAACGGTCACCAGTGCTCAAGGGGAACACCAGATCAACCAGATCGCCCTCAACCCCACAGGCACCACTCTTTATGCTGCCTCTGGCAACTCAGTCCGCATCTGGGAACTCAACAGGTCAGGGGCAGCAACAGATGGGTTGGGACCCAGGCTTGGAGATTCCGCTGGGTGGGTGGGGACACCCCAGGAAGCAGCTGGGTGTTTGGAATTGGCATTCTCCCTAAATCGGGCTAGGCTCTTTCCTTTTACTCATTCTCTTCTGCTTTGGGACCTTAGCCTCTCTTGAGGATCCCTCCCCAATCATGTTGGGATGTCTGAAGGTTGGTGTCTCCTAGTCTCCACCTGAGACTGGGTCAGAGCCATCCAGCTATGCTGCCTTGTCAGTCAGTCTGATCCTGGTCCCCAGTCCTTATTCACATCCCAATCCAGAGGATTGCTTCTGCCCAATGTTTCACTTGGGCACTCTCCTCCCCAAACAGGTTCCAGCCCATTGGGAAGCTGACTGGCCACATTGGTCCCGTGATGTGCTTGACAGTCAACCAGACCTCCAACCACCATGACCTTGTGGTGACCGGCTCCAAGGATCATTATGTAAAGGTACTAGCTATTCGTGAATTCCAGGGACTCAATCAGTTAAGCAACAAACATTCATTAAGCGCCATTTATTAATCAGCCACCATGTTAAGTGCTTTTACAAACAGTATCTCATTTGATCCTCACAATAACTCTACAAGGTAGGTATCATTACTATCTCCATTCTACAGCTGAAGAAACTCAGGCAAACAGGTTAAGTGACTTTCCCAGAGTCATACAGCTAGTAAGCATCCGAGGTCAGATTTGAACTCAGGTCCTGTTGGCTCCAGGCTACCAGAATCTAGTTCGGGTAATCAATTTGAGTTGACTGAACCTCAGAAAAGAAAAGAATGCCATGTGGTGGCAGTCAAAGGAGAGTCTGGAAGAGGCAATAGAGAGTAAATATTCCAACTCCCCCACCCCAACTCGTGAGTTGGGGGAAGATTCTATGAGTGGAAGTATTACTGGTCCTAGAGAGAATGACCAGAGATGTACCTTCTTCTTAAGAAAAGACTCCCACAAGAATTCCAGAAGATTATAATAATGTTAAGAACAACAATAATACTGCCCTAATCCATTGTTTAATTCCCCTTCTACAAGTAGAAATCTATACATCAGTAGCACCTTGAACCTTGAGGCAGGTCGCAGCAATCAAATTGTGGCACAGATTGATGAAAAAAGCCCCCTGGAATAACCTGCCAAGCTAAGAGAGACAGCAACCAAGAGTAGCACCAGTTTAGAGTGTGAGCTCATTTGCAGAACATTACAGAAGAGGATGATGAAAGTTGATGAGCATTATCACCCCACTCAGTGATAAGAAACGGTTTCAGGAAAAAATGAGACTTGCATGAGATTCAGCTGAGCCAGAGAATCCCAAGATCATTCGTAGATGAAATTAGGAAGATAACATGTAGGCATGAAACAAAACACCTGCCAGCATTTCTGTAGTCATCTACAGAGGTATAGATATATTTTCTTCATGGGCTATTCTCACCATAGTGGAACCCACCACATTTGGGCACTATTACCTAATGTACACTATGTAAGGAAATGAAAATGGCGGCTAAGATGAAGTTGGGAAGCACCATTGAACCTGATCAAATACATACAGAAGAAATCCACAACACAATTTGAAAAGCATACAAGAATCTGTTTTCGAGATATCTCAAAGATTAAAAGAATGGAAGAGGTCAAGGATGGTACTTTTACCAAAAAAAAAAAAAAAAAAAAGGGTAACCAAGAAAACACCAACAACTCAAACTCACGTGCCTTTTTTCTCTTCTCTATAAAAGCATTAGGAGAGAGTGATCTATGCATGCACCAAAGGTAAAAGCATAAGGGAGAAAAAGGCAGCCTTCTACAAGTTGTTCTATCCCTGAAGACACTGAGTAATATAGAGATACAAAATTTTGTTGTTTCTATCATTTGCTGATTTAAAAAAAAAATTGGCTCAGCAGAACAAAATACAGCTTAAAAGTTCTAAAATAAGTGGCTTCCCATGCATATTTAAAATAATGTAAAATTCTGACAAATTTCATCATGGAAACAACTCTGTTCTATGACCTGCTCAGCTTTAAGACGTAAGCCAGGAAGAGAGGTGTGTTTGCCACCTCTGCCACAAGATGACCTGTGCAGAGTCCAAATAGAAGGATTCTTTGTTGATGGGGAGCTATTCCAAATGCTTTTATTCATAGATATCATAACACTTACTTCATCATGCTCTGTAAATGCTAAAAGTCTCAACAAAATTCATAATCATTTGAAAAAGATGAGTTTAACCATTCACAGTAGAAAAACAAAGTGGATGAAAAGCATATAACACCGAGAAGATAACAAGCAGTTGTCAGACGCTGCAGATGGACAATGAGCTGGGTGTAGAATTAAACAGGAGCCACTGGGGCTAGGTTACATTTGGTAAATTGTACAATGTTTTCAATGACCCCAAGCAACTCACAGTTGCCAAAGCTCCTTATAACTCAAGTATTCTTCCTATGGTCCTTTATGGCTGAGAATCATGGAACACCATGGTCTTAGAAGGGTCAAATCCAAGTTTACCCAAAGGGCAATGGAAAGATGTATATATGGTGATTTATAGTATTACATAACATAGTGTCATTGATACAATCAACTAGCACTTACTGTGTGCTGGGCATTGGAGGTACAAGTACGAAGAATAAAATTCCCCCTGCTTGCAAGTAGCTTAAAAGAAAGTAGATTGATCATTGTAGCAAATATGAGAAATAATAGACAACATTCTCCCAGGTGTTGTACTGGTATCCCTGAAATAGCGTCACAGTCTGCTAATTAGATCACCGATCCCTGTAAGAATTATTTCAAGACGAACCGGACAGTGTTGAGGGCTTCTTTACTCTTCCTGGGAAGACCTGGGCCCCTCTAGCAGGAAAGGGTCCTCATAGCAGCACCCAAGATGTAGTGTTAGCTTCACCTGGGGTTTTCCTCTTCTTCACCATCCTGCTTTACCATTTTACTGCCAAAACTCCAGAAAGGCAGAGAGGGGCTGCCTCTTTTGTGTCTCCTGATTATTGTCTACAGCCCTTGCCTAGTCTGGCCTCGATTTCTCCTTAGCTCATCCTGAGGCACAGGTGAGGTTATTCAGAAGAGCTTCCCTAGTAAAGTTCAACGTAAGTCAAACGAAACAAGTTCAGAGGGTTCAGCGCTGTCAGATTGTTAAGGCAGCAAGGTCTTTTGAAGGTGCCCCTAATCTAGTCCCAGCTTCCGTTGCCTGTTGTCATCCAGTTTGAGAATTAGCCTCATCCAAACATCTGGACAGCTGTTACAGAGTCTCAAGAGCAAACCTGGAGTGCGGCCTTTCCAGATTCCTCTTGACATTCAAAGTTCTCACAGTTAATTCCTGGCCTCTTTCCTCCAATTTCCAGAACCAAGGCTTCCAACAACCACTGGGTCCCCTCCACATTAGCCAAGGATTCACCTAGTTTGCAGCTAGGTGTCAGGAAGACCTGAGTCCAAAGTGTGCCCTAGGGAAGTCACTTAATCTCTGTCTACCTCAGTTTCCTCATCTGTAAAATGGGATTAACACCTACCTCCAAAGGTTATTGTGAGGATCAGATGAGATAATAATTTAAAAGCACTTAGCACAGTGCCTGGCACATAGTAAGGGCTGTATTATTAACTATTATAATTATAGGTGCCAAGCACTATGCTAATCACTTTATAAATATAATTTCCTTTGAGACTAGGAAGACCTGAGTTCAAGTTCCGTCTCTGACACTTTCCGGCTCTAAGACCCTGGAGGAGACACTTTATCTCTCAGGGTTCTAAGCCAGAGGTGTCAAACATTCCCTCCAGTGCATTCACTCCCTAGCTAGGTCCAACCAGATTAAAATATAATTGAGAAATATTTAACAAAATAAATAAAAATACAGTAGAACATAGATAATGTTAACATGTGGTTTTTAGTCAATATGTGGCCTGCCACATTTAGTGACCCTGTTTTTATTTGAGTCTGTCATCCCTAATCTCGGCAACTCTAGTAATACTCTGAGTCACAGAGAAGGTGCCAACCTGCAGTGATAGAGGGAGCTTCTGCACCTAAGAGTTCTCTGTACTAATTAAATTACAGGTCCAATCCCTGTCCCTGTCTGTGAATGTATCATATCTCTCCACTGGACTGTAAGCTTCATGAGAGCAGGAATGTGTCTTGAACTTCCTTCATTTACCTTTTTAAAAAAAAAAACTAACTCCCCATACCTACCACAGTGGACTGTTTACAGCAGACTTTTAATGATTGTTGAGATCAGCTTAATAAAATTGCTCATTTCTTCCCATCTGGGAGACTTCTTCTATAATTCAGCAGTAGACCTTCCCTCCAGTGATTTGGGAGAAGGCATTTCTTCACACTACTACCCTCACCTTGTCCTGTTTGGCAGCAAAAACATTTCCCCCCCTTCACTCTCAGGGTATTCTTTTTCCTGGTTGCTGGAGAAGACACAGTTGGGAGAGTGGGGTGGGAGAGGTGCAGCGGGGAAGGTTATGACACAGTCCGGTAAAAGATTTGAACAGAGGGGACAAAAATCTCTCCCACATGTGACCCCATACCCTTCAAGCCCTAAGACTGACCCTCCATCCTTCCCACTACCTTATGTATAAGTACTTGCTTCTCCTCAACAGATGTTTGAGCTGGCAGAGAGTGTGATGGGCAACATCAGCCCCACGCACAACTTTGAGCCCCCGCATTATGATGGCATCGAGTGCCTAGCTATCCAGGGTGACATCCTATTCAGCGGCTCCCGGGACAATGGCATCAAGAAATGGGACCTGGAGCAGCAGGAGCTCATTCAGGTCAGGACAGGGAAGCAAGGGGAAGGTTGAGCATGCACAATATGAAGTCAGGAAAGCTGGTGGACAGCACCTCCAGTCTCCCCCTTCCACATTCCCTTCCCTCCTAGCCACCCAGTTTCAGGTGCCCAGTGTCATTTACTCTCTTGTCCCCCACCCTCCCCGTATCAAACACTTCTTGAGAAGGACCTACTATCAATTGTACCTCAGCAGAACTCAACACATTCCTCCTGGTCCCTCTTCCCAGGTCATTGCAGCTGAGGTCTGATCACTGTAGAATGAAACTGGTTTGCCTTGCTTGGCAGGATTGCAAAGCTAGGGCTCCCAGCTAGGTATTGGGGAGAACAAAAGGCCACTCCCCAGGATGAATAAGCATCCTGCTCCCTCCAGCCACCAGTGAGGCAAGCTCTGAAGGCAGACAGGCTGCCGGTCCAAAGAGGACGATCAGAGTTCTGCTCTCTGGCTTTTGCCCATCTTTCACAGCATCAGTGATGCCTTATGTGATGGCAGAATGAGAGTAGAAGTTAGAGCTAGGGCTTGCCTCCCATCCCATACTTGGCCCCTTCCCTCCCCTCTTCCCCCATACTTCAGAAAAGTGCTAGTTCCCCTGGGCCCCTTGTCTGAAAAGCTTTTGAGATTCCATTGCCAGGGTAGGTAGTCCTTACTGTTCTTGGCTGCTTCCTATCCCTCCACAGCAAATCCCAAATGCCCACAAGGACTGGGTCTGCGCCCTGGCCTTTGTTCCTGGCCGACCCATGCTGCTCAGTGCTTGCCGAGGGGGCTTCATCAAGGTCTGGAATGTGGAAAACTTCACACCCATTGGAGAGATCAAAGGTCACGACAGCCCCATCAATGCCATCTGTACCAACTCCAAACACATTTTTACGGCCTCCAGGTAAGCTTGGAGGATGCACCATGCTGGCCGTCCCTGAAATTTCTGCCCTCACTTCCCACTCAGTAAATTTCACTATAACCAGAACAGGATAGAGAGGGGAAGAGAAGGACTAGGCAGAATTCCTGGAAGGTCTGGTCATGGGCTCAGAATTCAGTAGGAGTTGGCATAGCAGAGCCTCTCCACCCACCCAGTCAAACAGGGAGGAGGGGTCTAGGAAAGGGGGCAGCCGGGGCGTGGGTGACAAGTCAGACAGATGGCCAGCAGAGGGGAGAGGTACTGTGCTCCTGCTCAGTTCTCTCTTGTCCCAGCCTCCTCTGGCCACGTCTATTCAATTAACAAGCAATCTTGTTATTATGAAGTGCTTACCATGTGCCATGATGCAGGTCTTCCCATCTCTCCACCACCTCCCAGCTGTCATCCCCTGCCAAGAATAGTTCCTCCCAGAAAGGGTACAGCGGCTTCCCTTACCCCCAGATTCCCTCATACCTCTCACCCCCAGCCCAGGTCCATCTATCTATTTATCTCCCAGTCCCCCATGGAGGGGCCTTCCAGGCTGCCTTATCCTTGGGGGGGTTCTGCTCTACTCGAACTGATTTCTTCTTCTTTCTTCTTTTCCGACCATATTCCCTCTTCTTGTCTCTCTGTGTCTCTCTCTGTGTCTCTCTGTCTCTGTCTCTCTCTCTGTCTCTCTGTGTCTCTGTCTCTCTCTGCATTTCTTTCTCTCCCCCCACCCTCCCCCTCTTTCCCTGTCACAGTGACTGCCGGGTAAAGTTGTGGAGTTACGTCCCTGGACTCACCCCCTGCCTTCCACGTCGCGTCCTGGCTATAAAGGGCCGCGCCACTAGCCTGCCTTGACCCTCTTCTTCCCTCCCTCGTCCCTCGTCTTCCCTCTCAGTCCTCCTTTCTCTCCTTTCTTATTCTCCCCTTCTCCCCCTCTTCCTTTCTTTCTCCACTTCGATCCAAGCTGCTTCTTAACGGTATGAGATTTTTACTCCCTCACCTCCCCAACCCTCCCCATCGTGCCTGATCTAGAGAGCAGTGCTGTCCCTCTCCCTCACCACCCACCCCCCAAAAAGTTCACACATTCCAGCCCCACACTCATTCCACTTCTGAGCATGAGCAATGGGGCAGGACATCTAGGAGAGGGTCACAGAGAGCAAAGGGGGGAAGGGGGTGAGCTGGCACAATTTTCAGCTGGGCAAAGATGGCCAGTCCCTCTCACCCCAGAATCCCTCGACCCCTACAGTTAGGGTTTGTCCCTTGCTCCCCAAGCTGAACTTGGGGCTTTTGGAACCTGACCCTCAACTCCCTTCAGGCCAGCTGTCTGGGCCCGCTTTAAGAGCTGACCTGTGTGCCCCCTTTCTCCCTTTTTCTCTCCCTCCCAGTGACCTGACAGTGAAATTCTGGAGTGGAAGGCGGCTACCTGGTGGCACATTTTAGGAGGAGCGGTCAGAAGGGGCACTCGGATTCCACGTTTCTTCCAGCAGCCTGGGTGTCGTCTAAAGGGAAGCCTCTTCAGACAATTTAGGCCCCACAGTCCAGGCCAGACGATGCTCGTGGTTCTGGGTGAGAGGGTTTGGGGATTCTTTCCCGTCCTCCGCTAGCCTCGCTAAGGGGAGAGTGTTCCCAAACCTATCTCTCATTGGGGTGGGGGCCCCCTGAGCAGGAAGGAGAGGGGAAGGACATTTAAGCTGTGAAGCCAAAAGGCATTTTTGATCTCCACACTTTCCCCTGACGCTCCTCAGCGTCTTCCACATTTGGTCCCATCTTCTTCCTGCTGAGTCATCCGCTTCTCACCCCAACCTCAGGAGCTCTCCAGCTGGCCTGTGAGGAGATCTTGGGGAAAATCTTATGAACTGCCCCCCTCCAGAAAGCCCCATAGTGGGGAGGGGACTCCGAGCCACCCTGAGGGGATCCCCCAGCCCCAACCAGCCATATTTTAACTTGGAAATGAACATGCTCTTCTTCCCTTTTCCGTCTGAACGCTCTCTTTCAGATGGGCATTTTTCCTCCCGTCCCCTCTTGCCCCTCTTGACCCCCCATACCTTCTTCTGAGTCCTCAGCCTCCTCCTCCCCAAAAAGGAAGGAGGGAGGTCAACGGAAGAAGAGTGCCTCTCTCTAGTAACCATGTAAATTTGGAGATGGGCAGCTGCCAAGCCCCACCCCTGAGCCTTCTACCTGGGGCCACCACCATCCCATCCCTAGGACTCAGCCCTCTCCCTCCTGGGGTCAGAGCAGGCCCACCCTTCAGAAAGCTCCATCTGAGGGGAGAGTTGCAGACTCAGCCTGGTCATTTCATCTATTTAATTAATTATTTATTTATTTATTGCTGGCGCTTCCTGGATACCAACTTGAAGTTTCTTCCGATGCATTCAATCCCTCGAGCTTTCCAGGGCCAGGGAATCCTGAGGAGGGGGAAGAGGCAGGGGGAAAGCCAGGGGTGGGGGCAGGGCAAGAAAGGTCCTCAAATGGGAAAGGGTGCCGGACAGCACCCCTGAACCTCTGTTTCTGAGCCGTCCAACTCACCCTCGCCTTCTACACATTCTGGGATTGATTGGGGAAAAAATTCCTTTTGGTTTTTTCCCTCCCTTCCTCCCCACCCTCACCTCTATCTCCACCATCGCCCCCTTTCCTCATCCCCTCCAACTGCCTCCTTATTCTGGGTTCTTCCTGGCTTCCCTCTCCTCAGGGGAGCGCCCGAGCCCATGATTCACCTCATACCATCAGACGCTCCAGTGCCTTCCATCCCCCTGGGGCCTAGCACCCAAAGCTGGGTGACCTCGGGCAGTGGCCCCAGCCACATGTGTCTTGCTGCCTGCCCTCCTAGCTGGATCTAACTTGAGGGAGGTCTTGATCTACGCCCCACCCCCGCCCCACCCCCCCCCCTGCCACCACATGCTATGTTACAAACCCCATCAAGGGGGGGATTCCTGCCCCACTCCCGCATCACTTAAGAAGCAGCTTTTGCATCCTCTCCCTTGTTTCATGGTACTGTGTGTATAGTAGAATGTCTTGAGTAGTAAGGACTAAATTTTAGGGTCTGTTCCTTTGCGCCTCCCACCACCCCCCCCCATAAGCTGGGATAGAACAGTGTTTTATTCCAGGGGCATGGTGGGGTGTGGGCTCAGAAGGTTCTCCATGGTTTTAACTAGACCATACCCCAGTTTGTCTCTCCAGATCTTTTCTCTATGGTTATTCAAGAGACATTTTCAAGCCTTAAAACTGGAAGGAAATAAGGGAGAATCATTACTCATTCAAAAGACCCCATACCCTTTGGGGATTTGGGGTTGTTTTTTTTTTTTTTTTGGTCTGGGGGAGGGAGGGGGAAGGGTGTTGGATTGAAAGAGGCTCTGGTTTTTTGTTTTTTTTTTCTTGCCCAGGGCCTCTCACTAGGTGAATTTTGTATTAAATTAATATCTGGGGTTACCTTCCTGGTGGGACCAGTGAACTCAAAGACTAATCCAAGGACTCCCAGGGAAATGCAGTGGCTTCTTTCCCCATCATATTTTTCTGCTGCCACACCAGCCCTTTGCTTTTCTGGCTTCTTCCCGCTGGTCACGGACATAGAAGGATTCAGGACCGGAAGCCGAGCATGGGAGCTGAGCTCTCCCCCATCCTCTTCAGAGAGAGCTTGTAGCCTGATGCTTCTGGAAAAGGACACAAGCATCTCTCCTCCCTCATCGCACTGCACTTGGACTGACCAGAGAATACAGGCCCCAGGTGGGCAGGAGTCCCTTTTAGCTTCTGAACAAAAGTAGCATAGAAGAAGATGGAGGGGTTCTTCTCTCATTCGTGGACGAGACTTTTATATTTCCTGAGGAGTTCCGGTGTCTGAGAGGGAGAAAACTTGCAAGGGGAAAGCTGGCCCTACCTTTCCCCAATGTGACCCCATCCTTTTAGAGTCAGGAGACCAACTTCTCCCCCTACCGAGAAGCAGCGATGACTTTGCAGAATGACTGTGTTCACAGTTATCTATTTGCTGGACACGGACTGAAATTTGGGGTCATTCAGTTGCAGGAAGAAAAAAAAGAAATGAAGTTTTGGTCTTCAGGGAACAATAGACAATATGACTCTGATGGTTTGTTACTCTCTCCCAGCCTCCATGCTTGGGATGGGGGGAGCAAGAGTGGAAAGTCAAATTGTCATGTCCCACAGACACCTCCCCTCCACTGCAAAGCAAGCATGTGTTTGTTTTCCTGTCCCTCTCTCCATACTATCTCTGACTTGGGTCTTGCACCCTGGGAGATGAGGGAAGAACTCCCTCCAATGGGGTCTGCTGTTTACAAACATTGAACATACAAGACTGCATTCCCCACCCCCCTTGGCTTACAGGTCAAGGGGAGCCGGCCTCCAGCAATGGGGACCGTACTATGAGTTTTCATTTGGTTCCCACTCAAGGTTTGATCCCATGGTCCCCCTGTGTTGTGATTGTTGTCTGATCCTTTTTTTGTTCATGTTGGGTAAGCTACCTCATGGCTGGGCCTGGGCTTTGCTATATGTGAGTGTGCTGGCTTTCCAGAAACTTGAAATCCTGAGGCCCTGACAGGGTCATTCCATCCCGAAGTTGTTGGGCAGCTGAACGTGAAGAAAACTGGGTCTCTCAGCACTTTCCTGAAGAGGAGTTGGGAGGCACAGGCTTTAGGTCTGAGCCAGAGATTGTTGGGGAACAGGGACTGCAACCGCACAAGTATTTACAAGTATTTTAAGTGTTATAAGCACAAAACGATTGTATTCTGAGCACAAGGACTATAGAGCCTGAGCACAAGCCCTAGACTGAGGAAGCTTAGACCCAGCTTTGGAGCACAGGATGACCGGGCCACCAGACCTACTTCTGGGTTCCCATCTTTTGTCTGCCCTCATTCCCTTTGGGCAGAAGACTCATATTGGCCAGTGTGTTCTGGTCTGGACAAGAGAATTCCCAAACTTCCCCTGGCTCCCTTCCCTTAGAGGAACCCCAAGGGCCATGCCTTGGGGAAGGAAGTCATCCTATCCTACTGGACCCTTTCAGGCTGCCAGTGCCCACTGTGCCCCGGAATAAAGGAGCCCTCTTCCTTTGGGCATTAATCAGAGGTAGTTATAGAAAGGACTGAGAGACAGGTCATGCCAGCATGTGCCATCCTGGTAAGCCTGGGGTATGGAGACATGAGACATATGAACTCACCATTCCCCAAAAGTTTAATGATTGAAGGGCTCTGAGCCCTTAACTACCCCCAGATTCCGGGCTCACAGGCCTCTCCCAATTAGCCTCTCCTAAATAGCCCCAGCTGAATAAAGGGCCCATTAGGTCTCCTGGGTTAGGGCTCTTAGCTAGGGCCCAGATTCTCAAGCACAGTATTATTGTCCTTTTTACAGTATTTACTCTCTAAGTTAGTGGCAGCTTAGTCCTGAGAAGGCTTCTCCACAATAGACCCTGGAGTCAGCACTGGGGAGAGATTGCAAAGGAAGGAGGAGAGAGTTGGTGCTGGGAGTTTTCATCTGGGGGTAATAGGACCCCTGCATGAAGGTGGATTTGGAATGTGAGACCAGGAAGGGACCTGACAGGCCATCTCTTCCATGCCTAATGTAATCCTCACCATTTGCAAATACAAAGTTGATGGTG
This sequence comes from Trichosurus vulpecula, assembly GCF_011100635.1. Taxonomy (NCBI): domain Eukaryota; kingdom Metazoa; phylum Chordata; class Mammalia; order Diprotodontia; family Phalangeridae; genus Trichosurus; species Trichosurus vulpecula. The sequence goes on along the minus strand of NC_050576.1, from coordinate 101,181,070 downwards.
GGTAAACATCTGTGAAAACTGACACCAATGGGCAGGGTTTTATGAATCTCAACAGGAATTTAAAAAGTCAGGTCCCTCTGTTGCCTTTCCTTGTCCCCCTGGAAGCCTGCCCTTTCCCTACACCTGGATGGGCAGGTCCCGTCTCTGCCAGGTTGGCTTCCTGGGGTGTTTGGGTTAACTGCCCACAATACAGGAATTCCACTCTGTAGCTGCTGCTCTTTTACCATGCCTCTAGTGCCAGGGTGCCACCCTCTCACACCCCCTCACCCAGCTGGTCTGGATCCTTTGTCAGGCTGATCTCCACTTTTACTGAACTGCCAGGGCTTCTCTTCTCCCTTGGTTTCCCTCCTGGCTAGATGCCATTCCCCAAAGACTGACACTCTATTCCTCTGGTTCCCTGGCTGTAATGAAGCCTGGAAGTCCGGGAGGGGAAGAGGTTCGTGGGGATGGAGCCCAGCAATTTAGCGACCATCACTGGCTACTTCAATCTCCACCTCTTCCCCCACCCCAGCATCACCACTCATCCCTCTCCCCAGTGCACAGCTGAGGGCACAGACCCTCAACTAGGGCCCTGCTCCCCTTTCCATCCTTGCTTGAGTTACTGAGATCACAAAGTCCGCCAGCCCCAAAGGAGCAGGAGTGTGTGCAGAGGAGACACCTGCCTTGACCTGGCCACCAGCTGTTATCTGGAGGCCAAATTCTCTGAGGCTCCAGGGTCAGATCTTGCCCTTGCTCCTCTCTGTGACGTGTATAGCACAAGGTGTACATACATTTTGTACCTTCGCGGACAACTGTATATAGTGTAAGAAAGTTATTTAAACCTCGCGCTGTACATTTTTGTTTTCAACCTAGATGTGTTGGTTCCCAGGAGGTCTTCGTAAATAAAGCCAAAATGGTCATTGTTTGTGGACATTGCTGCCATGGGTGGGTGATGTTTGACCTTTGTTTTTACGGTCCCAGCACGAGAATCAAATTCCCCATGCCCCTGCCAGATAAAGCAGCTTGGGGAGTAACATTTCCACAACCAGATTAACTTTAAAAAAATTTTTTTCCCAAAGGTCTTATTTAAGGTATCAAGCACAGTCTGTGAAACCCAATCAAAAGCAGAAAATTTAAGGGGAATATGATTTACTTTTGAAAAGAGTTCACTTCAAGACTCCTTTAAATAGCCTACTACCTGCCTCCACCTGCACATCTATTTAAAACAGAATTAGATTGAGTAATGTTTTTATTGGCTTTGGAGAAACTTTTCTGTAGCATATTAATTCACAAAGTGAGGTGCCCCTGCATCCTTATTATTTGGTCCTCGGGGCCTCCTCCAACTGGACGGCCAACACAAGTTTGTGGGAAAATAAATTTTGTTTCAAAATCTTGCCTTGAGATTGAGAAAAAGCAACTGTCCTGTTGCCCTGTTCTCTTGGGGGTCAGGCCCCATTCACCTCCAAGTCAGCCCATTTTGCAGGCCTTGATTCTTAATGCTTAGACTGACCCTTTGGTGATTTGACGCACAAAGGTAGGACCTTTAAGTCACGAGATTCAGGGCAATTTCTAGGGAACTTTACCCAGGAAGAGGGAAAAATAGATTTTATAGTCCAAGATAAACGGAGAAGCAAGATTTTTACATTCTTGTTTCGCATTTGGAGGTGGGGAGGGCCAAAAGCATGGCATAAACATGCTAAGGAGGCTTGTGACCTCCAGGACAAGTTGCATAAAGCAGTCCATGCCCTCCACCCACAGCCCCCTGACAGCTGGTGGCAGCTGATGGGGGAGCCTGGGCACAGGATAGAGTTGAGACTTGGGGGTGGGGGAGGGAGTGGGTGACAATCTCTTTGCCAAGCCAGAGATTAGAGAAGTTTTTCATCTTGCTTTTGAAGTTTATTTTCAAACCCAAGCAAATGACTCCAGCTGTATGCTGTGGCCCAAGGCCAAGTTAACCAGCTGCTAGGCTCAGAGGAGGGTCAGAGATAGCAGTATAGAGATTGAGGGACAGACAGACCAAATAATGAGGGGAAGGGAGTGGGGAGAGAGAAGGGGAGAAGAAAAGAGAGAGGAGAGAGCTGACAAAAAGGTCAAAGATAGACTCAAGAGTATGGGAGCAGATCCAAATGGGGAGTCCTGATCAGCTGTGGCAGAATCTAGGTCAAATTCAGAGGGCATTTAGCTCACAGCAAGTCCTGCTGTTTAGGGTATAGTCACTATTTCCATCAAGATTTGGATCAAGAACTGCACAGTCCCATGGGCAAAGCTATAGAGGTCACAAATACTAGGATTAGATGTTAGGAACCAACCAGGTCAACACCAGATGAGCTTCCCTGTTTGGCTTTTCCATTAGATTCTTTTAGACATCCAGAGAGAGGGAGGTGCCATGTTGTCTCTTACTGCTCAAAGCAGAAATAAATACCAGCTCTCAGTTATCCAAGTCAACCTGGCCTAGGGTGTGCCAAACTATTATCTTCCAGGATAGAATGCAAACTTGAGAGCAAGATTTTATTTATTTATGTTGGTCTTTGTATCTCTAGTAGCCAGGGAATTCAGGAGATAATGGTTGTTGGTTGAACAATTGATAGGAAATGAAAATTTTTTTCCATTGCCTTTCAAATTTGTCCTAATTTTGTTCAGTCCAAGCTAATATTCAAATAAGTCTGTATTCTCTGGGCTTCATTTTCTTTATTCATAAAATGAAAGAGTTGGAATAGGTGATTTCTAAAGTCCTTTCCAACTCTGATCCCTATAATTAAGACTGCCTGGCATAGTGCATGGAGTGCTGGTTCAGAGGACTCAGCTCGGTTCAGACGACCCCTGGGTTGGTTCTACTTCTGACACCTATTAATTTGCATTCTCTAATACCAACAGAGCCCTCAGTATTCAACCAAAACCCTCAAACCAAAGATTTGGCAGAAATCAGATAACATTAACATCATAGCAACTCTTTTGTTCTTCCCTAATTGACTATCTACCACACTACCCACAGAAGCTGTTCCAAACCTTCTATCTTCTTGAACAACCTATACCAATCCCTCCCTATTTCCTCTCAACAGAGGATCTCACTTACTTTACTGAGAAAGGAGAGGCTGTCATGGACATCTTTCTTTCCCCTATTTTGCACCTCCAAACATTGTGACTCGATTCTCTCCCTTCGTTTCTCCTCTGCTCCAGTGTCTAATAAAGAGGTGTCCCTTCACACCAAAGACAACCCCTCTACCTGATAGCCACTCTTCCCATTTCCTCTTGTCGGCCTATTGTGGGCCAGGTCTGACTCACACCAAATCGAGTGGTTCAGATTTGGGATTTTAATGAAATAATACATTCACAGACCACTTAACATTTTGGGGATTTGAATGTCATGATACATTCATAGACCACTTAACAAAAGGAGTTTCCTCAACAGTGGCATAGAAAAGATATCCAACAAGGACACAGCACTGGTTCCAGGGCCAGGGGAGTCTTGATCAAGACTGGAGCCTAAGAAATGAAGGTGAGGAGGCAAAGCATGGGGGCTGGAGATGAGAGATGGAGTGTTGTGTGTAAGGAACAGCAAATAAGTCAGTGTAGATGGATCATAGAGTGCGTATAGAGGGGTGGTGTGTAATAAGCTTGGAAAGAAAGGGAGGGGTCAAGTAGTGAAAAGCTTTAAATAAGAGAGGACGTTATATTTGATCCTAACAGGTTTATTAATGGGGTCAGGGAGGTGGGATGGGGCAGTGATGTGATCAGGTCTATTACTTTAGTAAAATCACTTTGGCAGCTGGGAGCAAGTGGAGCGGGGAGGCTATTGTAAGTCTCCACGAGAGGCTGAGCTAGGGGTGGTGACTGTTATGAGTGGAGAGACGGGGACAAAAATATCTATATATATATATATATATATATATATATATATACATACAAGAGATATATATGTATATACATATATACAAGAGATGTTATGAAGATAGAAATGAGATTTGTTTTGCAGGGAGAGATAATGAGTTCAGTTTTGAACATATTGAGTTGGAGATGCCTACAGACACCGGGTTCTAAAAGTCTGATAGGTAGCTAGTGTTGTGGGGCTAGAGCTCAGGTGGGAATCTAGGGCTGGATATGCATCTCCAGTCTCCTTTGCTGAAGTATCCAGATCTCACCTCTTAATGGCAGGTGTCCCACAAGGCTAGGCTGTCAGTCTCCTTTCCTTTCTACCCCCCTCTTAGTGACCTCTTCAGCTACCCTAAGTTAATTTATCACCTCAATGCACATGACTCCCAGATCTCCATACCTAGCCCTAGTCTCCCTCTTAGCTGTACTCCTGTATCACCACACTACCTGCTGCACATCTTCAGCTGGATGGTCCACAGGCATTTCAAAGTCAGCCCATCCCCATGGAGCTCATTTTTTCTCTAAACCTATTAAAGAAGCCACTCAGCTTGCTAACACTCTTGATGGATAGCCTGCTTCTAGCCCACCTCTTCAGGGTTATTGTGCATTACTCTCCCTCACACACTCCCCTGACTCAGTATCCCTATCCCACTTCCTCTGCCTTGTGTAGCACCCCCTACCCCCTTCCTGATGACTCTTCCTTCCTCTCTTCTGCTCTATGGAATCCTTAGCCTCCTGCAAGGCTTGGCTCACCCACCATCTCCGGTGAGAAAGCGTTAGTGGTCCTGCTGCTTTCCCTCAGATTATCCTGTGTGTGCTTTTCTATGTATGCATCAGACCCCACCCCCAGGCCCAGGAGAGTGTAAGCTCTTTGAGGGCAGCTGACAGTTTCCCTTTTGTCTTTGTAAACCAGACCTAGCACAGTGCCTCGCACATAGTAGGCACTTAAATGCTTAGTCGTTTGGGCTGTTGGATCCTGCGGGGAGGTGGGGGAACCATTTAGGGGAATCAGCCTACAGTCCGATTTTATTTCAGGGAGAAGGGCAAAAGGAGGTCATCCTCACACAACCAATGGAGATTTGATATTCCATAAACAAAATATGAAAAAAGGGAGGGGGAAACTGATTCTAGCCAACTCCAATTTTTTCTCTTTATTATGAAAATTTCACAGAAATCAAATAGCATTAACATCATGGGTACAAGGCTCAGAAACCTCATTTTATTTCAACAAGCACTTATAAGAAGCTAACATTTATATAGCGCCTACTGTGTGCCAGGCACTGTACTAGGTGCTTTACAAATATTACCTCATTCGACCCTCACAACAACCCTGTGAGGTAGGTGCTATTATTATCCCCACTTTACAGATAAAGACACTGAGTCAGACAGAGGTTAAGTGACTTGCCCAAGGTCACATAGCTGGTAAGTGCCTGAGGCCAAATTTGAATTCAGGCCTTCCTGACTCCAGATATGTACACAGAGAAACAAATATAAGGTGATATGAGGATAGTGAGGGAGTAACATCAACATTAGAAAGGTGGGTGGTCCCTAGAGACCTCCTGGGTAGTTGAGAGGGCAGTGAAGGATGAGAGGTGAAAAAGGAGGGCATTCTAGGCATGGGGCATGGTCTGAGCAAAGGCATGGGGGCAGAGAGGTAGAATCCACTGTGGCCGGGCCTCTAGCTCAGTAGTTCACCTTTTTGCCTCTGAACCGACGGCGGAAAAGACTACCTATGAACCAGTAAGGTCTTTGTTGAATCCTCTTGACCTCCAGAAGGTAGATGGTCTGTGTTGCCAAGCAGGCGACAGCTGGGTCAGGGTCACTTTTCAGGCGCATTAGAGCTGCAACACAAAAGCTGCAAATGGCACTTTAGACTAAGGGGCAGGAGAAAGGCTAAGGGGAGACCATAGGGAAGGCAGCATGCCATGGTTTGGATCTGGGGGTCACAAGGATCTTCTGATAGCCTCCACCACTCAGTAAAGAGCTCAACTGCTAAATTGCTTGACCAAAGTCCCCAGCAGAGCCACACTGTCCTAGGGTGGAGGTGGGACTCAAGAGATCAGGCTCCTGCTTCTACTGCCACCCGCCTCATATTCCCCATCCTGCTCCTCTCCTGCCAGAGGACTGGGAGGATTAACTAGGTCTAAAGTGCTTTGAGAGCCCCAGAAATGGTCCCCTGGGATTCAACTCAGTACTCTGAAGTGCAGCTTCAATTAAAAAGTTCTTTATGTGTTGTCCAGGAAATAGCACTTGAGAGCCCAGGGAAACAAGAGAACAAGAAAGGTGGAAATAAGGAAGAAAATGGCTAAAGGTGATATGGTCCAAACAGTATCAGAAGAGTACAGACTGATTCTTAACTTAGGCATTACAAATAGGAAGGGAGCAGAATGTTCATGACCTCAACTTGGTTCCAAAGTAATGAAAAGGTTAGGGATCCCTGCATATGAGTCCTTCTTCCTAATCTGCCCAAGTCAGATCTCAACCAACAGTAAGACCTGAGCCAAAAATGTGTTAGGTCTGGGAGCAAATAGAGGTTCAGTGGGGTATGAGTCCATGGATGCTTCACTGCTGCCTTACTAAGGTTTTGGTGGTGCCCTAAAAGTCTCTCTCAGGAAATAGTAAGGATCTAGGGATTACCCATACCTCTTTACCCCTCCACTAGAGTGGATAATTGAGAGTTGACTCTATTATTTGAGTTGTTTTCCCTAGTTTTTGGCCCACCCAACCCTTACCCACCTCCTCCAAGACAGAAAAACCTAGGGCCACTCCTCACCTGAAGAGACTTCCTGCAGTTCCTCCTCATTTTCCAGGGTCATGGTTTGGATAATCTGGCCTATCCAAGGACACAAAGTTGCCTCAGTGGCCAGACAGGTGCTTCCTCGATATGCTCTAGGAGCTGGAAGCCTCCCCACTCTAAAAAAGCTCCCAGTTACATAGTGCTGGAAGGTTTACAAAGAGGTTTACATATGTCATTATTTAGTTTGATCCTCACAACAACCTTGATTTCTTCTTATCTCCATTTTATAAATGAGGAAACAGGCCGAGAGGGGTTAGATGACCTGTCCAGCTAGGGTCTGAGGCAGGATCAAAGCCCGGGTCCACTATACCAAGATACCTTAGCAATGCCCTTTCAGAGGTCTGAACTGTTCATGTCACTCAGACAATAGCTGGGAGCATCTATTCCCCAAATCTAAACCTCTCCCTCAAAACTTCAATTCTTTCCCGTATTAGGCTGCTCAACAGTGTAGTAAATTGTATAGTCTGACCACTGGTGAGTTTACCCTTCTTGCTGCTCAGCCCTGCTGGGGACTTTTTGGCTGGAAAGAACAGTAGTAAAAGAATGTCCCAGAAATAGTTAAATAATAGAAGGTTCTCTGTTTGTGCTTGTCAGGACCAGAGGTTTGTTCTATTGAGGAGGATGAGGCCCACCTTGGGATAAGAAGGGGTGAGGATGGGTTGACAGGGGATGAGATGGGATGGGGTGGGATGGGATGGGTTGGGATGGGATGGGATGGGATGGGTTGGAATGGGATGGGATGGGATGGGTTGGGAAGGGATGGGATGGGATGGGTTGGGAAGGGATGGGATGGGATGGGATGGGGTGGGGTGGGATGAGAGGGGTTGGAATGGGATGGGATGGGATGGGGTGGGATGGGATGGGATGGGGTGGGATGGGATGGGGTGGGGTGGGGTAGGGTGGGATGGGATGGGGTGGGGTGGGATGGGATGGGATGGGGTGGGTTGGAATGGGATGGGTTGGGATGGGGCAGGGTGGGATGGGAAAGGAGGCCTTACTTGTCAACCACACAGCTGCTTGCCGGATGCTGGCCTGATTGCTACGAAAGTAGCTGAGGCTCTGGCTCAGAAACCAGGGGATCTTGTCCTTTTGCTCCTTCAGCTGGAAGAAGAGGCAGGTAGAGACCTAAAGGGCCATCTGCTGTTTTTGACCTGACCTGTGATTTCATCTTAGTAGGGAGTTTCCCAGAGAGGAATTTCTTTTACCAGTGTAAATCAGCACCAGCCCAGCAATATGTAGGATTAGAGAGTTGCTTGGGGCATCAGCCTCAGAGGCAGGAAGACAGAGGTTCAAGTTTCACCTCAGATACTTACTAGCCATGTGACCCTAGACAAGTCACTTAGCCTCTCTCTGCCTCAGTTTCTTCATCTGTGAAATGGGGATGATAATAGCATCTACCCCCTGGGTAGTGTGGTGAGGATGAGATGTGAGGTAACCTGTGTAAAGTGGCCTAGAAACCATATGGAGGTATAAAATGTCAGCCATTACTATTCAGTCTGGAGACTCTCAGGTGCTACAGGGCAGGGGCTGAGTCTCCATTATCTTCTTGGCACCATGCCCAGCAGAATACCACGAGGCAATAGTCACCAGATGGAGAGGAGGAGGAAATCACCCGCTCAGGACCACAGGATCACAGATTCAGAACAGAAAGGGACCTTGAAGTCCCTGAATTCAACCCCTTCACTTTACAGGTGAAGAAACTGGGGTCTCAAGAGGCTGAATGACTTGCCTAGGCTCATCACTGGCGTGTAAGGGCAGTCACTCCCAGTTCTTTCCAACTCTCAGTTCAGTGCCCTCTACCCTAGCACACCTGACTGGGCTTCTCTATCTAGTCTACCATGACAGAGATGTGCCTGGTCCTCTGGGTGATCGCTATCCCACCCTGCCATCCTTGGCAGGATGGTGGATAGGTGTGGCCTCTGTTGACTTACCAGGATCCTCCCGATGGAGAACATGTCTTTATCAGTGCACACCGCCTTGAACCGGGGGCAGACCAGAATTTTGGCAGAGTGGCAGAGGCCATCCCTGCTGGCCTGAAAGGATGAGAAGAGAGAGAGTAGGGAGGCTTCCTGAAGAAGGAGGACAGAGAGGCCATGTGATGGGGATGGGGAATGGAGAGGTTAAAAAGGTTGACCTCATCAGCCAGAAAGAAGAACCAGGGAAAGGAGAAATCAATGTGGTAGAGAAGGGAGAGGCTCAGAGTGGGGGAAGAAACATTCAGGGAGAAAGTATGAATCCTGGGTGACTCAGTTTATCCTTTCTTTTCCTAAAAGTTACATGGCCCCTGACAGCAGGCAGGAGGTGGGGGGGGGGGGGCAGGGGGGAACTGTCCTGGTCACCATGAACTTGTGGTGATGCCACAAAATTTGGCATAGTATCAGAGGAATTCATGATAAAACCCGTACGCAGGCACAAAGTTGCATGTGGCCACCTCTTCCAAGCCACTAGCTAACAGTTACATGGAAATATCCTATAGCTCAATGACCGGACACCCTTCTCTTCCAAGACAAGGACTGCAGTTCAATCCCACATTCAGGGGCATCCCTCTCCCCCTCCCCATGTCATGGGTCCCAGAGCCAAAGCCTGTGTCATCACATGGGTAAGTCACTGTATTGTCTGCCATAAAAGAGCAAAAGGTAGCAGAGTTTGTTGAGGGGTTTGGGATCCAGGACTGGAGTTTCCTATTCTTTGGCCTCGGGAAATTCCTCAGTCTCTTCCATGTCCGTCTCCACCCACCTCCTTCCATCCCTCGATCCTCAATTCAGCACTGGAACAGACAGAAAACAGTCCTGGGGAAGCCCAGAAAAAGTTAGAGAGAAAGAAACTGAAGCTAGTGTCCAAAGGAAAGGTTTGGGATCAGTCTCTATTTCTTTTCTCTATGTAATGACTTTTGACCCATAGCTGGATAGGATTCATATAGTCACAGAACTGGATGTCATTTCAGAATTCAAGGGGCCATATTATCCAATCCCCTGCTTTCAGGCAGGGGAACCCTGGGAGTGACTTTGAAGATCTCTGGGGACAGAGATATGTCATCTAGTGATGTATCGTGACCTGTCCTGTCTCTATCTACAGTCAGCTCCAGAATGTGATTATTCATCAAAGGGTGCAAAGGTAATAGGGACAGGAGAGGACAGTCCAGGACCTGGGGCCTTGGGTCTCACATGGGCCACACTGACGTTCTCATCCTGCAGGTGGAACATCAAGGGAACCAGGCTGCAATGGACCTGGTACCTGAAGGGAACCATCAGGAACCTCCGTTTCACCTTGGCCAAGAGGGCACCAAACATGTCAATCGAATTATATCGAAGCTCCTCTGACTCCTAGAGAGAGTGAGAGGGGACACACACAAATGAGTATATGTGGAAGTATTCCCCCCTCAACCAACACTTAGAATCACAGATCTAGAGCCAGAAGGGGCTCAGAGGCCATCTAGCTCAACCCCCTCCTTTTATAGAAAACAAGGCCTAAGGGAATTAAGAGACTTGCCCAAGGTCATACATCTAAGTTCCAGAGGATTTGAACTCTGCTCCTGTGACTGCAGTCAGGGCTCTTTCCCCAGATGAGGTTGCTTTCCTCTCGCTGAAATAGCTCACAGCAGATTCCTCGTCTTCATGAACCAGGAGCTTCACCCTGGCCCTGCCTGCCCTACCTCCCCCAACCCCAGCACTGCCTTGACCTCCTTTAGCCCCAAAGTACTGATCTAAGAAAACACAGGCATCTGGCTCCCTCCTTGCACTGAGCTTTTCCTCCCTTCCCAGGCTGAGGTCTGTTTTGTACCATTCTCTTCTCTCCTTATGTCCCATCCCTGTCTTCTCAGTCCTTCCCAGCCAGCCCTGTTAGAATGGCAAGGGGTGCTCTGAAAAGAATGCTAGACCAGGACTCAAGAGCCCTGTTCCTTGCCCCAGCTCAGCCACTGCCCCACTGTGGGACCTTAGAGGGGGAAAAACAATCACTTGTAAAACTTTTGACTAGGGCAGGGATTTCTAACCTTTTGTGTGTCATAGACATAGACACCCTTTGGGAATCCAGGGAAGCCTGTGGGGCCCTTCTCAAAATCATGCTCTTAAATAATCGGAGGAAAGGCTAGATGTCAATCATTGATTAGTGAAAGCACGTTCGATGTCATTGTTCCCCCATCCAGGTTCATGGACCCCCTGAAATCTATCCATGGACCTGGGGGATTGGAATCGGCCATAGTACTAGCCCCTATCCGCCAGGATTGTCGTGAGGATAGAAGATGTATAAAGCGCCTTGCAAACCTTAAAGCCCTGTGTGAATGCCAGCTATTGTCATTCTTATTAGTCTAGCTCAAAACCCGAGTTCCTATGTCTAGACAGACCCAAAGGTCCTCTCTGTCTCTACCATTCTGTGATTGGAAGGTCATAAGGTGGGCTTCCCTGCCCCCTAGCACACAAAGCCAGCACCTTCTACAGGCCCACTCCTTCTGGCGCCATGCCAAACTCCCCTCACTCAGGTGCCACCGGCAGCAGGAAGCCTTCTCCAGTTCTCCTCCTCCCTCCTCGGACATTCCTACAAGTATGAGGCTGATCTCTCCTCACATCCCCATCGCTGTGGCTAGTCTCCTTCTCTGTGTCCATCCTTCCCCCCAGTCGCATGCCAGCTCTGTTCAGAATGCCCCAGAGTGCCGACTCCCCTCTCTGTCATTCCTCACAAGGCATCTTCCTCCTCCTCTTCCTCTCTCCGAGTCCTCACCTCCTCCATAAAACCTCCCCTGCGTCTCTCCGTTGTTGGGGCGTTCTCCCTCCTCCACACCCCCATGTCCTGTGTATGCCGTGTGGGGGAAGGCAGAGGTCTGGACCTGGGGTTTCACTGCTATGGGGAACTCCAGGTTAAAAAATGCCTTCTGCCAATGCACGCGGCAGGTGCCAGTCTGAGGCAGACACCGAAGGCAGGTTTTGATCTGCTACGGCGCCTTAGGTATATGTTCTTATTATCGCTGACAGTAATGACGCATGGCCAGCCTTTCTGCAGCCTTTTTATACATTATCTCCTCAAATCCTCACAACGACCTTGTCACATAAGTGTCAGTGTTATTCCCATTTCACAGATAAAGAAACCAAAGTTAAGCTTCAATAGGTTAAGTAACTCGGCCAAGTCTGAGGCAAGTTTGACCTCAAGTCTTCCCTAGCCTCTATCCAGGACTCTCTCCACAGTGCCACTTCATACGTATGCCCACTGCTTTTCCCTCCTCCCAGCAGAGAGCTGACAACTTTAGCGCAGGGATTGGTTTTTGTTGCCTTTGCATTTCCAGCACCCAGAATAACGCTGTGCATCTAGTAGGTGGTTAATAAATGACTTTAAAAGCAGAACAGAGGTTGAATCCATTTCTTTGGGATTTCTAGTAAAGATGGCAGCTGGACATCGAAAAGACACCACCACCACCACCACCACCACCCCCTCCCCGAGCACCCGATATCTACCCGCACCATCTCCCATCTCCTAGCCACCTGGAAATCTCACATCATCAAAGAAGGGCCGCAGAGTGCAAGAGATCTCAATGAGCAGTAAGACAGAGTCAGTCCAGCAGAGGTTGTAGATGATGCACCTCAGAGCTAAGAAGGCTTCTGTTACCACTCTGGAGTCCATGGAGTAGCAGCAGTTCAGTACGTAGGGCTGTAGCATTCGGAGGAACTTGGTCTGCACAGACCCACAGAGGTTTAGAAGCTTGGAAGCCAGGGGAAGGCAACCCCTGACTGCTGACCCGAGGGGAGCTCCCAGTTGGGGGCTGGGGATGGCCCCCAGCTAGACTTACCTCCCAGAGCCTCATTCTGAGCCTGAGGAGACCCAGCAGTGAGGTGTTGGGGCAGGCCTTTGAGTATGGACCAAAGACCCTTGCTGCATTCTGCCCGAGGGACCAGGGGCCAGAAAGAACCCAGAAAGAGCTGGGTGCTCTCCCTAGCCTCAACTCCTGAGGATTCCATCAACTTCCAGCAGCATTTATCTGACTGTGTGGTGTCATAGATTTTTCCAATCCCACTTGCCTAAGTCTAAGGACACTGGGCATGGGCCTAGGGTCCTAGCTGTTAGGGAAATTACCCTGGGTGCCCTTTCTCTGTAGGGCAGGAGGAAAAGCAAAGTTCCAAGCCCTCAAACAGATGCCTTGGGCTGGCACCCTGGATTTGGTCACACAGAGGCAGAGGTCCCAAGTCCCCACCTCTGCCAACTCCTTCCTAGGTGGCAGCATCTGCTGAGAGCACTTTTTTGTTTTTGGCACAATGTTCGCATTCTGCCACCTTGACTCTTGCCCCTCCCTCATTCACCCCACCCCGCAAAGCTTTACCGTCTCCTTATGGATCCCAAAGTTCCCCGTGGCCTTTAGCACCAGCTGCTGGGTCACGGGCTCATCTTTTTGGACACAGTTGATGAGGAGTTGAACAATGGCTTCATCTGCCATGATCGCCACCTCTGTGTCCTGGAGAAGCTGCCAAAAACCAAAGCAAAAAGGAACGTGAGAGACAAGTGAGAATTTTTGTGGCTTTCAGGGACTAGGCAGTACATGCCAGCAATGCTCCAAAGGATTCCAGGGACTGACCACATGTGAATGCCAAATCGTTCGCCCATTCATTCATTCAACCATTTGAATGAATGAATGTCATTAGCATTTATCAAGTAACTACTATGTGCCCAAGCCTGTACTAGATACTGTGTAGGATACAAAAAAAATCAAGGAGAGCTGCTGCTCCAGTCCTACTCTCTCATTTTGCAGGGACCCCCAGGGCAGTGGCCACAGTGAGGTTAGAAAAAGGTAGAGCATGCTTCTTTCTACGGAGAATGTTTGTTAGTCTGTTTGTTCTCCAGGGTATGCTTTGTGTTTGATAAGTGAATTAGCTGATTTTAGTATGATAAATATCTCTCTTGACTTAAAAAACAAAACCACCAGTGGTATGTCCCTAGTGTCTAGTTTTAAACCACTGGGCCTACTGTTGGACCCACCCAAAGCAGCAGCCCCAGAAACCACCTGCTTGAGGCGACTACAGGTGATGACACAGCCCAGCTGAGAAAAGTTAGAGCTCCCCTTTAGGACATGCTTACACAAATATCCACATATCTTACTTTATAGCTGACGCAACACAACCACCTTGTGAAGTAAGCCCAATATGGTTATTTACCTCACTTTACAGATGAGGGATTTGAGGCTCAGTGAGGGAATGTGACTTACTCAAGGTCACACAGATAGTGGGGTGACAGCTAGAACTTGACTCTCTTGCCTTTCTGTGTATTCCCAGCACTTAGCACAGTGCCTAGCACATAGCAGGTGCTTCATAAATGCTTATTGACCAGCTGGCTAACCGAGGCCTACTCATTCCACCATCAATGCCAGTTCCATCACACCAAGCTATTTCAACCTGTGTTCTCTTCTTGAAGAGGAAGAAAAGGCAATGGCTCCAAGCCCCTAAATGGATGCCTACAGCCAGCATCCTGGCTTTGTTCATGGGGAGAGGTCCCAGACCCCAGTGCTGCCACACTTTAACCAGTGATGCTTATATCACACATGTGCCCCTGACCAACAAACTAATTAGGAAACACCCAGCTGAGAATGTTGAAATGGAAACATGGAGATGCTGACGAGAATATACTGACCATAGATTACTAGACGTCACAATTGGCATGGTGTAATATCAATTAAGTTGGGACTTTCTTACTGTTTTAGAATGATTAATTAAGTGTCTTTGATTGAGCCTTACTAGGAGCAAAGCCCCAGGCCCAAACCCCTATCTACTAGGTGCTAAGCCTATGTGGGTGTGAAGCCCTCAGGGTCCTAGGGAGAGTTGCTAAGACCAGAGCCAATAGTAGGAGCCTGAGTTCTGGTCGCTCAGATGATGTTTGATGACAGCTAAAGAGTGCATAAAAAGAGAGGACAGAGCTATTTGCTGGAGGTTCTCACTCCTGGAGGCCCAGGACTCTGGGCAGCCACTCTAAGAGCCTCCCAACTGAACTCAGATGTTGATGGTTCCTTGGTAACTATGAATTGTATTTGGTCTGTTTACAATGCATGTTTGTAATTTGTTTGTATTTGCTCTGAAGTTCAGGGTGCTGGCTTTTTCCCCTGAACTAAGTGAATGATATTTGTATGTTGGATTGAAATAAGATTGTTAATCCCTAAAGCTACTTTCCTTAGTAAAGAAGATCAAAAGAACCTGTGCTGGCAGCGTTCTTGTGGCTGGGCTTGTGTTGGTCTTCCACCCCCACAGCAGCTGCTAGCCAGATTGTTGTAACACGTGGATATTCCGATTCACATGAAGAAACGCTGGCATGCACTCTGGACAAACTTGGAGTGCAAAACTTGTAAATGCCGTCAGTCTTTCCCTTATTTATCCATCTCCAAATACGTTTATTGTTGTCGCTGTTCAGTCGTTTTAGTTGTGTCCAACTCTCCGTGACCCCATTTGGGGTTTTCTTGGCAGAGATACAGGAATGGTTTGCCATTTCCTTCTCCAGCTCATTTTACAGATGAGGAAACTGAGGCAAATAGGGTTAAGTGACTTGCCCAGGGTCACATAGCTAGTCAGTGTCTGAGGTGGGATTTGAACTCAGGTCTTCCTATTATTATTCTACCCATGAGTCCAGCTACCTCCAATGCTATCTCTTTCCCACCTGACTAAGTCAAGGGAAGAAAATATCTCATTGGAAAAGCAGAGCTCATGATCACTACCTCTGCTACCAGCCTTAATACTCACTAAAACTAAAACACAGTGGAAGGTGGGGGTAGTTAGGCCTGTTACTTGACTTTTGTTGGACTCAATGCTTCACTTCGTCTGAGTCCCAAGATTTTATTTGAACCACCCAAGATGGCTCCTGACCCAGATCATTCCCCAACCAATCAGAGGAGATCTTGGGGTCCCTGGTCTAAATCAACAGGAATTAATTCCCTAGAGACCAACCCAACTCAAATGTCATGTCATCCATGAAGCTTCCTCCCATCTCTCCAGTTAGAAGGGAGCCCACACCACTTCATACTTCAGTTTCCTGTCCCCATTTAACAGGTGCCCTGAACGGTAGCTATTGGTGTCTCAGTCTCATCTACCCCTTGGACTGTGACCTCCCAGAGGCAGGGACCCTGCCTTGGCCCCCACAGTACAAGTGCTCAGCAAAATGAATTATGCAAGGCCGGACAGTGAGAAGGGGGCTGGATTTGGAGGCAGAGGATGCAGGCTTGAGCCAACCGCTGAACCTCTCTAGCTTCCTTATCTGTGAAATAAGGGGACTGTACGAGACCTCTGAGATGCCTTCAAGCTCTTACTCTTTTATCATTTAGCCTCTCTCGGCCTCAGTGTCCTCATCCATAAAATATAATAACACCTACTTCCCAGGGTTGTTGTATGAATCAGATGTGATGACATATGCAAAATGCTTTACAAACATTAAAGTACCGTATTGTTATTATCATTACTTTCATCATCCTTGGAATAAGGAAAAATCTGGGTGTCCTGGTTGCTTCCTCGCCAGTGCAGTGCCAGCCTGGAATTTCTCTTAAGAGATTTCCACCTTCCCCAGGCCACCCTTCTTCCTGTCTCCAGACCCTCCAGAACAATCCCTTACTGAGTCTCACAGACCTCGGCGAAGACAGCCAAGGCGGTAATGAAACTCCCAACTTCATTCCCGGTGAGGATGTTTAAGATGAGACTAACTATGGGCCGAATGTGCCAGCAACTCCTCATGGTCATGGACCTGTCATGGGAAGCAGAGAACAGCATCCAGGGTCTAAGTCACAAAGGAGGGCAGCCCAAGGTGTTGGCCCCGGAGAGAAGGCTTACTTGGCTATCATGAAGATTCCCTCCAGGTATCCCTCTGGCTCAGCCAGCAACTCCCAGGTCCTGTGATTCTCCATGAAAGACACCTGGTACTCATACCCAGCTGAACAGATCAAGGTCTTCAGAGACTCAATGGTACAGCTGTGAAAATGGCAAAGGTTGGAGAGGTCACCTATCAACTGTTCTTTAGCAAGAATAATCATCCCGTACATCAATAACGTGTTTTACAGTTTTCAAAGTATTTTACGTACATTCATTCATTTAACTTTCTCTCAAAACACCCCAGTAAAATAGACAGACCAAGAGACCTCTTTCATAGACAAGGAAACTGAGACTCAGAAGTTTCTTCCTTGCTCAGTCATCTGTCCTACATGATTATAAATGAGTTAACACATGTAAAGTGCTTTGGAGATCTTAAAACACTACATAAATGTTAGCTATTACTATTATATCTAAATATAGTGATCTGCTATGTCTCTTAGAAGCATAGAATACCGGCACTAGGAAGGGCTGCCGGGACTAGGTGCCTACAGACTCTGTACCAGGTGCTAGGAACAGCCTATGTATTTATGTGGTACTTTGTGCTTTATAGAACACATTGTTGTTTTTCCAAGTAATCGTTTTACAGATGAGGAAACTGAGTCCAAGAGAAGTTATGTGACTTGACCTAGGTCATGGAGTAAACCACTGGCAGAGCTGGGCTAGACCTGAGTGGTCTCCTGACTCCCAGGTCAGTGTGGTTTTACATCATGCTGCTCCCTGGTACAAACTCTATTTCTACAGCTGGATGGTACATGCAGAGGGGTCGGATTCCTGCTGGTGATGAGCTGCAGGTAAAACTCCTGAGTGCAGCCAGAATCAGAATAAAACATAATTAGGAAATGTTTTGCAAAATAAATAAAACTATTCTACAACATAGATAATGGTAATTTGTAGTTTTCTAAATTCCGCATGTGTCTGCAGGGATCCCTTTCTATTTGAGTTTGACGTCACTGGTGTAGTGGGTAGGGCTGTGGGCTCACATTCTATGCTTGTGAATAAGATGGTGAGATGTGAGTCAGATGAGAGTAAAATTAGGCCAACTTGTAATCAATTGAGTGATGAAATTCAAAGCATAGATGACTACTGAGTCAAGGTCAGTCTGGAGAGAAGTCTCCACGGGAGTATGCCAGAGAATCTGTCTTCAGCTCTGTTCTACACAGCGTCATTATTTTTTTAGGGACTTTTTAATTTCTCTCGTTGTATCCTGGGATTCTAGAACAATGCTTGTCACATTTTTTTTGTTCAGTTGTTTTTTTTTTTATTTCCATCTGATGTTTCTTTCTTTTTTTCCTGAGGGGAGAAGGCAGGGCAATTGGGGTTAAGTGCCTTGCCCAAGGTCACACGGCTAGTAAGTGTGTCAAGTGTCTGAGGCCGGGTTTGAACTCAGGTCCTTCTTGACTCCAGGACCAGTGCTCTACTCACTGCGCCACCTAGCTGCCCCTCGGTGTCATTATTAATAATGTGAATGAAGACAGAGATGTCATGCTTGCCAAACTTGTAGATGACACAGAGCAGGGATGGACAGCACATTGGATGTTAGAATAAGACATTAAAAAAAATATGTACAGGTCAGAGTGATTCACTGAATCCAATGATCAACCAATGAACTGGCATTTATTAAGTGCTTGGGCACTGTGTTGTAGGATGTCTACAGAGCTTTATGCTTGGGGTTAAGAAAATCAATCCCATATATACAGGATGGGAGAGGCTTGTCTAGACAACACTTCATGTGAAAAAGGCCTGGGGGTTTCATAGAGTAAAAGCTCACTATGAGTCTATAATGTGATCTTGGACTAGAAGGGTCCAGAACAAGGGAGACAAGAGGCCTGCTATACTCTGCTGCCCTGGTCAGAATATGCTTGGGTTCAGTTCTGGGCACCACATAAGAGGGATATTGAAAAACTAGAGGACATCCAAAAGACAGTGGACTCAATGGTAAACACACTGACAGACAGGACCAAAAAGAATGTGAACTGGAACCAGGGATGCTCAGCTTGTAAAAAAGCAAATTTTAGGAGGGCTGTGATGGCTATTTTCAAGTATTTGAAGGGCTGTGATAGGGAAAAAGGATCAAACGTTTTGTGGTTGGCCCCAAAGGGCAGAACCAATACCTATAGATACATAAGGAAGAACTTTCTAATAACTGGGGTTAATCGGGAAATGGAACCTTGAACAGCTTTCTCCTCCCATCACCGGAGGTCTTTCAATCAGGGTAGATGGCCACTTCTCAGGAATGCTGCAGAGGGGATTCCTGTTAAGGGACGGTTGTGTTTGGTGACTTCCAAGGTCCCTTCTAACTCTGAAATCCTATGATTCTGCAGAGAGTACCTCACAGGGTTCATCCATTCAGGCACCCCTGGCTGCTTGTCGATGGTCTGGCTGCCCGCTTCAAACACGAGGAAGGAGATCAGGGACAGGAGGGCCATGTACAGCCAAGGGTAGAGGGTCTCCACCTCTAACTTTGAACTGGATTGCAAAAGCAGCTCATTGAGAGCCCTGCTGGCCTGAGGGAGCAGAGAGAAATCGGTATTATCACTTTTACTTGGCTTATTCACCTCAAATCCCCAGAGGAGGTCTAGCCCTTAAAAAGCCACTGTAACATACTTCCTCAGTAAAGTTCATAGTTATAATGTGTCAAGACCAAGTTTATCTGAGGTATTGAAGGCCTTCCCTGACTTTTCATTTTCTGCCCTTCAAAGCACTTTCACAGTTACCCTCTCAAGGCCATCCCTCCTTATCCCTGTGGGGAAAACCCAGAGATATTCTGTGTCTTCCTATAGCTTACACATACGGTCTCCTGACTCCCAGCCCAGTACAATCACCATTGGAATGTTAATAAGCCCAACCTAGGTCACTTCCTCCCTCCCAGCATTTTTGCCCCCAGGGATTGTAGACAAAGCAAGGACCACCAAAAGGGACAGGAACCCCATGGAGTTCAGGAGTTCTGCTTCCCAGTCCCCATCCCCACCCCCTTAGCCCAGTCCTACTGGCTTTCCATCAGCAGTCACTGTACCAGCACAGAGTTGATCTCCAAAGATTGCATGGGCTCCTTGGGATCCTGAAAAGATAAAGACTTCAACCTCTTCAGCAGATGATTCAGGATCATAGCATAGCCTCCGGAGGAGGCTGCCAGGATCCTCCACAGCTCTCGATCTCTGTGGAGTTGGAAAGCCCTCATTAGTGAGGCCACCTCAGCCCATTCTTTTGCAGGTTCCACAAAGCATCAGGAGGAAAAAGGTTTTGCCCGGCTCTCTCTCCCCTTGGGAGTCTCACATCCTTTTGTTTTTTCTTTCATCTCATTCCCTTCTTTCTCCTTTTGTCTCACCATCCCTTTTCTTCTTCATTTCAATGCAACAATATCTATTAAGCGCCTACTGTGTAAGCACAACACAGTATCCTTAGTGACTTCCCAGAGGCATACAGTGATACAGTCATGGGGAGGAGGGGAACCAAGGTCTTTCTAACTCAGGAGCCAGCCTTCTACCCACCATGCCATGCTGCCTCTCAGGTGCTAGGGATACAAAGTTTAAAAACTGCCTGCAACAAAGTTACATTCTACTTTCATCCTTTTCCCCTTCTCTTTTCCCTTCTCTCTTTCTTCCTTTTTGTCTCCTTCCCTCATCCCTTCTCTTCATCCTCCTCCCTTCCCTCACTGACTAAAACATGTCTGTTATAAACGTCATATTAAGGACAAAGGATGTGAACGGCAGTTTTCAAAGGAAGAAATCCAAGCTATCAACAGCCATATAGAAATGCTCCAAATGATTAATAACTAGAAGAATGAAGATTGAACAACTCTGAGGTTTTAGCTCACATCCATCAGACTGGGAAAAATGACTAAAAGGGAAAATGATGAATGTTGGAGGCAAATGCTGGAGGAGATGGGAGCATTAATATATCATTGATCCAGCCATTCTGGAAAGCAAGACTACACCCCAAAAGTCACCCAAGTATACATACCCTTTGACCCAGTGAAACAGCTATTCACCCTATATCCCAAAGAGATCAAAGAAAGACAAAAAGGGCCCACAAATACAAAATATTTATAGTAGCTTTTTGTGGTGGCAAAGGACCAGAAACTAAAGGGATGCCTATCGATTGGAGAATAGCTGAACAAACTAGGATATATGAATTCATGCAATACTATTGTGCTATAAGGAATGAAAGGGATGCTTTCAGAGAAACGTGGGAAGATTTGTATTAACTGATATAGAGCAAAGTAAGCAGAACCAGGAGAACAATTTCTATAGTGGCAACAATGTTATAAAGACAAAAAAAATCTGAAAGACTTAAGAACTCTGACCAATGCAACGACCAATTATAACTCCAAAGAACTTATGATAACAAAGAAATGATGGACTCAAGATGGAGAATAAAGTATATACTTTTTGGACATGGCCAAGGTCAGAATTTGTTTTTACTTGACTATGCATATTTGTTCAAAAAATTGCTCAATTAAAGGGGGTAAGGTGGCAAGAAGAGAAAATAAATACTTGTTAGCTGAAAATTAATTACTGTAATTTTTTTAAAAGAACAAATTAAGCAAAATCTGCTTTTAGTCACACACACAGGGAACAGAAACTCAGGGAAATGACCTGCTCAGATTCCCAAGCTTTGGAGTCTAACATAACTTTTGATTCTTGAAGGAGGAGAAGAGAAGCATCCTGAGTGGGAAGAAGATGCCAGAGAGAATTCATCTGACTGACTGATCCATACTAAAGCATAGAGCAGCATTGATGAGTCCCTGTAATTGGTGCTTATCTGTAATAAGATCAGTCCTCCCAAGCACCTTTAAAAAAGTGAATAGACTGTCCTCAAGGCTGCTGAGGTGAGGGAACTGTTCAGGGCAGCATTTTCAGGGACCTAACCCTCAAGAAGCCCTGAATCCCATAACCATCTTTTCCCTGCCCTCTGCCCTTTGCCCCTGAATTCTTGGGAGCAGCAAGCACGGTGATATCCAGAATCCCACCTTGACTGGGAGAAAGTCTGGAGAAACTAGTTAATAAACATTTATTAAGCACCTACTATGCTAAGCACTGGGGATACAAAGAAAGAGAAAAAACAGTCCCAGCCCTCCAGCAGCTCACAATCTAAAAGAGGTGATGATATAGCAAACAACTATGTACAAACAAACTAAATAGATCTTGAATAGATAAATTCATAAATAAAAAATAGAGAGATATTCAATAGAGGGGAGGCACTAGAATTACAAGGGATTGGGAGGGGCTTCCAGTAGATGTGGGATTTAGCTGGAATCTGAAGGAAGCCAGGAGGTAGAGCATTCTAGGAAGGGAGGAAGAACCAGAAAAAATGCCAGGAGTGGTGGGGAGGGGAGTAAGGATAAGTGAATTAGAAAGTTGGAGGGGAAGGAGAGCTATATCTTGAAGGGCTTTGAACAGCAAACAGGATTTGGAAGGGGAGGAGGGGCTTGTATATCAAGACCTTCCCTTTATAGAAATCATGTTAGTGGCTGAAAAGAGGGGGACTGGAATAGGGAGAGACTTGAGTCAGAAAGAACAACCAGCAAGCCATTGCAGCAGTCCAGGCTTGAGGAGATGAGGGCCCATCCCAGGGTGGTGGCAGTATCAGAGGTGAGAAGGGGATGTGTTAGAAACAGGCCTTGGCAATAGATTGGAAATGTAAAAGAGACTGAGGAGTTTAGGATGATCCCCAGGTTGAGAGCCCAGGGCACTGGGAGGATGGTGGAAGTCTGGAAAGGAATGGGGTTTGGGAAGAAAGAGAACAAGTTCAGTTTTGGACCTGTTGCATTTAAGACGTCTACAACACATGCAGTTCTAGATGTGTCATGGGCAGTTGGAGACGGGAGACTGGAGGTGGGCAGAGAGGTTTAGGCTCTAACTAGGAAAGAGAGAAGATATAACAGAGGTCTGAGGGGGGGACAGTCTGCGGGGTGGGGGTGGGGAAGGGGCCCTAAGTTAGTCTGGGGCTGGTGGCACTGACTTACTGTAAATCATCTTGGATGGTTATCAGCATCAGCATGGCCTCATCAGGGTACTTCTGCACCAGTTTCCGAAGAGTCTTCTCAATGACTTCGATGGCATTGGGATCTTTTATGTGGCTCAGATTGCTGTGAATAGTCTTGATCAGTTCTGGCACCTGAATGGACGTGGGAAAGTGTTCCCCCTGGGAACCCCCCACCCCCAGCTCCTCACCGAGGAAGCAGGATCAGATTAATACAAGTCAATAGTAATGGGCCTCAGAAGCATAAAGAGGAATTTTTTTGTGGCTGAAGCAAGTACTATAAATAGAGCCTGGAAAAGCAGCTCTGGTGGAAAAGGGGGAAGGGAAGGCACCACCCAGAAGGGCCAAGAGGTCATAACCTTTTTCGTGTGTCTCAGACCCCTTTGACAGTCTAGTGAAGATTGTGAACCCCTTCTCAAAATTATGTTGATAAACGCACAAAATAAAACACATAGGATTACAAAGGAAATAAAATAATTATATTGAAGTATAGATATCAATTGGGGCAGCTAGATGGCATAGTGCATAGAGTACCGGGCCTGAAGTTAAGAAAACTCTTTCTGGGTTCAAATGTGGCCTCAGACACTTCCTAGCTGTGTGACCCTGGGCAAGTCACTTAACCCTGTTTGCCTCAGTTTCCTCATCTGTAAAATGAGCTGGAGAAGGAAATGACAAACCACTCCAGTATCTCTGCCAAGCAAACCCCAAATGGGATCGTTAAGAGTCAGACATGACTGAAAATGATCGAATAACAATAGATATAAAAATATTTTTTAAAAAACCAATTCATGAAGCCCAGGTTAAGAACCCCTGTTGTAGGGGAATAGAGAGACCTTGGGACACCACAAGGCTGAGAATATGAAAGGTGTGGCCCCCCTCACCCCATACCCAATCAAATATTTAACAATCTCCTCTTTTGTGCTGTGCACTGAGGATACAAAGAATGAAACAATTCCTACTTGAAAGGAGTATACATTTTAAGGGGGAAGACAAGGACATACATGCAGCTCAAGTAAGAGGTGAACAAATACAGACTTGTACAAAAGCTGGTGCCTGAGCTGCCACTTAAAGGAAGAGAGGGACACTGAGAGGTGGGTAAGGAGGGGACAGCAGGTCAGGGATGGGGAAGGCCCTGCACAGATTCTGTCCCTCCTCATGTCTGGCTGGGTCACAGAATGCAGGAGGGGAGTAAAACCCAAAGAACTGAGGTGCTGAGGCCAGGACGTTTTATCCCAGAAGCAAAAGGAAGCCACTGGAGTAGGGAAGTCACAAGGGCAGCAAAGTGCAGCACACACTGGAGCGGGCAGAGACTTGAGTCGGGCAGAGCAAGTGGGAGGCTGATGCGATCCTCTGGCCCAGAGGTGTCAAACATGCAGCCCACCAGCAACACTCCCAGGTGCACCCAAGCCAGATTAAATTGTAGTTGGGAAATATATCCTGGGGGTGGGAAGGAGCCTGCTTCCTTCTTCAGAAGAATATAATCATTTATCAGTGGGCCATTTAAATGTTCCACTCTGAAGCACCTCTCCACTCTAGAGCAAAGCCTTTGGCACCCCACCTTAATTAGAGTTATTTCCATTACACCACAGCCACTCTCTCACCCAACCCCACAAGCCCACTGTGACTTGCTCAGTTTCCACACTGGGCCAGTTTAACCCTTCATTAGAGAGCCTGATGATCTCTTGCTGGGGGGCAGGGAGTAAAGGGAGGCTACCATATTGCTTCCAGACTTCATGTGGACACCTGATCAATATTAGCCCTACTGTAGCTTAGAACTCCTAAGTTCCAGTGATCTGCCAGTCTCGGCCTTCCCTATTAGCACACCAAAAAAAATGTTTTAAACCGAGTTCATTGATCCTAAGATTAAGAAACTGCCTTAAGGACACCCTAGGCCCAAAGTCTCTTAATTCCCCTACCTTGCTGAGGTCAGGAAGAGGTTCACCTATTATTGTCTCCAACATCTCAACAGGTGCCCAAGTGTTATATCTGCTACCAGTGGTCATGGCCTTCACACACAATGTAAAAATAGTTGTCCTCTCATCCGGGTTCAGAAATGCCTTGAAGAACTAAAGGAAGAACAGCATCAGGTGTTCCCTGGGACAAGATCCCTTCCTCCCTCCATGCCTCCCAAATAGGAACAAAGGTCTAGACCAAAACCACAACTGATTTATCCTCATGTAGCTTGTTATACAGAAGACAAAGATTCAGACGGCAACAAATGCAAGGCCCAAACTCAAGTTATAATAGACTCTGTTCTCTAGGTTAAAAAGACAGATTATTCAAAATAGAAAATGATCCAAAAGGGATTTCTATTTCAGCTTCAGTATGCATTTCAGATTACCAGCCAATTGAATACAAGTACCTGTATGTTTGGGAGAATTGTTACCATTTCAGTACAAATTAAGGAGCCACAAAAGAAGGGGGAAAGTTTCTTGGTTCCCTCCTTTGTGCCTCTTCTCTCCATTCATCTCTGGCCACAGTCCTTTACAAAATGCATATTAGGAGTTTAAAGAAAAAAATATTTAATGCAGGCATGAATGAGATGAAAGATATGTTATGACCGAAATAAAACAGAATGATATCTATGGATAGAGTTAGAGGAGTTAATCGTATCTCCAGTTAAGGAATTCCTCCCATGGCTAAAACCCCAACCCAGGAACAACTTCGGGAGTGAGCCTCCCAGCTGATCATGAGGCTTTAGGTTTTATGGATGGGACTTGAGATCAAGATATGGTTCATAATCTATTCTAACCTCTCCCCCAACCCCCCCACCAAATAGCATCCCAAGTCCAGGCAGTGTCAGGAGAGGCAGGATTACCATAACAATATACTGTAGGCTGGTGGCCCAATCTGCTTGGAAATTCTTCTGCAAGTTTTTTAGGAGTTTGCGCCGTTCTTCCTCACTCTTCAGAACCGATTCTAGGATCCACAAAGCCGTCATTAAGGAGCACAGCATTCCTCCATTGGAAGGAGAGAGAAAAGCAGGCCTCCTTTCCCACCTCCTTCCCTACTCCCATTTCTTTCCCAACCTCAAACTGATATCAAGGCTGGACACCTTCTGTCCAATAGAGTGGGCAAATTCCCATGAAACTAGGCCACTAGGAAAAGACTATAAGAAGCAATGTGGCACATCTCTGCCTTCTTATCTCTCTAGGCCTTAATTTCTTCATCTGTAAAATGAAAGTGAGGCAGGGAAGGCAACATACACTTATATATGTGATATACTTTCGAGTTTAATCTGCATTACTTAATTTTCTCCATTATTTTCTTAAGTCCAGATAATAAATAAAAAATAAAATAAACCAAGCCCTGCTTTGTAGCTTGCTACCCAAGGTATACACGCTCACAGTGAAAATTTAACAATTGGTTCATGAGCTGGTCTGAGCCAGCTCTGACATACCATAGCTTCCAGCTCTGAATCAATCATCTTATGGTTCTATAAATTAATCAGTGTTGCCAGGGGTCAGTTTATTAGAGTTTATTAGAAGCTGCTACTCATCCAACACTGAGGAAGTATGGACCATTAATAAATGAATGTGTAACCCAAGTATTTTTTTTTTTTAGTTTTTTTTTTTTTGTTGTTTTTGGCAGGGCAATTGGGGTTAAGTGACTTGCCCAAGGTCACACAGCTAGTACGTGTGTCAAGTGTCTGAGGCCGGATTTGAACTCAGGTTCTCCTGACTCCAGGGCCAGTGCTCTATTCACTGCGCCATCTAGCTGCCCCATCCCAAGTATTTTTGAGACAGGGAGAAAATAGGGGTCAAATTTCCTTCCTTAGGTTCCTTAGGAACAGAACTTCCTGGATTGTGATTCCAAGAATAAACAACCGGGCTCCTGTGGGAGGCTGCTGAGGTAAGATGCTGGTGTGGCAGAGTTGGAGAGGAGGATATAGGGACGGCATGACGGTACGCTGTGGCTTATGGTTGGGGAGATAGAGATGCTCCTGCAAGCACTTTTCATGGAGTCTGACAGTGGGGTAAAGATGCAATAAGATTTAAATTGTAAGGTCCTGGGGGGCAAGGACAGTCTTTTGCCTCTTTTTGTATCCCCAGCACTTTGTACAGTGCCTGGCACATGGTAGGCATTTAATAAAAGGCCTTTATTGATGGATTGAGAACTCTCCCTATTTGCTACTCTGCTTCTTTAAACCCACTGAGCCATGGTATGGCTAGAATAGACTAGATCTGAGATCAGCAAAGGGACAGTGAAGGTTTTATTGTCCTTCCCTCTTCTGCCTGCAACCAACAGATATTTCCTCCATGATTTATCCATTTCTTTGAGCTATTGGTAATTTCTGGGTTTTGTGGTAACTTAAAAGCTATTGTACCCTGGACATAAAATAATGAGCAGCCATAACTGCTATGCATATCATGTCTTAATTTGTGATCAGAGGCCTAGCAATGGAACAGGTGAATGGCTGGTGTTAGTGCAGAGAAAAGGACAAAGATCAGACCCTTCTACCTAAGACAGCTAGGATTTTCAATCCTAGTTTGGGGTTCTGGGCTATGGTAGTGAAATCTATTGCTTTTACTATTAGTAACTTTCGATAAACTTCCCCCAAAACATAATTTAAACAGGACTCAGGACTTCTTCGAGGAGCCTGACATCTGGTGGGCAGGGGTAAGAGGAATGGGCATGTGTGAGATATGTTGTCCTCCCTCTTGTTTTCTCCTCCAGCATGCCCAGTGGATCAAAGATGGTGATTAGAGAGTGATTCTGCACAGTGGGAAGAGAAAGGTATGGTCTAGAAAGAGTCTCCATGCCCCCTAGAGGAGGTACCCTTGCCAGACAGCACTACTTGCTGATTACAAATGAAGAAACATTCAGTGCTTACTATGTGCCAAACATTTGGCTAAAGCGCTGAGAATACAAATACAAAAGCAAGATGGGCTCTAATCTCAAGAAGCTTACATTCAAACAGGGCAGACAATATAAGAGTGAATGGCAGGAAATGAAGTTTTGGTCTAGAAAGGTAAAGAGATGGTGAATGGAACAATAATGAAATCTATTGGCATGCCCTTTCCAGAGCAATAGTAATGAAAGGAGAAGAAGGCAAGTGGGGGGTAGGGATGGGACGTTCCTCATGTAAACAAGCAGGTCAGAAAGCCCTCGGAGGGTAGCCACCCATACCAGATGGTACAGTTAATGACACATCATACTAACAGCTCTCGTTTCTATGACATTTCAACGGTTACAGAATACTCTCCCTATAACACCTCCATGAGATGATGCAAATGTCATCCTCTTCTTTCTAGTCATCTCCTTTCCATGATCCTACCACACGCCACCTCCAACCTGGTCCCCAGCTCCAAATCATGGGGTTCTGAGACCATGACTGGAAAGAGTTCACTATATTTAGTTGGCCCCAGGCCCACCATCCTGCCTTCTAGTCAGGATCCTGACATGTGCTTATACCACCCCCAGGCTCCCACCTGTTTCCTCTGAGAACAGAAAATGGATACCACCATTCCAGGGAAGGTGCATCCATCCACTGTACTACGATTCCACTCACCATCCTAGGGACTAAAACTAAAACATCCTAGGGACCACCACTCCATTGGCTTCCCCTATTAGAATGGAAGCTTCTTGGAGGGCAGGGATTCTCGTCTTTCACATCTGTATCACCAGTGTTTTACACAGTTGCTGGCACATAGCAAGTTAATAAATGTTTTTTATCCATTCATTCCTTTACTATTTCATTTATTCATTCATTCATTTTACAGATAAGGAAACTGTAGATCAGAGAAGTTAAGAGACTATTTGACTACAGTCACACAATAAGCAGAAGTCAAAGACTGGCTGTGAATTTTGGAGTCTTCACCAAGACTGGTGCTCTTTCTGCTATAACATACTGTCTCACTTAAAGAGTGCACCTCATAACTATTTTTACATTTCAGTTTTCATATTAATACTTATGTTCATTTGGTGTTTGTCCTGGTGTTTTTCAAAGGGCAGTCTGGGTACTAAGTATTTCTCTTGAGATATATTTCCCCCAGATCTTAGGACTGTTGTGGTGGGTGGGAAGGATGGAATGAAGTGGGGGTGGGGTAATTAGTACTGACATTTGCTAATGAGTACAGCTACTAATTGTTCTGCTCTCCCCGCTAGGAATCCATGAAACTTGGGGTACAGGGTGTGACAGTAGCATCCTGCTCGGAAAGTCACTGGTTCCATTTCAGGATTGACTGGAAGCTGATGAGCCCCTGTCACTTCCCAGCCTTATCATATATCCCTCACCTTTGCACAGTCCACGGTCCAGCCAAACTGGTCTTCTTTCTGGTCCTCCCCCATGACTCCCCACCTCCTTTCTCCAGGCCTTTTCACGGGCTGTCCCTGATGTCTGGAATGAGCTCCCTCCTCATCTCTGCCTCTGGATCCTAATCTTCTTCCCAGTCTTCAGTTTCCTCACCTGTAAACTGAGGCTGAACTACAGGCTGAACTGACTCCAGCACACCCCTAGATCCTAGGCGAGGGGAGGGGAAGGGAGGGGAGGGGAGGGGAGGGGAGGGGAGGGGAGAGGGAGAGGGAGAGGGAGAGGGAGAGGGAGAGGAGATGGAGAGGAGTGAAAAAACCTGCAGAAAACTTCATATTTATTGGATAAGAAGACTGACAAAAAGCTGAAGAAAACATCATAGCTACTGGATAAGAATGCTAATTGAGGATACCTGTAAGGTTCTGAAGGGGGAAAGCATTGCAATTACAGGTACCTCTAGATCAAGGTTTCTTAACCATTTTTCCTGTCATGGACCTTTTTGGTGAAGCCCATGGGTCCCTTCTCAGAATATTTTTTGCCTACATTTATAATTGAAGGAAATGATAAATTTCAATTGAAGTTCAGTTGCTTTTAAGTCATGTCCACCTCTTCATAACCCCGTTTAGGATTTTCTTGGCAGTGGTTTAAAGTGATTTGCCATTTCCTTCTCCAGTTCATTTTACAGATGAGGAAAATGGGGCAAACAGGATTAAGTGACTTGCCCAGAGTCACACAGCTAGGCAATATCTGAGGCCAGATTTGAACATGGGAAGATGAATTCCTGACTTCAGGCTTGGCACTCTATCTACTGTGCCACCTAGCTGCCCTGTAGCAAAAATAAAGATGTCTTTTTTTCCATTTAAGTTCACAGATACCCTGAAATTAATCCTATGTTAAGACTCCTCGCTCTAGATGGAGATCTGAATTTCAGGTGAATCTGAAGATAGCACCTAAGCTGAGGACTACAGCTGAGGCTCAGAAAGAGCCAGTCGATGGGGAAGTCTGAAGGAGCTATGTTGCGTCTTAACCAACAGGCAAGGAGCTTTATTAACTACACCATCTCTCAATGGATGGTGGAGCTGGCTCAGAGCTATACATAACCATAGCAACTACAGTAAGCATATGGTTTAGCAATATATACATGACCTTTACAAAACATCCAGGGTTGACTAACAATTAGAATGAGGAGCAATGCCTCACAGGGAGCAGGTTCAAGAAAAACGAGAAGGAACATCAATAGAAGACATCGACAGCTTGGCAGTAGCAGAGTCATGATTTGTTTTTCTTTGCATTTTCTGGTTAATGAATGTTCTCTGTATGTGTATGCCCAGATGTAGATGCCCATGTACTTCCCATGTGTGGATAATAATGCTGCTCTATTCCCACTGAATGTCTCTATATTTAATGGAAGTGAATTTAAGGTTTGTGGAAAGATGAAAATGCTCTGTGGTTATGTAATTTCCCTTTCTATTTAGTTAAAATAACTTTGTGATGAACTATATGTGTCATCAGTGAAGGTTTAGGAGAGGTTTGGAAAAGATTCTGACTCAAAAGCAGAACCTGGAATAACTGAGGATCCCAGATTGAGGGGAGCCACAAGATATAGAGTATTAATATAATAATAATAATATCAAAATACTTTGGCCTATGAGTCAACGAACCTGAGTTCTGGTCCTGGTTCTGCCCCTAACTAGCTAGCCATTTGATGTCGAACAAACCATTTAAATTTATCAGTAAAATGTGGGGGATGAGGTCAGTGATGTCTCAAATATCTTTGATTTTATTCTGCTTTTAATCTATAAGGTACTCTTTGGGAATATGACTCAGGGATTTTGGTCTGTATGGTGCCTATGACTATAGTTAGGTAGTCACCCTGGTATGTGACACTATGGAAGCATATTCTTAAAACTTTCTTTTCAGTTCAACTAAAAATATTAAGGAATAATGTCTTATCCAGTCTAAAGTCCTTTCCAGACTTTTCCCTTTAGGAAAGTATGTACAGGGTTAAGAATGAAAGACCCCAGAAAATAGAATAAGGGTAGTAATTAAATTTAGGAGAAATATCACATGTCCAGTTTTTGCATTTTCCCTTCCAACTAAAGGATGAGGGTACTAACCCACTGACCCATTTAAGGGCAGCTCCTCTTTCCCCATTTCCTGAAGGGATTAAGGGATTGATCAGAGGCTGTCCTTTTAATTACTTCAAGTTACCTGTAACCAGCAGAGGATGAGCCTTTGAGGGCAATGGTCAAAAAGAAATAAGTGATTTTTAGGAGGATGGTTTTCCAGTGGTGTTCCCAAATGATTAAATGACTATTTTCCATCAGATGAAGTAGGGTGTGAAATCAAAACTGTATTTTATAATTTTATGACATTTTCCTTGTTCAAAATTCCTATAAACGGTTACCTTAAGTTATCTTGGGGGGAGATGCATCTGAGGGTATGAGAGAGGGGTAAGATTGTATCATATTAAACATTTCTCTCTCTCTAAAATTGAAGACCTTGGATTTTGAATAATACTAAATTAATAAAAATTGTTTCTGGCAGAATTGTCCCTAAACACAGAGTATAATATTAACATTTTTTCTTCAACACTTACGCCTCTGGTTCACAAAGAATTTGAAGCAGTAATGAAGTGCCGCTGAGGCCTGTGCGCTGACTTCATAGTGACTGTCCATACATAAGAGGCCCAAGATGCCCATCAAGTTCCCACCAATGCTGAATTTTTCCAGGTGCTTTGTAAAAGATTGGGAACCATTTACCTCTCCAAACCCTGGAGTTAGCTTCTTTCCACCCATGATAATTTTACTTCTTTCTTCCTCATCTCTCAGGAGTTAATAGTCTAAGGCCTTTGGTCACCATGGGCCAAGTTTTTCTCAAAAACCTCATGTTCACCCCACCTTTATAAAAGCAAGGGAATTCTCTCCAGCTTCTCAATGGGGAAATTGGGACACAGAAAAGGTTGAAAATACTGGGCCAATCCTCCCCCTATCCCCAATCATAGATGTGTCCAGAAAATCAGACCCCACCACAGAGAAAAACAAAGAAAGGAGCAGTGCAGGGAACTTCTAAGATTTATGGACACCCACCCTCTTGCTCCTCTATCTAGCCCCTAGGAAGCTTAAGTGGAGCATATGGCTAAGGAGCCATCCCAGTGCCATGTACAGAGAGCACAGAAGAAGATAATACCATGAACCAGAATCCCTGGGACACTCACTCTTAGTACAGGGAAGCTGCTAATGAATCTTAGTTGTCGAGAAAGAGTTCTCAAAGCCCGGACTTTCTCAAAGATCTTATCGGACAAGATCCAGGGCATGATGATCTAGAAAGAGAATTGAGGATACATGGGAATCACCACCTGCTTGAAGACACAACAGCCCTTGCCTAGAGGCCAAGCTAGGGGTGAGGATTGTCTCCAGCTTACTAGGCATGGGGTTCAAAGGAAGGATTTTTTTTTAATTTTTCAATCTATCACTTTCTTAATTACCTCTAAGAAAGAATTATCCCAAAGAGTATTTGGGCATTTGCCCAACAACCTATGGAATAGCCCATATTTTTCTTAAGATAATGGTATCTTCCAAAGATAGAGCTGAGCAGAGTAGAGGGCCTAATCCACGGACTCCTTAACTGCCAGTATTACAGTAATCAGCCATTCCACTTAGCTAATGTCAATGCCCCAAACCCCACCTCCTCAAAGGCTCCACCTGCTAGATTTGTCAAGTTGTCTAGGCAGTTTTCAACATCCCTCCCCTCAACATACCCATTGTTTCTATCACTCTCCCTTTGTCCCTGTGTTAAAAACCCTACAGAGGCAGTGTGGTGCAATCTTGCTTGAGGAATAAAGCCATACTTGGAATCATAGTACATAAGTTCTAAGACTGGCGCTGCCATTTACTACCTATGTGGCACTGGGCAAGTCACTCACCTCAGCTGAAAAATGAAGGGTCTCATTAGATGACACCAGATCTAAAGCTCTATGTCTCTAAACTATATGATGGACTCTATGACAAGCTCACAGACACCAAAGACCCCCAGGCTACTCTGATGCAGGCTGAAGAAGTTTCTTCATGAACAACATTCATTTTGATGCATAAGCACTATGTAAGAAGAATGCCTCTTTATATTCTAGTTCTTTTCAAAGGAGTTAAAGATGCTATATGAATATATGGTATTATTACTTCAGTACTTCAAGGAATTCACCGTCACATACATGGGATCAGTGGTGTACATCACAGCTCATCCATGCCTTCTCATCTTGTGCTCTTCGTGTCCCTGTCCTCACATTGTTGTTGTTTGTCCTTCATTTTCGAAGAGGACCATGGCATCAGGGAAATGATGACATGACTTGCAGTTGACTTGGATTTGATTGAGGGAGGGCTGTGCAAGGTCACCAGCCTCACTTTCTCCTCCAGAGCCATCTGGGTCCAGTGGCCAGATATTCATCAAGATGACTGGAGATGGCCCAGGATGGAGCAATGGGGAACCCTGGCCCTTTTAGGCCGAGGCCTTTTCATGTACTCACTGGTGACCTATCTATAATCCATGACTCACAGCCCATCACGTGGGATTCTCCTCTTGGCAGAGATCAATTACTTGGTGCCCCATGCTTTATGTGAGGAGAGCATCGTTAAGATCTTAGGAAGAAGGGAGACCCATAGACTTTTTCCTTCTTGAGGGATCTGAAGAGTGTAACTATGTCTCCTCTCTTAAACCTACTAGCCAGAAGATCAGACTCTCTCCAACTCCATCGCTTAGCACAGAGCACTAAGTAATCAATCTCCACCAATAACGAGGGTCCTATGCAAATGGACTTCAAGCCATGGGTTATATATCAAATCACTGGACTCTTAGGTCTTTTGACATTAGGTAGGTACCAGTTTATCACTAAGACTAACCATCTGTTATCCCTCACTTTCATCATACATGACTAGCCCACCTACTGGTCTGATCATACATGTCCCTGGATGATATTCCAAATCCCACTTCTTTGATGCATGTCACTATTGGTAATATGCTACAGTGTACTTGTGGTAGGTACTCCATGATTTTCAGTCTTATAGTATCACCAGAAAAACATTAGTGTTAAAAGAATGGGTTTTTTGTATCAGGGAACAGCTTGGAATTGTTGAAAACGCTAAGAAATGTACTAAATACAATCTAGTTCTCTCTCTTTCTCCCATTCAATTCTGGGCTTAGTTCGGTATCTGTTTGTAGTTACTGTCCTATGTACATATATGTACATGTATGTGTGTGTGTATATATGTGTGTATACACATATATACATACATATATATATATATTTTGGGCATTAGGCATTCTTCATCCATTTAAGAAATTAGAGGCCATTTGTCATGTATTCTCTCTTCTCTTCTACTCACATCTCAAAATCTGTTGATATCATCACTCTTCTCTTCTTCTTTATTCCACTCTCTGATGGAGAGGTGGCCTTTCTCCTCACCAAAGTCCTGACCTCCAATTTTTAAAAATTATTTTAAATGTAATTTTGTTTCTTTTACTGAGCAAAAATTTATTCTCTCTCTCCCACTTCCATTTCAAAAAGAAAAAGGAAAAAACCTTTGTAACAAATATGCAGTCGAGAAAAACAAATATTCACATTAGATATGTCCAAAAACGTATGTCTCATTCTGCATGTGGAGTCCTTCAGGACTCTATCAGGATATAGATAGAATGTTTCATCATCAGTTCTCTAGAACCACTATTGGTCAATACTCAACTCCTCTACTTGTACCCTTTATCCCATTCCCTCTCATCTCCTCTAGCAACTTACCCCCCAAATCATCCCCTCTCTTTATGTCTAGAATCTCCAATTTCTCCTTATTGTTTGATTCACTCCCTGATTGTATTAACTGCAGAGATATCTTACAGGTAAAGGGTCTTAAAATTCTTGCAGTCTCCTAGGTTCTCAACCTCAGAGTTGATACTTCTTTTTTTTTCTTTTTTTTAAATTTAATTTATTTAATATATTTAGTTTTCAGCATTGATTTTCACAAGAGTTTGAATTACAAATTTTCTCCCCATTTCTACCCTCCCGCCCCCTCCAAGATGGTGTATATTCTGGTTGCACCATTCCCCAGTCAGCCTTCCCATCTGTCACCCCACTCCCCTCCCATCCCCCTTTCCCTTCTTCTCTTGTAGGGCATGATAAATTTCTATGCCCCATTTCCTGTGTATCTTATTTCCTAGTTGCATGTAAAAACTTTTTTCTTTGTTGTTGTTTTTGAACATCTACTTTTAAAACTTTGAGTTCCAAATTCTCTCCCTTCTTCCCTCCCCGCCCACCCTCCCTAAGAAGGCAAGCAATTCAACATAGGCCACATGTGTATCATTATGTAAAACCCTTCCACTATACTCATGTTGTGAAAGATTAACTATGTTTTGCTCCTTCCTAACCTATCCCCCTTTATTGAATTCTCTCCTTTGACCCTGTCCCTTTTGAAAGTGTTTGTTTTTGATTACCTCCTCCCCCTGTCTGCCCTCCCTTCTATCATTCCCCCTTTTTTATCTTCTTCCTCCTTCTTTTCTGTGGGGTAAGATACCCAATTCAGTGTGTATGGTATTCCCTCCTCAGGACAAATCCAATGAGAGCAAGATTTACTCCTTCCTCCTCACCTGCCCTCTCTTCCCTTCCTAGAGAACTGCTTTTTCTTGCCACTTTTATGTGAGATAATTTACCCCATTCTATCTCTCCCCTTCTCCCTCTCTCAATATATTCCTCTCTTATCCCTTAATTTGATTTTATTTTTTTAGATATTGTCCCTTCATATTCAACTCACCCTGTGCCCTCTGTGTGTGTATGTGTGTGTGTGTGTGTACATATATATATATATATATATATATATACACATACACACACATATATATACACACACCTACATGTATACATACATAGACACACACATATGTATATATATATATATGTATACACATATGTACATGCATATTCCTTTCAGCTACTATGATATTGAGGTCTCATGAATCATACAGATCATCTTTCCATGTAGCAATGTAAACAAAACAGTTCAACTTTAGTAAGTCCCTTATGATTTCTCTTTCTTGTTTACCTTTTCATGCTTCTCTTGATTCTTGTGTTTGAAAGTCAAAATTTCTATTCAGCTCTGGTCCGAGAAAGCTTGAAAGTCCTCTATTTTATTGAAAATCCATATTTTGCCTTGAAGCATGATATTCAGTTTTGCTGGGTAGGTGATTCTTGGTTTTAATCCTAGCTCCATTGACCTCCGGAATATTGTATTCCAAGCCCTTTGGTCCCTTAATGTGGAAGCTGCCAGATCCTGTGTTATCCTGATTGTTTTTCCACAATACTCAAATTGTTTCTTTCTGGCTGCTTGCAATATTTTCTCCTTGACCTGGGAGCTCTGGAATTTGGCGACAATGTTCCTAGGAGTCTTCTTTTTGGGATCTATTTGAGGAGGCGATCGGTAGATTCAATTTCTATTTTATCCTCTGGCTCTAGAATATCAGGGCAATTCTCCTTGATAATTTCTTAAAAGATGATATCTAGACTCTTTTTTTGATCATGGCTTTCAGGTAGTCCAATAATTTTAAAATTATCTCTACTGTATCTATTTTCCAGGTCAGTGGTTTTTCCAATGAGATATTTCACATTGTCTTCCACTTTTTCATTCCTTTGGTTCTGTTTTATAATATCTTGATTTCTCATCAAGTCACTAGCTTCCACTTGTTCCAATCTAATTTTTAAGGTAGTATTTTCTTCAGTGGTCTTTTGGACCTCCTTTTCCATTTGGCTAATTCTGCCTTTCAAGGCATTCTTCTCCTCATTGGCTTTTTGGAGCTCTTTTGCCATTTGAGTTAGTCTATTTTTAAAGTTTTCTTCAATTATTAATTATTTAAACAATTAATTAAATTGTTTTCTTCAATATTTTTTTCAGTATTTTTTTGGGTCTCCTTTAGCAAGTCATTGACTTGTTTTTCATGGTTTTCTCGCATCATTCTCATTTCTCTTCCCAATTTTTCCTCTACTTCTCTAACTTGCTTTTCCAAATCCTTTTTGAGCTCTTCCATGGCCTGAGACCAGTTCATGTTTTTCTTGGAGGCTTTTGTTGTAGGCTCTTTGACTTTGCTGACTTCTTTAGGCTGTATGTTTTGGTCTTCTTTGTCACCAAAGAAAGATTCCAAAGTCTGAGACTGAATCTGAGTCCATTTTCGCTGCCTGGCCATGTTCCCAGCCAACTTACTTGACCCTTGAGTTTTTCATCGGGGTATGACTGCTTGTAGAGCAAAGAGTACTTTGTTCCAAGCTTGAGGGGATGTGCTGTTGATTTCAGAGCTATTTCTATATAGCCAGCTCTGCCACACCAGCACTCCTCCTTCCTCAAGAACCACCAACCCGGACCTGACACAAATCTTAAGCAGGCTCTGCACTCCTGCTCTGATCCGTCACTTAATTCCTCCCACCAGATGGGCCTGGGGCCGGAAGTAACTGCAGCTGTAGTTCTGTAGCTGCACCTCCCCCGCTGCCCCTGGGGCAATGGCCGAACTGGGAACTCTGTCCCCCGCAGCTTTTCCCACTAACCTCCTCTGTTGTCTTAGGTGTTTGTGGGTTAAGAAGTCTGGTAACTGCCACAGCTCACTGATTCAGGGCGCTAGGGCCTGTTCCAGCCTGCTGCTGGTCTGGTTGGTCCTGCCGAGCCCACGCTGAGCTCCACTCCCCTCTGCTCCTTGCGTGATAGACCTCATCCAGCGACCACCCAGGCTGTCCTGGGCTAGATCCCTGCTTCCCTCTGCTATTTTGTGCGTTCTGCAGTTCTAGAATTTTTTCAGAGCCATTTTTTATAGTTTTTTGGAGGGACCTGGCAGAGAGCTCACGCAAGTCCCTGCTTTTCAGCCGCCATCTTGGCTCCGCCCCCGGCGGTCCAGAGTTGATACTTCATAAGACCTTATTATCATCAACTTCTCAATCTCTGTCATCCTACACATCCAGTCAGTTTCAAATGTCTATTCTACATCCACAAGATCTCTTACAATCCATCCAGGAGTGTGCTGGAACTAACCAGTTTTTGACAGACAATTGTTAAAATTTCAGTATGAGCATTTATAACTCAGAAATCAGCAATGGCTACAAATCAGGGCTTGATTTATTGTTTTGTTAATTGTCTAGATTTAAGCAAGTGCTAATAGTATATGATCAATTTAAAAATGTGTATGTATCTTTTGTTTTTTGAGAGCCTGGTAGTTAAACATTGATCAGCACACCCCTGTATTGTGCTACAAACATTGCTTAAGCTCAGGAAGAGTGCAGTAGAAGGTTCAGGTTCTGGTTCATCACCAGACTGAAATCCTGATGGCTATAGGCTAGCAACAACAACAGATATGTATATGGTGTTTTAGGGTTTGTAACATACTTTAAATCCATTATCTCTCTTGGGGCTCACAAAACCCCAGTATCCATACCATTCTCTCCACTCACACTACCACCACCATACTTCAGGCCCTTGTCACCTCTCTCCCAGACTGTTTAGTTTACTAATTCATCTCCCCAAATCAAGTCTCACTCCTCCCTAATCAATCCTCCACACAGCTGACAAAAATGACATTTCTAAATGTCAGACAAGGTCTGACCTTGTCATTTACCTAAACTCTAGTAAACTCTAATAGATCTCAATTACCTCTAAGATTAAATACAAACTTGTCTATTTGGCATTTAAAGTCCTTTATAACCTGGCTCCAATCTGCCCTTCCAGGCTTTTTATATATATTAGTCCTTTCCATGCAGTCTAATCTGCCAACGTTATCTTGGTGAGTATTTCGCTTGACTTTTATGTTTTTTTATGAGACATAGTATTAGCTAACAGCAGGTTTGGGGCCCTTTGGACCTCCTTGTTGTGATGAAAACTTCATATCAGATAAACTTCAACCCCAAATAGTGAAAATCAAAGTTATTGTCTTTATCTTTAGCCATTTTCAGCACCAAAAGCCTTTTCAAAAAATAAATTAAGTTGGAGCTATTTTAAGTAGTATTGATTTTGACCTCTGCTCTAACTAGTCAATGGTTAAACTAAAACACGAACAGTAATTAATGCTTTTTGACTGATTGATTCAGAAATTATTCCCTTGTCTAAAATCAGTTTTCCTGTCTGAGATGTTATCAGTTTAATGGCTTCTGTTATTCAGTGCTCACCATGTCCAGAGCCTGTGAAGACTCTGCATAATGAAAGAATTCATGATGTAAAGCATAAGGCTTCTGAGTAGGCCTTTGAAGCTATTGGCTTCTCTCATATCTTAAGCTATATTTTCCAACAGAATTTTCCCATTCTTTTCTATGCCCATTATTGCACTGAAGTCACTGAGACCCAAGGTATACATTGGTTTAATTTTTAAATTCTTCATAGAATTCCTGTGCTTCTTCATCCTTGACAAGAGATGTTGGCCCTTAAGCTGTAATTATCTTCATGGTGGACCTTTAGACTATGTTTCTTCCTATTCTTGAGTGTAAGAGAGGTCAACTCCAACAACTCCTTCATTTGTCTCTCCAGGAAAACCTGTACCACTTAGATTTAGCTTCTAGTTTCATTTATGCTAAGAATATACTGACTGATGTCGTTCAGTTGCTCCCATAACATATCAACATGCTGGTTATTTGGACAAAGATCTTGCCTTTAAAATCCCAATTGTTAAGTTAGTATTTATAGGCATCCTTAAATCTGCATCATGCTCAGTAACCATGGCCCCCTTTCCCACCATTCCACCGTCATCACTGTGGAAGCAGAAGAGAGCTTCCCAGGACTGAGGGCCATTTGTACCTTTATTTGTTTAACAGGTTGCCATAGCCAAAGAATTCCTCACCTAGTTTTTGACCTGCCTGAGACACACCTCTCCCTACTTAGCTAGATTGGTTCTTAGATGGCAGACAGAGTCTGTCACCAGGGCTATGTATGAAACATTTTTAATTTGGAAGAAATCAATAAAGTTTTCACTCTACTTGAATAACCTTCAAAAACTGAGGATCAGCCAGGGACTATATGAAGACAACTACAAAACATCTTTCACAAAAATAAAGATAGAGCTGAACTAGAGAAATATTAATTGTACATGGGTAGGCAGTGCCAATATAATAAAAATGACAGTTCTACCTGAGTTACT
This sequence comes from Trichosurus vulpecula, assembly GCF_011100635.1. NCBI lineage: Eukaryota > Metazoa > Chordata > Mammalia > Diprotodontia > Phalangeridae > Trichosurus > Trichosurus vulpecula. The sequence goes on along the minus strand of NC_050576.1, from coordinate 101,141,232 downwards.
TATTCAGTGCCATGCCAATAAAACTACCAAAGAATTATTTTAAAGAGCTAGAAAAAATAATAAAGAAATCCATCCAGAAGAACAAAAGATCAAGAATATCAAAGGAATCATTTTTTTAAATATGAAGTAAAGAAGCTTAGCAGTTCCAGATTTTGAACTATATCACAAAGTGGTAATCATCAAAACAATCTGGTACTGGCTAAGAAATAAAGCAGTGGATCAGCGGAACAGATTAGGTACACAATACACAGTAGCAAATGACCCTAGCAATCTAGTGTTCGATAAACTCAAAGATCTAAGCTTTGGGGGTAAAAACTCAACATTTGACAAAAATTGATGGGAAAACTGGAAAGCAGTTTGGCAGAAACTAAGCATAGACCAGCCTCTCACACTCAAACCTAAGATAAGGTTAAAATGGATAAATGATTTAGACAGAAAGGATGATATAATAAATAAATTAGTGGAGCATGGAAAAATGTACTTGTTAGATCTATGATCAAACAAGAGATAACAGATCTCACACAGGAAGTAAAATAGAGCATTTGGATTACATGAAATTAAAAAGCTTTGTGCACAAACAAAATTAATGCAGCCAAAATTAGAAAGAAAACAAGATACTTGGGGGGAGGGAAATTTCATCAAATTTCTCTGATAAAGGCCTCATTTCTCAAATACATAGGGAACTGTGCCAAATTTATAAAAATAAGAGCCATTCCTCAGTTGATAAGTGATCAAAGAATATGAACAGGCAGTTTTCAGAAGAAGAAATAAAAGCTATCAATTGTCACATGAAAAAATGTTCTAAAGCACTACTGATTAGAGAAATGCAAATTAAAACAACTCATACCTATCAGATTGGCTAACATGACAAAAAAGAAAAATGACAAATGTTGGAGGGGATGTAGAAAAATTGGGACACAATGCATTGTTGGTGGAGTTGAAAACTAATCTAACCATTCTGGAAAACAGTTTGGAACTACTCCCAAAAAAACTATAAAACTGTGCATACCCTTTGATGCAGCAATACCACTACCAGATCTTTATCTCAAAGAGATCAAAGAAATGGGAAAAGGACCTATTTATTCAAAAATATTTATAGCAGCTCTTTTTGTGGTGGCAAAGAACTGGAAATTAAGGGCAATCCCATTAACTGGAGACCAGCTGAATAAGTTGTGGCATATGATTGTGATGGAACACCACTGTGCTATAATAAATGATGAGCAGGTGGACTTCAGAAAAACCTGGGAAGACTTATGTGAATTGATGCAAAGTGAAATGAGCATAACCAAGAGAAAATTGTATACAGAAACAATAATATTGTAATGATGATCAGTCATGAAAGACTTAGCTACTCTGTTTAAGACAATGATCAAAGAAAATTCCGAAGGACCCATGAGGATATGTAGATTGAAACATATATTTTTTAATTTTCTTTGTTTTTCTTGTTTAATTTTTTGTCTGTGTTTTCTTTTGCATCATGGCTAATACAGAAATATATTTTGCATAACTTCGCGTGTATAATCGATATCAAATTGCTTGCCTTCTCAAGGAGGAGGGTGAGGCAGAAGGGAGGGAGAGAATTTGGAACTCAAAATTTTTAAAAATGATTGTTAAAATGTTTTATGTGTAATTAGGAAATGTTTAATGAAATAAATAAAAATAGATTTTAAAAATAAAAATAAAACTTAAGAGCTGGAAAATTAAAAAAAACTACCAAGGACCATCTCTATACTCCCAGGAAGTATCAGAATAAGACTTCTGTGGTGGATATAATAATGAGACCCAAAACATTCTCAGTCTTACCCTGAAAGCTAGATATACAGCTTCACACCATTTACATATGGAAGGGACCTTAGTGGTTTCATAGATGAGGAGATTGAGATCTAGAGAGGTGAAATGCCCAAGGTCACACAGGTAGTAAATAATGGGGGCAGGAGTGAAGCCAGGGTCCTCGGACTCCAAATCCAGTGCCATTTCCATTCTACCACATCACCTCTCCTCCATCTTTTTCTATTTCTTCCCACAAACAATCTCCTTGGCAAGCACTACCCACCTCCACGATTTCAATGAGCACCAGCATGCTGGGGTTCTCAGTTTCAGTCATTAGTCCTTGCAACATTTCATCCAAGGCTCGAACGGTCTAATAGAGTAGATGACAAAGTTGAGGGATGGCCAGGAGGAAACCCTGCCCTCCCCTTACTTGGGGCATTGAAGTCCAAGAGGAAACCAGGTGGCAGAGGAAGGAGGAACAGCTGTAGAAATTACCTGACTGTACAGACTAATGATCTCCCTGTTGGTGTCAGTCTCCATGTTGGGGGGCAAGGAAAACAGGCTGAAGATACCTGACTGTATCAACTCCATTCTCTGTAAGGGCTGGAACTTTGGGTTTACATGGCTGGGGTAGGAGGAGGCAATGGGATAAGAAGAGATAAGTAAGGAATATCTTGGCCTCTTAACTGAAATAAGACCAGAATGGGTATATTCATTTGAGTATTTGTCTAGGGACTTGTGGAGAATATCCTCCAGATAAAAGTGAATGAGGTTAGGTGTCCTAGTCAAGGTCCAGAGGCCTGGACTTCGAGGATATTCCCAGCCTGTTTGGAGGAGTTCATGCTGACTCCTTAAACAGGGGTGTGCTGGAGACATTGACTCTAGAGAGCAGACTGTTAAATTTTCATCGTTAAGTACTTACATCTCAGAAATCAACAAATGCTACAAATTAGGATTCGATTTATTGTTTTGTTGATTGTCTAAATTTGAGAAAGTGATGAGGAAATATTAATAATATTAAACTTAAAAGTGTGTTATGCATATTGTTTTTAATCAGAGAGCTGCTTGTCAATCATCTATCAGCTCACCCCTGCCCAAGTGAGCCCCTCCCTGACCCCCAAGACCACTAGTGGTGACATTAGCAGCTAGATATCCATGGAAAGCAGAGGGAGGCAAGGTTCTGAAGTTGCAAGGACATTCACCCTCCATCCCAGATTAACAAGAGGGTCCCCTTTGACCAATGGAGCAAGCCCAGGAGGGCAGGTACCTCATTTCCATGATGCAGAACATGGCTTGTTGTCTCAGAGAGCTGATCATCATGTCAACAGGCTCTTCGAGGATCAGCATCTGAAAGACCCAGGAGGAATAGACCACCAAGAACTCCCTTCCAAGACTCTTCCCCCTCTCTACATTCCCACCTCTGGCCTATCTATGGCTCCCACTGTTCCCAGAGCTTTGGTGACTGACTTTCCAAAGAGACACATCATCCCCAGCTCTCTCCCACCAAGGGCATCCTCACCTCCACTCTCTCTGCCAGCATGGCTTTATTACAGTAGTAGTCCATGTTACGGTGTTCCTGACTTTTCACAGCACTGCACAGGATGGTCACAGAACTCAAGAACATCATTTTCGTAGCCTCGTCCTATAAGGAGACACACACAGAGCCTTCCTCCTGCCTCATCCAACCCATTTCATGATGGATCTCTCCCAGGCTGGGCCAAAAGATATCTCGGGAGGAAGCAGGACAAAGTGGATCTGGTCCATGCATCCACTTCACCTGTCTCCTTAGTTTTACCCAACACAGTGCTCACTTCTTCCCGCATCAAAGTCCATCACAGAACGGGCACCCCTTCATCCACAGAGAGCACAAGAGAATCATTCTGTATGGGAGGTGGCATGTGGGACTTAAGTGTAGAGAGGATGGGTGAAGGGGCTTGCCCAAATCTGTCAGTCAGTCTGCACTCAGCACTTATTAGGTGCCTACTGTGTGCCAGCCACTGTGTCCTAAGTTCTAGGAATATAAAGAAAGTCAAAAGACAGTGCCTGCCCTCAGAGAACTCACAGTCTAATGGGGGTCACACAAGTAGGAAGCGGAAGACCTGGGATTCAAACCTGGGTCCTCTGATCCCACATCCAACACTCTTCCACTGCACCCACTATGGGACACTTTAGTGGGGTGAGGAGAGAGAGAAGAAGATCACTGAACAACTACCTAGTCCCGGGGAATCTGCCCAGAAGAATGACATTCACAGAGCAAAGAGTGGGGTGGATAAAGAGGTAGGATATTCAGGACAGGCAAAGCAAAAGATGAATCCACACCCCAAAGGAAAAGGGAGGGTATGTGAACAAACCCCTTCAACCACCACACTCTCCCCACCCATCCTCCACTCTCGGGATATTGCAGAAAGACATTTGTACCTGTTTCTTAGACTTCAGAAATCCTAAAATGAAGTCAAACGCTTCATTTTCTGATGGGAGGAACCCTGGAAAACGGGACAATGAGTAAACTTAGGTAGGATGAAGAAGTGGAACCACCGAAACGCACAGACATAACACAGGTCCCTCTCCCAAATCTTCAGTCCCTACAGAACATGCCTCTTGAGGACTGAATAGCACCTAGATGGACTTAGAGCCAAGGAGCTCTGAGTTCAAAAGCTACCTCAGACTAGAACTGCCTGTGTGACTTTAGGTAAGTCATTTACATGCTCTCAGCTTCAGTTTCCTTAGCCGTAAAAAGGGGATAATAACAGCCCTACCTCACGGGGTTGTTGTGAAGATCAAATGAGATAATTTATTTAAAATGCTTCACAAACCTTAAAGCAGTATATAAGTGTTCGCTATTTATCATCGTTGCTATCGTTATTATTATCAGTCTAGTACAGTGGTTCTCACGCCTTATAGTCCTTAACCCCTTTACACTCTGTACCCTCTTAAAAATTATCAAGGACCTCATACCACCTCCCCCCTCAAGGGTTTTTGTTTAGGTGGGTTATATCTCAGTCAATCAATAAACATTTATTAAATGTCAGTCAGGTGTCTCAGTGGACAGAGCATCAGGCCTGGAATCAGGAAGATCTGAGTTCTAATCTTGCCTCAGAGACTCACTGTGTAACCGGACAGGTCGCTTTAACCTGTTTGCCTCAGTTTCCACATCTGTAAAGTGAGGATAATAATAGTACCTGCCACCTTGGGTAGCTGTGATGCTCAAGTGGGAATAATAATTGTAAAGCACTTAGCACAGTGCCTGGCACGGAGTAAATACTATGTAAATGTTGGCTGTCATTAGCAGCAGTAGTATTAATATCACTATTATTACCTTACAGGGTTATTTTCATGAGGAGCAAATGAGATAACAATTGTAAAGCACTTGGCACAGTGCCTGGCACACAGTAGGCACTATATGAATAAATATTGGCTATTATTAGTAGTAGTAGTAGTAATAATATTATCATTGTTACCTTGCCAGGTTGTTATAAAGATCAAATGAGAGTATGCGCTACATAAATGTTTATTATCATTATTATTATTATTATTATTATTATTACCTTGTAGGGTTGTTGTGAGGTTCAAATGAGATAATATTTATAAAACACTTATCACAGTGCCTGGCACATAGTAGGTGCTATATAAATAGTAATAGTAGCAGTGGTGGTAGTAGTAGTAATAGTATAATATTAATAGTGGCAGCAGTAGTAATAGTAGTAGTATAATAATAGTAGTGGTAGTAGTATTAGTAGCAGTGGTGGTGGTGGTGGTGGTAGTAGCAGTAATAGTAGTAGTGGTGGTGGTAGCAGTAGTATATTAGTAGCGGTAGTAGTAGTACTAGCAGTAGTAGTCAAAAGGCTGTTGTGAGAATCAAATGATGTAATACTTAGAGCACTTGGCTCGGGGCCTGATGCATAGTAAGTGCTACATGAATGTGAATCACCATCACCACCAGCAGCACCATCACCATCATCATCATCATGCTGTGCCAGGCCCAGTACTAGGCCTGGAGATACAATAAAAGGCTAACACGCCCCTGCCCTCGAGGAGCTTACGGTCTAAAGGCAGAGCAAGCCGCCAGCGAGCCAACAAGGGCCCAAACAAGCTACAGACGGGATAAATAGGGAATAATTAAGGGCGGGGGGGAGGGGAAGAGCTTCTGGGTCACATGACCAACAAGATGGCGGCCTGGACGTTTCTCTGCTGAGCTGAAGCTCCGAAGGCTCCCAAACAGAAATGATGGGCCAAAGATAATTCACCTCTGCAGTCTCCATGACTTAGGACCCCCGGAATCCAGGAGGAAGGTTCTCCCGCAGCCCGGCCCCGCCCTTGTCCCCTCCCCCCATGAACTGCCGCCGGCGGCTCCCTCGGCCCCTCCCCCACGCCTCTGGGTGCAGGCCCACCCCACCTCGGAGGCGTTTCCTCCCTCTGCCTGGAGGTCTCCACTCCAGGCTGCAGAAGTCCGCTGGGCCGGCACGGATGGACAACAGTCGGTGGCCTTGGGGCGCTCCAGACGACGGGAGCTCGCGGGGGCCAGCCAGGGGTCGTGGGGCGGGCTGCGTTCTGTGCCGCCGGGCAGGGACCGCGGACGTGGGGCAGGATGGGTGTCACCCCCCCCCCCCACACACACACACACACCCCAAGAGCCTCAGAGACCCACAGAAGTCAACCCGGAAGCCCCAGGCCTTGGAGCCGGAGGACTGAGGGACCGGGCGCTGGGACTGGACACAGTGCGGGGCGTCCAGCGTTCTTCAACACCCAGGTGGGCCCAGGCCTGTCCACCCAGAGGTCACTTGGAGCTGAGCCCAAATAACCCCATGTTGGCGGAGGCTGGGCCTCCTTTTGGGGGAAGGGAGTCAATTCAATAACCATTTATTAAGTACCTACTCTTGGAGGGGCCCTGCCCTCGAAAGTGAGTCATAGGGGAAAAAACTGAAATTACCAAAGGTTCCCAAAGACCTCGAACACAGATAAGCCAAGAGACAAAACAAAAGAAATACGGCCTCCAGATCTAGTAAAGGTACTTGGGCATCTATAAGTCCTTCAAGACAAAGGAAAAAGATTCAGCTCTTCTTCATGAGAACGAGGATCCTCAGGAATGTGAAGAGAAGAGGGAACAACACACCTTCTGAGTGGCTTAAAAGAGAAATGAGAATAATGAGCAGAACAGAAGAACTGGAACCTGCGATGGCAAGCCTCACCAAAGAAACCAAAGAGAGAACAAGACTGGTAGTGCAGCTCTAGAGAAGTGAAGAACAATCTAGAAAAAGAGAAGAAGAAAACAGCTTTTATGATGGGAGAAATATGTCCACTTTGAGTTCGGGTGGTAGGTTACCGCTGCAGAAATAAACCTACCAAAACACAGAAATTATAGGTAAAAACCTACATTTCATTATGCATAAGCACAGGGGCGGGATTCAAAAACTAACCCTGAATCAAAATTGGAGTTTCTGACAAGTCTTTATATAGAAAATTACATCAGAGAGGCAGAGAAATAATTTTTTAACGTATAACAATCCTTATGGTTTAGGCCATAAAGGTCACACAGGCTTAGTAAAACATTTTCAGCATATAATGCTTTCTTCAATTAAGATTAGACAAAGTAAATTAGAAGAAAATCATAATCTCCCATCTCCTAAGGAAACAAATCTAGTTAAATAGACTCTACAAGTAAACTGGCAGATAATAGGTTAAGAAGAGTTTGCAAAAGCCTACACTTATAAAACTACAAGGCTACATTAAGTCACAATGGGCTAACTGAAAGGAAGAGATTTACCTGTGTGAACCATTTTAAGCCCTGCCATCACCTGAGAAAGGCCTCAAACCTGGGTTGGCCAATCAGGAGAAAGACATTTTTTGGCCCACTCTGAGCTTAACCTATCATAACTCTTTGTGCATTCTGGCATAACAGACATGCTTTGCTTTGCTCTGTGAGTGAACTCCAAATGCCCCTTCCTGTGTCAGCAACTACAAGGCCAGATGAAGCTGATCAGGAGCATTCTACTGTTTATGACTGTCCAGGGCAAGATGCCTTGAACCAGACACTATCTTGAATAATGGGACTTTTTTTATCTTGGTATTTTTTAGATGCATGTTATGCTGTGGTTTTATATACATATATATGTGTGTGTATTCATGTTAAAGATAAACAGACATTTCAATTGACACCTTGACATTCTCTTATCTTACTGTATTTATAACCTGTTAAGAAATTTCTTTCTCATATATGGTTAACACATATGGAGACTATAATCTTGGTTGACACTGGCATGCTTAGTTGGGATTGCTCTAAGTGTATAAAGGATCTCCATCAGCTTGTTTACCTCCGAGTTCAGAATTATTTTCTGACTCTATGCATGCATGATTCTCTGGCTTAATGAGAATAAATAAGCACATATATAATATAAGCATGTATATAAATAAACACATATACAGCCTGATTCTGTTAGCTGCTTGGTCAAACCTTTGGTAAGGTGAACACCATTATGTTTGTTCTTAAAGAAACCTGTGGTAAAGGGGAACCCCAGTCTCTTTGTTCTTTGGACAAACTTTGGTTAAGTGGGGAACCCCATTCTGTTTGTTCTTAGGACAAACCTTCGATTATGGAGGAAATGGTTTCTGTTTGTTTCTTTGGACCAAACCTTTGGTAAATGGTTGACAGCTGTCACTAAAATAATCCCAGGCAGCTGGGTGGTATAGCAGATAGAGTACCAGGCCTGGAGTAAGGAAGATCTGAGTCACTATAAGCTTCCACGCTGACAGGTATCCGTACCTTAAGGTATGGCATATTAACCCCCAAGTCCAAAATAAAATCTTTAAATCCGGGGCCTATTGAGACTAAATTGGCTTAAAGGTATAACTTTAATACATACTATTCCAGGTACAATTCTATAATTTTAATAAGTAATAGCCAATCTAGTAGATAAAAATCCCTTCTTATAAAACAAACTTGTACAACTCATTACTTTAACTGTGAGAAATCATAGTTTCTTATTAAATTACTTTATTACTTTAGAATTTCACAACATGTTGTCACCAAGGCTGATAATATTTATGACTTTGCCCAAATAGAAGGTCCCAAGGAACTTGGGAAGTACCCAAAGAACCTCACAGATAAGAACTTGCAAAGTCTGTAGTATTCTTCCTAAAGAGTAAATTAGAATAATTGTTTGTTTTAAATAAAATATGCCCAGTTAAATATTCAACGGTTTTGAAATAGTGTGACCACATTTTCTAACAGTTCAATTCACAGTCTAATAGTGTCCAGATTAAAAGACAAGTTAAGTTTGAGGGACATAGTTATATCACTCTCTGGATATAATTTTTCAAATTCACAAAATATCTTATACGATGATTTCCCAAAAATCACAATACAAGAAAAATTAGAAGTCTCACAGTAACATAAACAATATTACAGAGTTTAGAACATAAACAAAATTAATTTCCAGTCAAATAATATCAATTCAATTGAATGCATTTTTGATTCATAGAAAATCACTTCATCTATCAACATGGCATTCTAAACTAATTGCATTCAAAATCCAGTATAGGGTAATTCTGAAGCAATTACATTTTAAATTCTTGTTCATACAGTTTCTTTCTCTTTTTTGGCAAGGCAATAGGGTTAAGTGACTTACCCAGGGTCAAACAGCTAGTTAAGTGTCAAGTGTCTGAGGTCAGATTTGAACTTAGGTCCTCCTGATTCCAGGGCTATTCATACAGTTTCTAAGCATGTCACCTTAACGTCACATATCGAGTATATTTTGCATTAAGGTCTCATCCACCTATAGAGGGTAAAACATCATAATTATACTAGGAGAACATACCTCACTTTAAATGAAACCACATTCTAATTTATTTTAAGGACAAACTCAGTCAAATGAAATCTGGATTTACAATTAGAAGTGGTATCATTCAAAATCTCAAATTTCCCAAGGCCCCCCTGCTTTGTTAGCTTGCTTCCAAAGGTTTGATGTGGCAGCCTAACATTCTCATTTCCCTCATTCGAAGCCCATGATGCTCTCCTAAAATATGGAAATTGTAAACAATGATAGAATGACGGTGTATCCCTCACCTAAAGATTGGAACCCCTCCTCCTGGTGCCCTATCTGCCCAGGATTATTTTGGTGACACACAAATCTCTTCCTTTCAGTTAGCCCATTGTGACTTCTTTTAAATGTGGTCTTGTAGTTTTATAAGTGTAGGATTTTGCAAACAACTTTTTATCTGTAATCTGACTTAGTTTACTTATAGAATCTAACTAGATTTGTTTCTTTAGGGCTTCCTTCAAGGGCAGAATTTCAGTATGCTATGCCCCAAATAATTCCATGCTCCAAGTTTGTTTCTACAGTTTCCATTGGATAAATATTATAACTTGATAGAATACTGTCAATCTTAAATTGCCAATAGGTATTTCTCCAAATGATGTTAGTTTTGTATATGCTTCTTATGTCAATGAGATCAAAAACCTCCTCAAACATCACTCTCCATTAATCCAAACTCTTACCTCCTTGTTATCATCCATTCACATTATCAGTACAAATGGATTCCAAGTTTCTTTAACTTTCTACCCATTCTCCTCTCACCCCCACTTTCTTAAACCTTTTTTTCTCTGCTTGACTTTGATTAAAGCCCTACAAACCTCAAAATCTCCTAATCTGACACTTCACTCACCTTCCCTACTTTATTTATCCATTTCATCTTGTTTTCCAGCCATATCCCAGTCTAATACCCTACTGAATCTCTCCTATACAAATTTTCTTATACTACACTCATTAATTGTGAAACTTTTACATTTTGAGTTGCATAGTCTATTCCAGGAATGCACCTTGAGGTCACAAGTTCCCCACCCTCTATTCCAATTTCTTTTAGGGGACTTTGCTCCTAATTTACTTAAACAATTAAGTTTTGTTTAATTATTCACTGAAGAAAATGCAATGGTATGGTAAAATATCCTCCTAGGATCTAATTTTCACCTAATAGGACCTAACTTTTTTCCCCCTTTTGCTTTGAGATTTTCTTAGGGAGTAAAATTACCTTCTACCAACACAACGAATCTATCAACCTCCAGGGGAAAGCATGATTTTTTAATAAAGGTCTTAAATGCGCTTCTCATGTAATCTTAATCCTAAAGAGCTGCAAACCTCACCCCATTCTTTGAAAAATCCACTAAGATATCTCAGCATTTGAAAAAGCATTCAAACCATAATTTGCAAAGATATTACACTTCAGTTACAAATTTAGTCTCTAGTTAGTTTACAATGCCATAAATTTTCCTTTTTTTAAAAAAAAATAGTTTACTTATTTTTGACACAATATGGATTAAGTGACTTGCCCAGGGTCATACAACGAAATTTTCCTTTCTTTCTTGTCTGTCTTTATCTCTGAAACCTCAACCTGGTCAGGGTTGGGAAGACTGAGAGACAATCATGAAGGTGTTGCTGCCTATTCTAAAACCTTATCTTCCATGATCAAAGGGTCAGTGGTTGTAAGTCCCTGCTTATTGGGAAGTAGAGTTTAGCATCAGAATTATAATATATTATGGATAGCAGGGAAAGCTTTTTTAGGTATGAAACATTATTAATTAAGCTTATACAATATTTTAATTTTTAAAATTTTAAAAATTACCTTTAATTTTTAAATTAAAATTACCATTAAAATTTTAAAATTACCAACTTAAGAGAGGCTGATACCAAATGAGTGGCATCAACATAGTCTTCCCCAGCATTCTAAGCTCCCTAGACTTGCTCTAGTTTATCACCACTCCACTGCTTTTCTTGGGAAGAGTAAGGGGAACCAATTGTGCCAGGTTTGGGGGCCAGGGCCGTAGCTCTTTGCTTGTGTAGGGAGGTCGATTTTGTAATTATCAAAGCCCATCCAGGGGTGGGGAACCTGTGGCTGCATGTGGCCTCTAGGCCACAGGTTCCCCACTCCTGAATATCTGTAGAGGCAGGTATCAAAGCCAGTTGTTGGACAGCCCATTTTTCAGATATATGACAGAATTTTTGAATCTCAGAGTCTCCCCAAATGTCTACAAAAAAGGAATATAACAAATGCTGGAAGGGATGTAGGAAAATAGGTACCTAAGGCACTTATGGTGGAGCTTTGAACTAGTCCAATCTGGAAAACAGTTTGGAACTATGTCCAAAAAACTATTAAACTGTGTATACCTGTTGGCCCAGCAATACTGCTAGTAGGCTTGTACCCCCAAAGAAATCAGAGGGAAAGGACCCCCATGTACAAAAACATTTCTAGCAGCTCTTTTTGTGGTGGAATTGGAAATTGAGGGGATGCCCATCAACTGAGGAATGGCTGAACAAGTTGTGGTATGTGATTGTGATGGAATACTACTGTGCTGTAAGAAATGATGACAGGGATAGTTTCAGAAAGGGGTAAGGGGAGAGAGAGGGTTAGTTCAGGTATCTGAGATACTATCATGTCAAAGTGGATTTCAGTTTCCCTTGACCCCAGAGGAAAGAACCTTTGCAGTCCTGTGCCCATTACATGGGGTAGGAGTTGGAAAGTGGTAAATGTAGACTTGACATCAAGAAGAACTTCTAACGATTAGAGTTGTCCACAGGGAGTGGGCTGCCTGAGATGTCCTCATTGGAGGTCTCTAAGCAGAGATTGGCTGATCATTTGTTGCTTCTAAGCCTGTTGAGGGCAAGATCAAGTGTAGTTGAGATTCCTTTCTAATATGGTATGAGCTAGAAAGCTGCTAGGGACCATTCTGTGAACAGTAGGGTCAAACTTGGAAAGCGAAAAAAGTGAAGTCAGAGAAGAGGTGGACAGACTGAGTGAGCAGGGTGGTAGCTGGACTCCGATTCTGTGAGTCAGTTTTGGAAGCTGGCCACAGTAGGTATAGATTGGCTTGGAAGTGAGGTGGGGGAAGAGATCAGAGGGGCTGAGTCAAAGGGTTCCTGGTCTTTATCTTCACATCAACCCTGGAGCCTCCCTGACCTCCCAGATGAAGATGGCTGTAAACTAGACTCAGTTTTCTTAGAAGTCTAAAGAGGAATGTAAGATTGAGCCGAAGCCTGGGGGAGGAGAGAAAGACGGGTATTGAAGGAATCAAGGGTCAAGTAGGCAGATTACTGCATGGAGCACAAAGCAATTTATGTGACTCACACCCAGGCCAAGCCAGATGATGCTTCTCCTTGTCGCTTACCCTATAAAAATGAAACACTTGGGGTCCTAGGAAGGCAAAGATGGAGAAAAAAAATGAGTATGGGACCCTTGGTTCTGTAAGCTCTCGAGTACAACAACAGACTGATAGTGCCCAAGATGAGATTCCAAGCTCTGCTCCACAGAGGGGGCACTAGAAGCAGAAGGAAAGAAGAGAAGAAAATTTTGAAAAACCCTTGGTACATGTTTCATCTCTCGTGTAACAGAGTTAAAGTCATAGTGATTACATTACTTTCCAAATAAACACACAAAATCCAACTTATAACCTATCAGCAGTCAAGTCCACCGACAGGTCTTAACAAGCAAGTGTTCCCAGGGGAGCCTGTCTAGCATTGTCCGGAAGTCCAGCGTGCATCAGCAGAAATATGTGCATGGAATGACTTGTTTCACAATATGATACTATATGGTTACACAATGCAATATTGTGTCATCAAAATTTCAATGCAGGGAAAAAAACCCACAGATTTACAATAAATTATTAAATTTAAGATGCATCATGTTTAAAAAATATTTTCTATTTTTTGAGATGATGCAAATTAAAAAAAAAAACCATTAACAGGTTAAAGAAAGTAGATTTCCAGGGGGAACACTGAGTAATTTTTTTAAAGGGGGCCATAGGCCAAATAAGTTGGGGACCCTCTGAGATAGACTTTCCCTGCCCAAGCTTTTGAGGCATCAATAGTTGACCCTGAAAAGGTAGATACATGTATGCCTATAGCTTGAAAAGATAAGTATTTTCCCCATGCGAGGGGTTACCTCACAGATAATACCAAATTCGAGATTTCTCAAGTTTGAGAGGTCAGGCACTGGCTTCCTAGGAGTAAGAGATGTCTTCGACAATAAGCTTATTAAAGAAGCAAGAGCCTGGTCAATGTATTCCTGAACAGAATTCTATGCATAAGGAACATAAGGCTGCCATATTGCCAGCCAATCCCAAACAAAATTTCTTCTCCCCTTCAAATGGAACATCCTAGTTAGCCACCACATTGCCATTCTCAACCTACATTTTGTTGTTGCTGAATTTGAAGTTATTGAGGCTACAAAGCAAGTAATCAATTCATTATTGTGGCTCCAAAGAATTCGGTTCAAAGCTTTATTTCATATTAATAATAGCCCTAACAAGTGGGTACCCAGCTTCTGTTTGAAAGAAGCCATCTAGTGGTGGAAAATTCATCACCTAGCAAAGTACTGGTCTAATTGTCAGGAAACCCTCCTTCCTTCCTTTCTTCCTTCCTTTCTTCCTTCCTCCCTCCCTTCCTTCCTCCCTTCCTCCCTTCCTCCCTTCCCCCTTCCTCCCTTCCTCCCTTCCTCCCTTCCTCCCTTCCTCCCTTCCTTCCTCTCTTCCTTCCTTTCTCCCAAAATGGATGAATATTGTAAGAGATGGGTAAAAGTTAGGTTTCCACAGAAGAGTTAATTGAGTTCCATAGAATAATTAATGAAGTGTCAGCCTGAACAAAGAAGGAGTAAAAATTAACCAGGATGAGAGCCCTCAACCAATCTGAATCAACTTTGTGGTTTTGGTGGATGCCTCAGACCCAGGATGTAGGAGAAGTGGTCTAAACTGGCCAGATGGTGGTCAGGATTGAAGAGAGAACTGAGTCAAATGGCTACCACGCCTGATTAATTGGCTAATTGAATATTACCTCACACACCCACAGGGAGGAGTTTTCTGCCATTTTTGAATATGGGACCTATGTTGAAGAGGGGGAGAACATGCCAAGGAGTTGCATGTTGGGGGCATATAGGTAAGATTATGACCTAGAAGGGAGCAGACCAATCCATTCTCTGAAGGGAGGTACTGAGCTGATGGTGCATCAATCTATGTCAGTCTAACAGAATAAAGTTGGTCTCACTCTTGTACTCTCCACTCCCTCTTCCTAAAGAAGGGTGGAGTCCCCTTCTGGCCAGGAGCATTTACCAATTCCTTTGAATTCCTCAATAATGATAAATTGCCCTTGATACCGGAATTTCAGTGTCAAGCGTATCTCTAACAATACGTATTTATTTATTTTGGAAAGTTACATGTTGAATTTATTAGTCTTTTTAAAAACCAAATGTAAATAATAAATGTTTATGTTTTCACACATAATTCTCTTTATCTGTCCTATTTTTATGTGTGAATGTTCTTTTTGTTGTGCTCTTTACATTAATGTTAGAAACATACTCACATTGTCTAGGAATAAGCAAGACCTGTTGGGAAGTCAGGAATGTTTTAATTATAATTTACATTTATTCCCCCTGAATAAACGGGTACCTCCTCTAAACAGAGTACAGGAGAAAGTACAAAGGACTCAGATGGATGCCAGTCCTTTAATAGACCCTCACCTCTAATCTCCTGCCAGGCTCTTCATTCACCCCCTGACTGCCTACGTCATGCCCTCCACAAATGGTTCATGTGTACAAGCCTCTGACCCTTCACCTGACTGATCTGAGGCCTGGTTTCTGCTAAAGCTGGGGTGGGGGAGGGGGAAAGTTACACCTTCAATTCTGTGGAAGCAAAATTCCTCCCCCCGTTTCTTACACTGAGGATAAAATAAAATTATTAAAAGAAGAATGAAAATTATCCATAAGTTTTTCTATCAGGCCAAAATTTGCTTCTCTGTAATTTCCCCTGTTGCTCCCAGTTCCGTCCTCTGGGGAAAAGCAGAAGAAACCTAATCCCTTGATTAAGTACTTCAGATCCTTAAAAAGAGCAACCATATTCCCCTCTCCTAGTCTTCTTACTTCCCAGATGGAAAATCTGAGGCTAGATTACTCAGGGAAGTGGAAATTACCTGGATGAGCCAATCGCTATCCTAGGAGAGAGGGGAAGAAGGAAGGCAGGGACTCCCCAGGGCATTGACATTATCTCAACCCCACCCAAAAAACTACCTTTGTCTTCCCAGGAGGATGAAGGGGCCCAGTATAGAGATAAGATGTCCTGTCTGTTTTGATCACATCTGTTCCCAGGGCTTTACCATTGCTCTAGGGCAAGGATTCCTAATTTAGGGTTGGTGAGGTCCAGGGACACCTTTCAGGAGGCTCATGAAGCCGGATGAGGAAAAAAAAAATGACATCTCTATTTTCACCAACCTCTAACTGAAATGTAGCATTTCCTACTATTATGAACGTAGACAACAAACATTATCCTGAGGTTTCCTCAGACTGCCAAGGGAGTCTATGATCTAGAGGTTAGGAGCCCCAGTACTAGAGTTAACTCCTAGGTTCTCTGCCGTCATTGAAATGACCCAATTAGGGCACAGGGCACAGGCCACTGCTTTTCTTTCTCCTTCATAAATTCAACCCCAGGAACTGCAAAAGATATCAGACACACATGCCATCCAACAATACACTCTGGCTGAATTTCCTACCTTCTCAAGATGCTTCTCCTCACCTGTAACCAACAGTCCTAGCATGGGACCTCCTGAATCCACACACCCAGATACTGGAGGAGTTAAATCTATACTAGCTTCTGAACTCCTACTCCTGTAGTGAGCCATTTTGATCAGAAACTGAACGAATGACAACTTAGTAAGCTTATATCTAGCCAGCCCCAGACCACTAGACCATGCTTCCCCATCTTGTCCAGATGTCCACCCAGGCCCTCTTGCCATCTGCCCTGCCCCTGTGACACTTCTTGCCCTGGGCACAGGAATCTGATCAGATCAATAGCCCCTAAAAGAATAGAATGTCAACTGACTGCCTTAATGGATTGAGACCTTCCTTCCCTAGCTTGAGCTCCTTGGGGGCAGGGGCATTCTCACTTCCTGTGCTGCATCACCTGCACCTGGCACAGTGCCTGGCATGTGGTAGGCACCATATTAATGTTAGCTATTATTACTATTATCACTCACTTCCTGTGTGGCCATGGGCACATCCCTTTTCGCTCTGGGCCCCTTTCTTCAGACATAAAATGAAGGTTCTTGCCTGAGCTGGACTCTTAAGTCCATGGCTCCTTCTTCTAAGACACCAGTGTTACCTACGACAGCCACTGTGCTCTTTTCTTAAAACCGGGTTTCACGTTCTCTCTACTCCAGGGACTTGCACTCATGCTATCTTAGCCACATAGCTCTTCCTTGGACCTGATCTTCTCTTCTCTTCTCTAAGCAGCGAGATGGTACCTTAAGACCTAAGTTCAAATCTAGCCTCAAACACTAGCTGTGTGACCTGAGCAAGTCATTTCACAAACTCTGCCTGCCTCACTTTCCCCAACTGTAAAACTGGGATGATAATAACACCTACCTCCCAGGATTGTGAGGATCAAAGGAAATACTAATTGTAAAGTGCTTAGCATAGTACCCAGCACATATTGTCCTATTAATGTTAGCAATGGTTATCATCATCATTATCTCTGCAGTCGGCCCGGGACAGAAGCTCCCTGTGGAAACATCCCCATCTGCCCAGGTGCCCCCACCTGCCTTCTGCTTGGGGCGGCTCTGCCCCCATTCTGGAAGGGTCCGCAGGCCACTTGGGCCACTCGGCAAGTTTCACCTGGCCTTGCTTTGAAAGGGCCTTCTCAGCCCCTTCTATTTACATTGATCCTCAGGGGACCATTTCCTTGAAGGGCCTTGGGTACTGGCAAGGACATGGGCCTGGTGTAGACCGAGAATGGAATGTCAGGCTGCTGGCAGCGCCCTTCACGGGATGCACTCTGGTGGAGGTTCAAGACCACATGGTACCAGTAGAGCCCTGCCAGTGGCTCCCAGGCAGTGCTGTGCCCAGCCCTGAGGTGTCTTCATTAACATGGAACAAAGGTGGTCCTCAGGTTCAGGTGGAGGCTTTACCCTTACCCCCCACCATGGTTACATGTTTCTCTGCAGGGCAATCCCCAAAGAGTGGAGTGTCCCTGGGGGAGTGTGTACACCCAGTGTGGGGAGGACATGAATCCCAAAGGCTTTCTCAGTGAGATGGGACAGAAGTGTGGGGAGAGAAGAGTGTGGTGGGGGAAGACCGTGCCAGCAGCCAAGCCACACACCCATGAGCTTGCTGGGTCCAATTCTGTGCCTATCAGGAAAAGAGGAAGAATCCCCCGCTCCAGCCTTACCTATTTATCTGGGGTAGGAATCAGACCAGCTGGAGAGAGGCCAGTGGCTTTCCCCCAGGCTAGGAGAAAACAGCCTTCAGAGTGTTAGATAGAGCTTGAGAACCCCCACTCCCACAATCCCAGCTAAGATAATCACAAAGAGTACATTTTATTAAGGACAATTTGACACTACACCCCACACAGTTCCGGCCCTGCAGTTGGGGACAGGGCCATTTTATGATGCCTTCAGGGGCTATGCAGAACCAATAAGTTAGAACACAGAATGACTCTGGGGTAGGGAAGTCCCTGAGACCTGCCTGGATCACCTACAAGGGAAACTATTGAGGAAGAGACATTTCAGGATGAGAAGAAAATAGAGCCTATGGGGTAATTAAAAAAAAAAGAGGAATGAGGAGGAGTAGTGGTCTCTGGTTGTGGGAAAAAGATGGAGTCTAGGAACCAGAAAAAGCCAGAAGTTGAGGCTAATTATCAGAACCCAATCAACAGAAGCAGGGAAGGAATGAGAGTTAGCACAGAAAGGAATCTTAGAATTGTAGAGCCCATCCTTGGGCACCACTTCCCCTCCCTATGGGGCCCTTGGTGCAATTAGGTGGAAAGCCTTTCTTTTCCTGCTAAATCCTGATGCCTCTCTCCAGTCTAGCATCCAGACCCTGGGGCCCCTAAATACATTCTTAGCTGTCTGCCCAAGTTCTAATAATCTATGGGAACCAAGGTCTGGTTGCTGCTGGGTAGGAAGCATTCCTCTCCCATCACAGGATTCCTTTCCCCACTCTCATGTTCTGGGACAGGTTCTGCAGCTTGCTGTTGGGGTAATAGTAGAGGATGTTAGCACAGGCTTGCCCCTACTTTCCATAGTGGCCCATGCAATCAACACAGATTCCCCTCTCCAAGCAAAGTCAACCTCCATCAGGGGCTAGGGTGGGAATCCCCAGATTTGGATAATAAAACTTTGCCTTCTCGATGGACAGCTCCAAATGCAGGGCCCCAAAGCCCAAGTGGAAGATGCAATTTTACAGCCTAGGGAAGGTACCATCACTGAGCTCTACCACAGGAGGGGGAGGTGGGAAGTGGGGAGAAGGATCTGCAGAGGTCACTTGGCAAACACCAGCCACATTTTATTCTTTCCCCTTCCTTCCAGGTTAAATGACAAGGATGACGTGAATTTGGGGGCTAAGGGTCCCATCACTTGGGCTGTGCATCACAGAGCACATTACTAAGGGAGAGAAAGCAAAGAGGGAGCCCTCCTCATCAGGAGAGTGAGTCCTGCAAAGGCATGAGGATTTGGAGACACTTGTTACCCAGAACCCCACAGTGGGTGGAGATGCCTGGCCTCTTAACACTTGGACATGGGCAACCACAACATAGGAAGCTCACTCATGACAGATGGCCAACCTTGATAATAGACAGACAGACAGGCGGGATAAAGCAGAACAACATAATAACATCTTTGAGAATAACGCAGTATAAAATTTCAGGCCAGGCTTCCTAAACTAAAGTCAGAGGAAGTCTGAGGTCTTGCTCATCGACCCGCAATGAGTGTAGTGGAGGGGAAGAGAGGTGCCAGGGTACAGGCTGAGGCTTAACCCAGCAGCCAACACCAAAGTCCAGGGCACCCCCTTCATGGACCAAATCTTCCTGGCAGTGGAGTGGCAGCACTCCATAACCACGAGAGGAGAACCAGAGCACTACACTTGGCTGATGATCTCTCCTTTCTCTGGCACATAGACTTGCATAGGGGTTCCATCCGATGTCCTC
This sequence comes from Trichosurus vulpecula, assembly GCF_011100635.1. Taxonomy (NCBI): domain Eukaryota; kingdom Metazoa; phylum Chordata; class Mammalia; order Diprotodontia; family Phalangeridae; genus Trichosurus; species Trichosurus vulpecula. The sequence goes on along the minus strand of NC_050576.1, from coordinate 101,121,515 downwards.
CTCAGCACATGGACCATGGGCATCTGTCAGGGTTGGGAAAATAAAAGAGTCTGTGGGTAATCAAGCCAGGCAGGAGCCTCATGCCACAGTGCCCTGTTGTACTCCCTTCAGTCTCGAACCGTGCTCCACCTGCTCTGGATCACATGTGCCCTGTTTTAGGTTCCTCTCTGGCAATGTTCCATCTCCTTCTACTAGTTCTGCATCTCTGCCCAGACTGCCCATTCTTTCCATGCCCTCAGTGCTCTCCCTCCTCACTTTTAACTCTTGGAACTCCTAACTCCTTCCAAGTTTCTGCTTATGTGCCACCTCCTATGAGGCCCTTCCGAAGTCCCCCATCTATTAGTACCCCCTGCAATTACCTCCTATTATGGAAACATTTTATATATGGATGTATATTCTGGATATATATTACATATATCAAAATATATGGATATATCTTATATCTTGTGTGCATACTGTTGTCACCCCCAACCCCTAATCTCTCTCTAAAATGAAGACCCCTTGATTATAGGCACTATCTTGTGTGGTACATAAAAGTTGCTTAATGAATGCTACTTGATTTGAACTGACGACCTCTCTGTGCTTCTCCCATGGCAGAGCTGTGGGGAGGAGGAAAAAGGAACATATGAGAGTGAAGGATGTATGGGGGTGAGGAATGAGGATCCAGAAGCAATGCTGGCCTTGGCTGGTGGGGTGAGTGAAGGAATGAATGAATAAACGGCCTCCACACCCTCACCAGAACCCCCCAGTGAGGAGGGTTTCACTGGCTCCTGAGGCGGCCCATCCACTTTTAGACAGCTCTCACTGTTAGAAGTTTTTCTTTACACTGATCCTAAACCTGTCTCTGTAAATTCTACCTAGACAGTAATCATGCCCCTCCCCCACCCCAAGCCTTCTCTTCTCCAAGCTAATCATCCCCAGTCCCTTCATTTGATCCCCATGTGGCATGACTTCAGTCCTTTCACCGTCCTGGGCACCCTCTAGAAATTTTCTGGTTAAAATTTTTCCTCCCCCACCTCCCTCTTTCTACAGGTTTACTCCCCACTACTGGAACTTCCTTGGCCAGGGTGAGACAGGCTAGGTGAGGGCCAAGAACAGGCCCAAGCTCGCACATAGGGAGAACATGTCAGCTGGGAGGGTGCAGCCTGGGCTCCAGGCCAGGAGAGCCAGTGGGGCGCCAGCTGCAACCCGAATGGTTTGTGGGTGGGGAAGTAACTTGCTGCAGAGAACCTCAGGACTCAAACACACATCTGAATTTATAGCTTTGGGGCCCTTCCCTACTGCCAGCAAGGAGGGGACAAGGAAAACAAAGGATTTGTGTTTGAGGGTATGAATGTATATGAATGACTTCAAAGAGAATCATTTCAGATGGGAAACCTGAGACCAAAGAGGTGACATGTCAGGCTAGAGAATAAACTGGGAAGAGGCCCTTATGGGCAGTTTTTCCCAGTCTCTGGTACCAAAGTCTTCCTTTATGATCCCAGTTCAGTGTCCCTTGAGTCCATGGAGGGATGAACAGGCAAGAAGATGATTCAGCTCTGGTGCTGGTTTTTGTCAGATTCAGCTCTGGATCTGACTAATGCCTTTTTCCTGGGGCCTACTAGGTCAGGAGGTAGATGGGTTATGTTCTCAGAGCAGCCTAAATAAACCTAGAGGATTCAGTCAACTCTCAATTATCTGTATGTGACTCATCCACTTTGTGGGTCACCTCCTAATGTGACCAAACTGGCATGTGCTCGAGAAGTGCAGTATAAGCATCCTACCAACCAACAGGACAAGGTGAATGTGACTGTCCTGAAAGCCAAGGGGCACATTACAAGCCTCAAAGAAATGATGTTAGGATCACTGCCTGCTTAGAATTACACAGATCTCAGATACTGGAGCTGACAAATTGAGACCTAGCTATATTTTCATTCTTTCTCAAATTGGATTTGCCTGCCTTTCAAGTTCCCGATTCCACTCTAATGACTTCCTTTCTCCCATACCTGTGTTCTCCCCATGACTCTCCCAAAGGACTCTCTGCCTGGAGGGAGGCTCCTCATTCGGAAGGCCCCCTGCCGGTCTAGTGAATGTGGACGGGCACTCCGTAACCGTGCCCGCTCATGCCACCACTTGAGTTCCTCTGATACAGCTGCCTTGCTGAGTCCTCGGCCTGCAGGGCTGTCCTTCAAGGAAGGTGTCCTTACAATCCGGCTGTGAGAGGGTACTAGTCGTTGGTAACGCAGAGGGGCTCCATCTTCATCATAGACGGTGCCAGATCCCAGATGGCAAAGCTCCCATCCAGCAGGCATTTGTTGCCTGTCGGACACCATTACATACCTCCCTGCCGGGAAATATCCAGATGGGAGCAGCAGCTTCGGGTAATAAGCTGCCAGCTCACGTCCATCAGCAGAGACCCAGGTTCTCCGGGAGCAGAGCTGGTCAGATGGGGACATGGGCCGCAAGAAGATGTCTGGGCTACTACTGCCCGGAGAGGTGGCATGAGAAATGCTGGAGACATCAGAGCTGCTGTCTTCAGAGCCGGAGTGGTAGGCAGGGTGGGGTAGGGGGTGTTTTGCTGAAGGGAAGCAGGAGTCAGGCACAGTCACTGTATAGTGTGTGGGACGCCGGCGAGGGATAGCACTTCGGCCACGGCCTTCCGGGCACACTCGGAAAGAATCTACCCTGCAGGGAGAAAGAAGACACAGTTCAGCCCTGGATCTCAGAAACGGGAGAGGACAACGTAAGAGCGAGCTAGAAACATTAATTCTGGGGATGAGATGGAAAGGGTCATTTGTCAAGGGAACTAACTCTTAACTTCCTCCTGTCTACCACACTCCATTCATGTGAACCCAAAATCCAGGCATCCCTTTTGAATATTCCTTCAGCCTTATCCCCTATACCCAAAGGTGCTAAGTCTGTGTCCTCTCTCCTCAATATCTTTTACACCCCTCCTTTCTTGACCTCCTTTGCCCCCACCCCAGTTCAGTCCCTCATCATGTCTTGCCTAGGTTATTCCAATGGCCTCCCAATGGATCTCTTCTCTCCAGTCTGTTCTTCACACAGTGGCTAACCTTGTGTATGGGAACAGACTATGTTACTCCTCTAACTCAAAAATCTTCAGTGTCTTCCTATTGCCTCTATGGCAAAATGCAAACTCAGCCTGACATTTCAAGGACTGCCACAGTCCGGCTCCAATCAATCAATCGACAAGTGCTTACCAAGTGTCAATCCCTTCCCTTAGGGAGCGTGCATCCATATGGTAGAGACAATATAGAGATAAATCTCCCTTTATGATTTCATTTCATAATATTCTCATGTTTCAGCCAAAGGGAACTATTAGCCTTTAAAAAAAAACAAAAAACTCTGCCCTCTCACCTTTGTGTTTTCCTATAGACCAGTCTCCATTTCTGAAATACATATCCCTCTATCCTTTTGTAAACTTTGTCTTCCTTCAAGGCCTGGCTCAGGCACCAGCTCCTCCTCCATGAAGCCTTCCCTGATTTCCCCACCAGCTCAAAATTTTCTCTCCCCACTCACATTTTCTTGGATCGCTTTGTCCAGGCCTCTCCTTTGCCTTTCTCTCACTCTGCCTTGGAGCAGAGTTTATTAGCTTACAAGACATCCTCCTTTAGAGGGTAAGCAGGTAGACGTCAAGAACCTCCTGTCCTCTATACATTCCTGGTGTCTAATTTCTGGGTTATTTTTCCTTCAGGAGCACACGTTTGGCACCTAGCAGGTGCTCAATAAATGTCTGGCTGATTGAATGGTGCCCAGGGAGGCAGCTGGGCCACCTAGGTCAGGAGAGGCCCTGACCCCTACCTCCTCTGGTCTCCTCTAAGGATGCTCAGAGGCAGAGAAAGGTGATAGGATGCCTAGATCAGGAAGAAATGGATGTGAATCCTGCCTCGGATCCTTCCTATCTGTGTGACTATGGGCAAGTCACTGAAGTTCTCAGAATCTCAGTTTTCCTCATGAGTAAAATGCAGGCAAGTCTACCATATCCTTAAACTACCCGCCCCACCCCCACCCCACCCCCAGGTCTATCAGTCAGTGTTTATTAAGTGGAGGCTCAAATAAAACAATGAATGTAAAGTGTTTTGCAAATCTCAAAAAGAGCTCTCTGAATGGGAGACCAAAACCTAGGACTTGTTACCTTAGAGACTGAGCTTGGCCCCGTCTCCCCTGAATCTCTGGGGTAGCTGGGGCACTCGCCCGGCCTTGAACTTGTCCAGGAATGTTTCGGAGTGGGACCACATATGTAGGTGCTTCGAGCAACCAGGGGCTGATGGAGCTTGGCCCATCCTGGGGTGTCGTGGCTGGGCTGCTGCAGAGAGAGGAGAAGGGTTAGAAGAGAGAATTTCCCCATGAGTCTGGGGTTTTTTTGGTTGCTTTTCCATCGAGTGCAGGTCTGAGTTTGAGGTAGAAGTCAGTGTGAAAAGAAGCAAAAGTGAGCTCGTGTTCAGTGCGGAATATACTTGTACGTCTGGTGAAGTGGTCAAGAGGGCCCAGTTGTACTCATCAAAGAGGGGCTGGATCACTCATCTCTTTTCCCCCTTTCCCATACCCTTAACCGCACCCCCTTCGCAGCATATGACATTCTTTCCTCCAGATGTATGACCTCCAATCCCCCAATGCCTCTACCTGGACTCGCTATCGAGTTCTGAGGGAGATTTCTTGGGTTTCTCATAGGGATGATCCAGGCTAGTTTCTTTCCAGGGGCTGTTCTGGATTGGAGAGCGCTCTGGACCCCCAGCCTCAGGCTCTGCTGGCTTCAGCCCCTCCAGTCGCTGGGGCGGGAGTGACCTGGTAGGTGGTGCCGGGGACTCTGGAACAGGTTTTGGCAACTGGGCTTCTTCTGCAAGTATAGAAGAGAAAGACAGTAAGGGTGGTTGGTGGGAGAACCAGCCCAACAGGAACCAAGCTGCTTGTTCTGGGCCTCTCCTCTCCTCCCAAGGCCAACGCCGACTGCCCCAGGCTCTGGCCACAGACGTCAATGAATGGCCCCAGATCCCTCAGGTGTCTGTGCCAGCCTCCCTCGAGATGCCCTCCCAGGTGAACCATGCCACACAACCCATTCCTCCACTCAGGGTGTACCTGTGTGCCGGCAGCATGGGCTGCCAAGCTTCTACTTAATATCTTTCCATTGACATGTTTTTCTAGTGTGTGCTGTTTCTACATTCTGGAGGCCTCAGAAGGTTCTGTATCTTCTCCTCTGCATGTTCCCTAGGCCCTCAATTCCAGAAAAAGGGTACCTCATCAGTACTGTTTGTTTTCTCCTATCACTGCCCAACTATATTAATGAGCCATACTCCAGAGGCCAGAAAAGTTCTATCCAGCTCTGATGAGCAGAAAGGGCACAGATTTTGAACAGCAGATTCCTCTGTGACTCTGGCAGTTCACTATGGGAAAATCCCCAGAATGTGTCTCCCTTCTTCCCCAGGGGTGAAACTCTTCTCAGGGGCCTGGCCTGTCTCTTCTTTGCCCTCAGGGGTCTCCTGGCTGACCAGTCTGGAATTTATCTCCTCATTCCCCACACTGGGGTCATCTGGCTCCCAGGCCCAGGAACTCCTGGGCTTACGCTGACTCAGCTCTCGACCACCATTCCTCAGCATTTGTTGTGGGAAGCTGGAGCAGGGAACTTGGCACAGGCAAATAGGCCATTCATCTCACCTAGCCTGCCCCAGGCAAGAAAGGGGTTTCTTTACTAAGGGCCAGGCTAAGAAACCTGACTTTAATTCAACAAACTTTTATTAATTGTGATACAGTTAAAAATCATTGCCTCTGGAATTAGACAATCCGGGCTCTAATCTCACCTCTGACACCACTCTATGATGACCTTGGGCAAATCATTTAACCTCACTGGGTCTCAGTTTCCTCATCTGTAAAATAAGGCTGTTAGACTAGATAGCCTCTTCCTGCTCTAAATGTTATGTACAAAGCAAGAGGAATACCAAGACCAAAAAAGGAAAAACAAAAGTTCCCTGCCCTCGGGGTGCTTCAAGTCTAACAGCGATGATGTGGGTACAAATAGGTATAATACAAAGCAGAATGGGATGGGCACAAAGGAGAGATCCACATAAAAGGCTCTGGGAAAATTCAAAGGGGATGAAATCACTATGAGCAGAATTCCAAAACTAAGGAGTTCTGCCTAAGATATTTTATACAAAATTTCCCCATCTTGCCTAGGCTGAAAGTATAACCAACACTAATGGTCCATCCCCAAAGCTGACGGGTGCCAAAGCTTTAGCCTTCTCTGTCTTTCCAATCTGGGCCAGTCTGACCATCTTTAGGTAGTTTGGTGGTCCTCCAGTCCCAGGACTCCCCACTCTGGTGTCAAACTTAGTGAAGACACCTAATCGGCCTTAGCCCTGCTGAACCTCAGAACTCCCCTGATCTCAGCCTCAGCCTCCCTCAGGAGCAGGAATTACAGGTCTGCACCAGGGGCAGTTAGGTGGCACAGTGGATGGAGCACCAGGCCTGGAGCCAGAAAGACTCATCTTCCTGAGTTCAAATCCAGCCTCAGACACTTACTAGCTGAGTGACCTTGTGCAAGTCACTTAACCCTGTTTGCCTCAGTTCCTCATCTATAAAAATGGAAGGAAATGGCAAAACCACTCTAATATCTTTGCCAAGAAAACCCCAAACGGGGTCACAAAGAGTCGGACACAATTGAAATGACTGAACAACAAAAACCACCATGCCCATATGTTTTATACATCTTTACTTGACCAATGGAGGCCTTTGCTAAACTTCTCAGTGAAAGCCCTAAAGCTATGGGGAGACAGGAGCTCCTGAGCTCTGGAGAATACCCTCACTGGGGCACCCACATCCAACTCCATTTCCCAAACATTTCCTTCACTTACCTTCTTCCAACAGCACTGCATCAGACAGGGAGCTGTCATCAGAAGCGCTCAGCTCTGGAGGAGAGAAAAGAAATGGGATTGGGAGGGGAGCAGATGAGGTCATCAGCAGGCACAGGGAAGTTTGGGATTTGGAGCCTGGCAGACTTCCATCCTCTACCTCCAAGCAATCACATTTGGTACTTACAAAATGCTGACTGCATGCTAAGCACTATACAGGAGGTAGAGAAGGGCAGTGTGGCCCAGTGGGAAGAGCCCAGAGTTTGGAGTCAGAGACCTGAGTTTAAACATGGCTCTGCCCCTTACTGCATAGGTACTCATGCAGAAATTACTTTTCCTTCCTGAGCCTCAGTTTCTACATCTTTAAAATAAAGGTGTTTAGAGTGAATAATAATAAAATAAAATAAAATAAGAAAAACCAACAACTGCCGTTTCTCCAAGGCTTGCAAAACACTCTTCTCATGCTAACACCTCTATGAAGGGTATCCAAGCATTATTACAGATGGGGTAAATATGGGCTCTGAAAGGTTAATAAATGATTTGACCATGACTATCAAAAGGTCCTTTCAAATTTCTGATCCTCAGGCTCCCTTCCCCATCTGAATCCACCAAAGCCTCTGGCCTCTAGGAAACCTCCTTGCATGGCCCCTGCGGGGATCCCAGCTAATTACGCAGGACTAATATAATTATGTTTCCAAAATGAAATGTTTGCACTGTAATGAGGCACTTTCTTTGCTTCAAAGAACTTTCCAGCTATAAACTTCTTATTAATTTCCCTACTTCCTCCTTCCTGAAGAAGCAAAGTGGAGGAGTTCAGCAGACACTGCTCATTCAGAAGGCTTCTTTTCTTCTACCTACTCTCTGAAGGTAAGGAAGGGATTCCTTGGGATTGGAATACCAAGACCCCATATTTGGAGGCCAAGAATGGGGCTGGAAACCGAAAAGTAGGGGAAATTATTTCAGGATTTAGAACCGTCAGGCTTCGGAGAGCATCGTTGGTCCTATCTCCTCATTTTACCACAGACAAAGAATCTGACTTATTAATAGCAATAATAACTGGTATTTATATAACTCTTTAAGGTTCACATGTTATCTCATTTTATTCTTGAACTAACCCTATGAGGGGGGTCCTCTTATCAGCCCCATTTTATAGATGAAGAGTCTGAGAGGGGCTAAATGATTACATAACTAAGTAAATTATCTGAGGCAAGATTAAAACTCAGGTCTTCGTGACTCCAAGTCCAACATTACAGCACCTTCCCTTAATAGAGGCTGAGTGACTCAGCCAAGAAGGCACAGCTAGTAGGGATCAGAGTCCACATGAACCCAGGTGCTCTGACTCCAAATCAAGTGTACTTTCCTCTATCGTGCAATTTAATTCAGCTACCATTTAATAAATGCTAACTTCGTGCTTCACGGTATGCTAGCGTTGCACATACAAAGTCTAAAAAACAGCTGCTGTCTTCAGAGAGCTTATATTTTAGTGAGGGGTGGGGCAAGAAGCTGATACAACCTGTACACTGATAAGAAAACACAAGGCAATAATATGTGTAAAGCGCTTAACACAGTGCCAGCACACCCCAGGCTCTACAGAAATTAACAGTAATAATTATCATGGCAGCTAGAAATGTCACCTCTGAAAGGTTCATAAAAGGTTAGCCATGCTGGCTGCTATGGTTACTATTGTTAATTTTAGGAGGTTAGAAAGCAATGACCTCTGAGAGAATCAGGAAAGCTGGGAACGCGCTGGAGCTCAGGGCTGCTTCAAAGAGAGGCTTCCTGAAGTGCATTCCAGACATAGGTTCCAGCCTGGAAGACACGGAATGTCCGTTTTGGGGAAGATTAAGGGGGCCTGTTTGACCACAATGTGGAGTTGGAGAAGAGGAATAATACAAAATAAGGCAGACAGTGAGGGGATTTAAATGCCAGTTTGCATTCTATCCTAGAAGAGATAGGGGCCCACTGAAGAGTTCTGAGCGGAGAGGGCCGCAATCAACCCTGTGCCGTAGAGAGGGTATTCTGGCAGCTAGAGGGAACTGGCTTGGCAGACAAAGAGACCGGAAGAAGAAAGACCAATTAGGAGCCTGTCACAATAATCCAGGCAAGAAATGATGAGGACCTGAACAAGACAATGGCTGCCTGAGCAGAGCTGCCTCCAGAGTTCTTATCCCCATCCTGGGAGTGGAAACTTATATTCACAGGAGCCTTGTGCCTAATTGAAAAAGTGGGAATAAGTGGCCATCTCAGTTTTTTCCCCACCCCAACTCTCCAATGAGCACCCCCGAGGCAGGTTTCCTGACAACCTTTTGAATCCCACAGAGTTAAGTCAAAGCTATATATCAAAGCTACATATCTCCACTCATGCCGTGTCCTGACCTGCTTCCCGCTCTTGAAGAGGGGACATCAGCAAGCATGGTGGACGCCCTCCTCCTGCTGCTTCAGCCTTCTGCTGTCACAGTCATTTGGGCCCTGGACACGGTGTCTAGGAGCTCCGGGCACCAGCCCAGCAACAAGAGGCCTTCTGCCCAAGCAGCCTGAAGCTATCAGAGGAACTAGCAATGGACCTGAGGAATGGGGACAAAAAGCATGATCTCCCCACCTCCTAGGCCACACTCAGAGCTCATTTATTACTTTCCAAACTAACTGTACTGGCCCTTGGGTGATTTCAGGCCCCAAGCCAGCAACTGGCTTTTGAAGGGGGAGATAGCAAGTTCCCAGGAATGACTGATGGATAGGGCCGAGATACATTATCTTTCTTTATAGCTTTCCCAGGTACCTGGTTCTCTTTTTTTTATCACCTACTTCCTCACAAAGAGGGACTGGCACCCCAAAGCTTCCACTCCCTTGCTATGCGACCATGGGCACACCATTCTCCTATCTTCGGCTTCCTCATTTGTAAAACAGGGAAGCTGGAAAAGACAGTCTCTGAGGTCATTCCCAGTTCAAACATGCTCGGATTCTATAACTTGAGAATGTTGGCTTTAGCCAAGCCCTGGGCCATGCCCTTCCCCTTCAGTCCAAGGACGCTGACCTTCTGGCTGTTCTGCAAACAAGACGCTCTATCTCTCAGCTCTGCGCATTCTTTCTAGCTCTCCTCCATGTCTGAAACACCTTCTCTCCTCAGCTCTGCCTAACTGATCACCCTGGCTTCCTTTAAGTTCCACCTTCTACAGGAAGCTTTCCCCCTTCCCCCACCCCACCCCTCTTAATTCCAGTGCTTTCCTTCTTTTCATTATTTCCTATTTATCCTGTGGGCAGCTAGGTGGCACAGTAGCCTGGAGTCAGGAAGACCTGAGCTCAAATCTGACCTCAGACACTCACTAGCTGGTGACCCTGGGCAAGTCACTTAACTCTGTCTGCCTCAGCTTCCTCATTTGTAAAATGAGCTGAAGAAGAAAGGCAAATCACTTCAGTGTCTCTGCTAAGAAAACCCCCAACGGGGTCACAAAGAGTCTGACATGACTGAAAAATAACTGAGTATGCAACAAAATGCGTTCTGTACATAGGTTACTTTGTCTACATTTGTTTGCATGTCATCTCACGATTATAATCTCCTTGAGGGAAGGGATTGTCTTTTCCCTCTTTCTGTATCCCTAGCCCTTAGCACAGTCTCTGGTACATAGTAGGTGCTTAATAAATGTTTATTGAATGAATGAATGAAAAGGTCCAGCCATTTGGCCCTAGAGGGCAACTCCAGTACCTTTAGCTAACAGGCCAAAAGTCTCTTTAAGTCCAGTTCTTTCCTGTTTTCATCATCTTTCTGTGCTCTGGTTCCTAAAGTTGACTTGGGAAGAATCTGGAAACTGTCCTTCAACTCCCAATAAACATTTCCAGGGAAAACAAATGAGGAAGCAGTGGGCAGAAGGCTGCAACAACCTCTTTGGGGGATGGTAGGTCGGTGTAGTCAGGGACCAGGAAGAGCCTAAGATGTCTTACGATATACTCTCACAAGAGGATTCCAGTCCTTCCAGAGAAAGAAGGGCCAGGATAGCTCAGGTATAAAAAAAGCAAAGACTTCTAGTCCAAACCCCTGGAATTCCAGCCCAGCTCCATCATCACTGGACTCTGCTTGGCCTGAATTTATTAATTCCCATCCCAGAGAGCTCCCACTCCTAATTAATACCTGAGAACTGTCAAACTAAGTGGTACTTTGTGAAGCCAGAATGGAGAAAGAAGAACCTTCTATATCAGGAAGCTAAAGAACAGGCTCTCTCAACTGGGGGAATAGGGTGGGGTGAGAGAAAAAGGCCATGGGTGGACAGTTGCTTTGAGAGAACATTCAGTCAAATCCAATGTCTCAGAGGATTGAGGGTTAAAACCACAATGGAAGGTTTCCAGGGCAGGATCTTCTATGGTGATCAGACAGGCCCAAACAGTACTATCTGTTTGCAAGTCCTCTAGGGACACATAATAAGCAGTGCCTGCTGTGGCCTTTGCCCTGGGAGTTGAGTCACTGGACAAAAGGCAAGATAGCAGATGCAAGAATTTCACTCTCTTGATCAGGATAGCATCAGAAACTCAAAGGTTGTAGGAGGAGAGGAATCAGAATATTCTCATCAGAATTCTGGAGAAGTAGTCTCTCCCCACTCCCTACAATAGTAGGGAGGCTGGGTTTTAGGGAGCAGGCTTAGTAACCCTGGCAGCCCCATCTATTCCATAGGAAGGACACTCCCGTTGGGAACCTCAGGGGCCTGCCCTCCTGGCCAGAGGGGCCAAGAGTTGAACATATACTCTCTAGGCCTGACGTCAGGGTGCCCTGCCAAGGTCAAGTCCACTCACCTCCCCTGAGCATGGTGGCAGGAGAAAGGGCCACACATCCACTACTCAGCCTCCGTTGGCTGAGGCTGTTTTCCAGCTCCCGGAGCTTCTTCTCCTCTTGCAGCACCGCATGCTTCCTCCGCCTTCGGATCTGCTTGGTGAGGTTTTCCTCTTTGTAGAGACGACGGGCCGCCTCTGCAATCTGCAGCTGCAGCGCCAGCTCCTGCTCCAGGCTGCTCAGAGGGTCCTGGGCAGGGGTAATGGAGAAAAAGGTAACCCAAGTGAGGGTGGGTACAGAGGCCACAAGTGAGCTAATTGTGCTTCCATTAGATTGGGACCTCCCTGTGGGCAGAGACTGTGCAAAGAATTCTAGAGACCATCATGGTTAGGCCAACCCCCTTATTTTATGATGAGGCCCAGAGAAGTCATTCAGTTGGTGCATGTCTGAAGAGGGATTGAATTCAGGAATTCCTGACTCCAAGTCCAGTGCCCTATTCACTATGCCATAATGCCTCTCATCAGACTTGGAGATCTTTGTGGCCAGTATTATGTCTCCTCTATCAAGCTTCTGCCTCTCCAAAAGCCAGGTGCTATGTCTCTTTAAGAGCATAACCTGGACAAGGTGTTCCTAGACCAAGGGAAAAATCTGACTTTAAAGCTAGAGAAGAGAGAAGTCTCCTTTCTCTTTCCCCTCTCTTGGAAGGCAGGGAGCGAAGACCAAAGTTTACAGAGATGTAGGGCAAAGGGAGGGGAGGTGTTTTCAAGACTGAACCACAGCCACCTCCTTGAGCTAGAAAAGCAAGCACCAAGACCCACCCATCAGATGCACGTGGGGATGGGCAGTCTCAATCAGCAGGCCAGAGGGTGTTGCCCCAAATTCCCACCCAGCCTGCTAAGTGGGGCACTTTCTCTCTTGACTTTGCTGGGCCAGAAAGAATAAGACTGGGGCGGCTGCCATTGGGAACCTGCTGAAGTCTGTTCCCAAAGTATTAGAGAATGTCAAAGACCTAGGCCTAGGCTTTAGGCCTCCTGGTCAACTTCCCAGGCCATGAGACGGAAGACTGTCTGCAGCAGACCAGAGGAACTTTAGCATTCAGTCTCTGGACTTTCACTCTCCACTATTTTCTAAACTTTCACTTATCCCTGAACTGTAACTCGAAGCCCTGTTCCCTGCCAGCTAGGCTCCAAAATCTACAACACCTACATCCTAATCACTTCCCTTCTTCCTGTCTGCTAGCGACACTGTCTCTTGGATCTAGTTCTATCACCCATTTCCCTCTTTCCTTTTGACCCTGTTTCTACATGCCCCAGACCATTCTTCTGCATATTGGGGGGTTTATTTACAAGGGAAAAGGGAATAGACAAATCCAGAAATAATACACCAGGGTAATAAGGTAATTAGAAATATAAATAAAGACATCTATCCAGTCCCAGACTGAGTGGCACCGAAGCTTTCAGAATTCCCCCAGCCCTAGCTTGGCCTTGATTCTCTCTAGGCTGGGAGGCTTTATTTCCCAAGAGGCCCCTGGAGGAGATAGCTTCCAGAATGCCCAAGGCATGTTGGATTAAGCTTGTTCACCTACTCTGCAATCCCTGGATCATCTTGTGCCAATTAGGAAGTCTCCTGATTAAATGACGGACTTTTGTTTTTCCATCCCTATTACTCCATAATCACTTAGCCAACTAGATAAGGTTTCTGATCAAGGGAACACAAGGAAATGCAGTAAGCATAGTGTTCCTATCACCTCAAAAATCAGAATATCCAGCCTAACACACGCTCTTGGCCAAAGCTCATAAAAGACACTGTGCTTTCTTCAGGGGCTAAGGTCCCATTCCTTCCATCCCTGGGCCAAGGAAGAGGAGGGGCTCTGAGCAGGCCACAACATGGTGCCTACTGGTGCTACCCTGGCCTTCGAGGCTATAAGATCTTCTGCCCAGTAGGCAGAAGTGGCCCTCAGCTCTACCTCACACTCTTGATTATCTCTCAAAGAAACACCAGCCCCCAGTGCAGTCATGCTTCTCACCTCTCTTCGGAAAGTCTGTTCGTCCAGTTTGTAAGCTGCTCCGATCCTTCGGCGAACTTTGGGGGCCTTTTCTCCTGGTTTGAGGGGATACTCCTGTGGCAGTGTGCCTGTCAGCTCCTGAAGCAAGAGATAACATTAGGCCAAAGCCCTCTCTGTACCCTGACCCCTCCTTCCATTATCCTCACCTCGGGTGATCTCTTCCCCTTCTTTTCCTCCAAACTCTCCATCACCCCTTATTTCTTGGCCGTCTCCCCTGGAAAAAGGAGAGAAAGCACTTACCGCTTCTCGAAGACAGAGTTTCTTTAACTCCTCCAGACATAACTCCAGACGTTCCTCCAGCGCTCTCTGCTGCTTCCGCATAGCATGGGTCAGCTCCTTCATTGGGGAAATTGGGCTGTCGGGGCCTAGATGGAAAGAGCAACACATAACCCACATACATCCCTCAGCTGAAGCAAGGAAACGGCCACCTCAGCCTCTCCCAGACACCCACCTGACCTCCCCCTGAAGAGACCACACGCACCATTCACTCGTGTACATCACACACCTGACCTGAGGTTATTGGTGAGCCTTGGCTCCCTGTGTCAGGGCTGCTCAAAGGGGCTGAGGCAGGGGAAACTGCCCACATTCCAGCCTGTTCCAAGAGGCCACAGGCAGCAGATGAGCCTATGAAAACTTCCATGAGAACTTCCTATCTCTCTTCCTTTCCTCTTTACGGAGGAAAAACAGTGGTGGAAACAACACTAGAGGACCTGGGTTCAAATCCCAGCTTTTCGACTTAGTACCTATATGACCCTAGGCAAGTCTTTAATCTCTCTGGCCCTCAGCACTACCTTTAAAATGTGGGGGTGGTTCCTTCCAGCTCTAACTCTATGACCCTAGGATCTTAGTACACTGCCTATCCTGCCAACCAGACATATATGTGGTTCCCCCATCTATCCTGTTCCTTTTCAGAGGCTATGATGTACACAAAACAAAGCATATGTGGCCAATACAAGCCAAGAGATGGAATCTGGGAGCTGGTGGTATCATACTCAAGATACCAAGAGGTACTGAGAGGTCAGTCCTAAAGCCCATTCCTGTTTCCAATGAGAACAGTAACAACTGCAGGCTAGTCCTCCTCAAGGAAGGAGGGATCCCTTCCTTTCTCATGCCTTTTCCGATTTGTCTTTCCCCACTCTTCTTATCTCCCCAGTCAGAGAGACTGAATCTCTTCCATTCCAACCAGGAGGAATGAGGACTCAGGCAGCTGGCCTGTTCCTGGGGAGGGATTTCCCCAAGCCACTCACCAGACTGCAGAATGATGCCGCTGTCTGTGTCGCTGATCTCATCCTTGCTCTCCATGGTGGACATCCGGGGGGGCGGGGGAGACAGAGTGGAGGAGGGGAACACAGCTCCCAGCCAGGGACTTTAGGTGGCTTGGAGTTTCCCTGGCTTGGGAAAGAACAAAGAGGCCATGTCTGGACTCACCTGGGCCTGCCTAAGGGGCCAGGACCCTTTTTCCAAGCAGAAACTAATTAACAGCAGGATGCTGGGGAGGGGGGTTGGGGAAGGGAGGAGAGGAAGGGGAAAGAAAGAAGGTTTAACCCCATGAGTGCCAATATAAACTTTCTTTGCTCTTAAAGCTCTGCTTTCAAATTGATGGTAATCTCTTAGAAGAGAGACAAGAGAAAATAGTCCAGCATATTAACAAATGAGCTCACGACTTTTTGTGCAGAATGAGAAATATATTTTTTGTCCATGGCTAATGTGGGAATTTGTTTTGATTGACCATGCATACTGATTATAAAGTTTTTGCTTTTTTTTTCCTTCAGGTGGAGCAGATAGGAATGGAAAAATTGATTTTTGTGAAATGAAAAAAAAATTTTTTTTTTAAATACCCAAACCCCACCCCCCTCAATTACTTTTACTGCCTCATATCCTATTTTCCCCAGGATGCTTCACTCTTGTCTAATGTGTTCATTTTGGTCCACGTTCTGGGCTGGGATCCCAGTGATCGATGATAAGAGAATTCCCACAACTAAGGGTAAAATGGTCCTTCTTACTATGCTAAAGTTGAGCAATATAAACCCTCTGATCACAAAATCTCCAAGTTAGAGTCCAACCTTTACCCCAAAAGCAATCCATGCTACAATACATCCTGAGAACAACCATCCAAGCATTTGAAGATGCCTCTAAGGGAAATCCTTTGCTTCCCTGGGTAGCCCATTCCTCTCAAATCAGCTAGTCAACAAGTAATATTAAGTGCCTACTAAGTGCTAGGCCCTGGGCTAACTGCAGGTGATAAAGAAAAGCAAAAATAATCTCAGTCCTCAAGGTGCTTGCATTCTAATGAGAGACAACGAAAACAAAATCATGTGCGTTAGCATTGAGAGGGATCAGGAAAGGCCTCCTGCAGAAGGCAAGATTGGAGCTGAGTCTAGAGAGGCTGAGGCAAGGAGGAAGAATATTCCAGGCAATCTGAGATAGCCAGGGAAAAGACACAGGAGCTTGGAAATAAAGAAGCAGCAAATAAGAAGGTCAGCATTGTTTGACTGTAGAGTGTATGGAGAGAAAATAAAGCATAAGATTTCCATCTCCAACGGGCCCTCCATGAGCCCAAGCTGCCTCTTCCAACTCTCCCACATACACTTCAGCATCCTCTGTCCCTCCGTAGCCGAAACTGGTGGTCAGGTAAAGGGGATGCTGAGCACACCTGGCAGCCCTTCCATGAAATGCTTGTTGGGAAGGGAAGAGGATCCTTCAGAGATAAGAACATGGCTGCTGTCCTTGTGGACAAGAGGGTAGAGGGAAGGCCAATGCAACCCACTTTTGGGTAGGTGCCCTAGGGAACTTGGGAATGACCAGAATAAGGTATCCAATGTTGTTGAGGCCATCGCTTGGGGCCCCTGAGCCTCTGTTCTCTGACCCTGGTTATTCAAAATTCAATGAAGAACTGAAAGAAAGACTGTGAAATGGAAGGCTGCCCACCATGACTGGGTAGGTCTAGAGGGGATACAGTTTAGGCTAAGCCTCACTCTGGCTTGGACAAGTCCAACTGTATCATTGCCCCAGAATCAGGGTGGTGTATGGGGTAGCTGGAAAGGATGGGGCCCTCTCTGAAACAGCCTGAGAAAGGGAAGGAAACTGTAGCAACTCACATTTCCCTATCCCTTAGCACAGTGCCTGGGTGAGAGTAGGTGTTTAATAAATGCTTGTGGCCCTGACTTACAGAGCACTTTAGTCATCACAACCTTGAGAGGTAGGAACTCTAAGAGTTCTCCTGTCCCCATTTTACAGATAAGGAAGGAAGGTTGTGACAGGTCTACTTAGCTAAGTGTCAGAACCAGGATTTAAGTCGAGGTCTCTTTTGGCTTTCAAATCCATTGTTCTTTTCACTAGATGACAAATAAAATTAGACTAAGTAGAAAAGGGTCTTAAAGGATATTCAATCCAATGCCTCGTTTTACAGGTGAGGACACTGAGGTCCAAGAAAGAGCAGAGACTTGCTTACCTACCATCTGGAGAGAGGATCATGTCTCCTAAAGACCTGCTGTTCTACAACAAAATAAAACCAGAGGTTTTAGAGTTGGAAAGGTTCTACTCCAACCTCTTCCTTTCACAGATAAGAAAGCTGAGGCTGAGAAGGGAAGTGATTCGTCCAAGGTCACACAAAGTCATAAACAGAGCTGGCATCATGGTCCCTTTTGGTAAGTCCTGAATGGGGCTGCCTGAAGCGAGGGGGTGGGGCTCCTCCAGGACTGGATCCAGGGCTCAGACACCTCCTTCCTGAGTCAGCACCATTGCACAAGAGTCCAAAAGTCCTTCCGAGTTTCTGTCTGGAGCTTATCCTGCCTCCTCTGGGCACTTGGGACTATGGGGTGGAGAAGGGCCCCACCCCTTCAGTCTTCAGCAGAGTAGGTCTTAGGCAAGCTGGTAAATAACCAGCTGGGAGAGAGGGTGTGAGGGAGAGAAGTGGGAGCAGCCCATCATTCTGAAGCTCTAAAATAGTCCCCTCTTTTAACCAAGACCAGGATTAGGAGCAATACTATGGAAACGGGACAACCCATCCAACCATGGAGGCCTTGACTTCCAATAACAAACCCAAACAGCCCCACTGACCCAAAGGGTGGACTCCATTGCCAAAATTCTAACTTTGTAAAGGGAGAATGGATGGTGGCCCCGCCAAGCCAGGGCATAGGATATCAATAAAAAGGTTTACGTAGGGCCTGTGTAAACAAAAGGTAGCCAGCATATATACCCTGGCTATCTCAGATTTCCTTGTTTGTCAGGAACTAAGTAACTGGGAAGGAACTTTCTTCTCTCCAGCCCTTCTAAGATATTCACCTCCATCTTTAGTCTTTTGGTCTCTGTGGGGCACAAGAATAATCACAGATTAAATGCCTTATCGGCAGATCTCAAAAGCTGGAAGAGACCTCAGAGCTCATGTAATCCAAGCCTCTAATTCTGCAGATGGGGAAACTGAGACCCAGGAAGAATAAATCACCCAATGTCAGTCAACTGACAAGTGTACTATGTGCTAGGCACTAAAGATACAAAGAAAAAATGAAACCATCCCTGCTCACAAGGAACTCAGGTCCTATAGGTCACAGGTGGTAAGCACTGAGATGAAGGATTTGAACCCAGGTCCTCAGCTTGAGTCTAGCCCTCTTTCCGCTGTATCCCGTACACATGGAGCATTGTTCACGTTGGATCCCATCCCCACCTGCAGCCCACCAGAAGCTTTTCTGCCCTCCCCTAGACACTTTATCTTACTCCCCAAATCTTCTCTGACCCTCCCGCTACCCTAATTCCAGGCCAGATTTGGGCAGCTAGTCACATACCCTGCCTACCTAGCTCAAGGTGTTTGCTTTTGGAAAGAAAAGAGGAGAGGAAGGAGAAAAAGGCAGAGGAGGCCCACTAATTAGTAATCATCACTAATTAATTACACACTTCCAACTCAGCACTCCTGAGGATATTAAAGTTGTGATTCCACCTCTCCTCTCTCCCTCCTCCCCCCTTCTCCTTCCTCAGAAATGGAGGGCGGTGATGGAGATGAAAGAACAGCACCAAGGTGTCTCATTTCCAGGCCATAGCCATAGGCTTCTCAACTCCCCACCCATGTGTCCAGCTCCTCATGCTCTCCATGGCCCAGTTTCTCCTACTCTTCTTGTATCAGGTGAAGAAACCCTGGGCGCTAGGCATCTGTCCAAATCTGATACTAGGGCCCACAGCACAACACTGTGCATGGCATGGCGGAGCAAGCTCCTATCGATGTAGGAGTTAGGAATCTTGGATTGGAGTCCAAGCTCTTCTTGACAATTCACTTCATCTGTAGGGCTCAGTTTCCTTAACTGTAAAATGAGGAAGTTGGCCTAGATTGTCTTTCTTTTTTGTTTTTAGCTCTGACACTAAATCTTGTTCACTCATCAATGAAACAATCAGCAAGCATTTATGAAGCACTCACTATGTGCCAGGCACAGTTCTAAGCTCTGGAAGACAATGAAAAGGAAAGAGAAGGTATCTGACATGAAGGAGCTTTACATTCTGAAGGTGATAAGAAAGGCCTCGCTCTAGGTAGGGCCTTTTGCTTTTTCTTCAAGTCACAAGGCAAAAGGGGAAATGGAAGGTATTATTCCCATCTTTTGTTTACATAACATATTGGTAAAAAGTTCAAGTTTGAAAGGACTTTCCAAATTATGTGAAAACACTCCCTTCGATTTTCATCTGAAGAAAAACTACATGGAAGTTCACCTGTATATCCCAGAATGGAGGGGGAGGGGAGGAAGAAAAGTAAATAGCTAAATGTTCTAACCAGAAAACCAAAGTGTTTAAATGAGTTTGTGTCAGAGGGTTGTTGAAAAGAAAACACAAAGTTCTAATTAATTAACAGGAAGATTATCTCCTCCAATCACCACCTGGCCCCTAGTCCTATTCTGGACAGTAGCCACCGGAGGTACCTGCCACAGTGATCTCCTAAGTCAGTTCCTTTTGTGGCCTCGGACATCTCAAAACAGGGGCTGCCTTCTAGGAAAATCCCGTTGGATGACACCACATTAGGTGACTTGTCGCCCCCTCCCCCCAAATTCTTGAGTCTCTTCCCAAATCTCCCAGTCCCTAGACTTCAGCTCTTTTCATTGTTTGCCGAGTACTTTCTGCTGGGAGAGAAATAATCCATCTGGCCATAGGATGTTGCCTGATAGAGAGTGACAGAGGAGAGGAGAAAGAAGGGAGGGAAATTCTCTTAAACTAAACCTTCCGGGGCTCCCTTCCTTCTCCCCACCCTCCCCCAATCATAACATCTATTCATTCCTCTCTCAAACCTCGTCTAGTCCAGTTGCCTTTCTCTACTCCCAACTTCTCACCTGGAAAAAGAATTTTACCTTCTCACCTGTGAAAACTGAGGCACAGGCTACCACAGGGCTCAAACCTAGATGGCCTCACCCTTCACTGGGCCCACCACACCAGAGTCCTGTCTCATGCCCTCTGCCTCAGTCACTGCCTTCAACTTTCTTCTACTCACTCATCTCCCCACCCAGAAAAACCACCTAAGTCAAGCCCCTGTCCTTACCTGCTTTGGATGCCTTGAGCCAGGAACTAGGGAAGAAAACCAGCTTCTTCCCTCGGAAACCCAACTCCGGGGAATGAAAGGGCTTTGAGTGCCGATGCTGCTTCTCCCCAGCTACAGGCTTGCCATTCTGTTCCTGCTCTGGCTCTCCCTTCTCCCTCCCGCTCGCCCTGCTCGGCTGGGCCAGGAGAACCAGGTTACTTACTTGTTATGACTTGAGTCAGAGGGGAGGAGCAGGTGAGCAACTCCTTCCCTGAGCTAATCCTGCCGCAGCTCTGTTCCTAGGGCCTCTGGACTTCCGGGGAAGGGGGGTGGGGGGAGACAGGACTCATCTGGAGGGGAGCCCCCAAGCAGAAAACAGTGGGGCTTTTTACCCCAGGTGGCCCACAGGGCCACGGCTTTCCTGGAGCAGGCCATTGTTTTCATTCTAGCTTATTTGCCTTTCTGGAAACTGGGGGGTGAAGCTCCCGGGGTGGAGTGGGGTGGGGAAGGCTGATTTCTGAGTGAGTGAGCTGAAGGGCTGGAAAGAAGAGAGGGGTTGTTTACTCTGCAGCTAATAATAATACCCGCCTCTAACATGTGTATGGCACTTAAAGGTTTTCGAAGCACTTCCAACATTTTGTCTCATCTGATCCTCATATCCTCAGTCACATAACCAAAAGCAAGGTCAAGAACCCAGCAAGAGCCCAGAAGACAAAGCTAGCATTAACTAGCATAAGTTGAGATGGAGGAAAATTGGGGCTTGAAGTAAGGAAAAACTTTCTAACAATTAGAGCTCTGAAAAAAGTGGGATGGGCTGCTTGGCTAGAGGGGGTCAAGCAAAGGCGGCGCCTTGTAGAGGGGATTCTTTTCCAGGTACAGGTTGGACTAGATGGCATCTGAGTCCCTTCCAACTGGGAAATTCTGTGATTCTGAGTCCTGGCCCCCAGTTCCACAGAGGTCTCCAGGGGCAAGGCAGGAAGGAACTTTTCCTTTTCTTATTACAAAAACCCACCTTTAGTGCAGTAAGACTATAGAGTTACTCCTTAAAAGAGATTGATCCCCATTCTTCCAAGACTGCCCCATAAAATAAGAGGGGGCCGATGATTTCAAGGAGCATCGATCCCTGGGGAAGAAAAGGGATTCCTTTGCACCCACTGATCTCTTTCTCTCTCTGTCTGTCTCTCTTACCACCCACAAACAAAATATATGGACACCCACTCTCCAGCCAAATCTATTTGGGATCCTACTCATTTCCCATATGAAGGAAAAGCCAGGTTCTCGAAAAATCCCACCCCATTCTACTCACTTCTTCCTGAGTCCAAGAAACAGATATATCTACCCTTTGTACCCTACAAGTCAGAAGTGGAGGCAGGGAAAAGCACATTTACCCTATCCGGAAACCGAAAGAGGAACAGCCTAAGAACACACATATGGGATCACTGAATGACAGAGTTTGGAGGGACTCTGGACACAGTGCTTGGCACACAAGAGGCACTATCTAAATAAATGCTTATTCCCTTCCTGTCACTCACTCACAAACCTCCAGTGGCTCCCCACTTCCTTCTGAATAAATCCCTAATCCTGGTATTCAAGGTCCTTGATGATGTGGTTCCGACTTGGGAATACCATTCCTCTGCACATACCCTATGATCCTGCCAAACTGGACCAGATGTTATTTACCACACTCTCTTATCTCAAGTGTCCCCGTTTCTATTGTCCTCCCACCTGGAAGGGACTCCTCCACATCTCTCTCCCTTCTAAAGTGTTTCCTTTTCTTGATATTCCAACCCAGCTGCCTCATCCTCCACAAACACTTTCTTAACCACCTTCTAACTCGAAAGTGATCTTCACCTCCCCAAATTTCTCCTAAGTTTGCCTGGATCTCCCTTTGCACCTGCTCTCCTTCATATCATAGCTGTTTTGGTACCTGCTTCCCTCCCCACCCCCATTAGACTATAAGCTGTTTGAGGATAGGATCTGTGCTTTAGCTAAGCCATGTATCATACCACTCCTAGGGCTCAACATGGTGTTAGACACACCTGATAAAACTTTGCTGATGAGGAATAATCGTATTTTTGTATCTCTGATATCTTTGTGTACCTAGAATGGTACCTTGGGGAGGTCTAGACCTAGGCTTTCATTACCATAAGAGAATACCCAGTGGGCACTTCGACAACTCTTAGGTAATTGAGGCTTCAGGAGTTACCTGGGTCACTGACAGAATCCACCACCAGCCTATGGTCACACATCTTCTTGACTCCCAGACTCCTTCAGGGTGTAGCAGGGTGTCAGGATTATGGGAGGCAGTACCAGGATATGAATCCTGCCTCTGACACTAGCTCTGAGATGCTTCAAATGTCTGGACCCCTTTCCTCATAATGAAATGGGGATCATAATACTCATACTATCTCACAGGGCTGTTGTAGCAAAGTACTTTGTCAGCCTAAAGCACTCCAGGAGGTGTGAGTTGTAGGATTATGGTGGATCCAATACCCCCACTTAACAGAAAAAGAAACTGAGGGTCGGATAAGGAATGTTTCAGACTGAGCACCAGTGGTTTTCCTGAGTTTTTTCAGCCTGCAATTTCCCAACCCCTCAGGGACCCCAAAGCTTCCTAAGCTCCAAAGTTTCAAGCAGAAAACTCCAGGGCCACCAAATAGCAACCAGGAGCTAGCCCCAATCCCCTCTGCAGAGGATTCAAGTCTTTGGCAGCTGGGTTTTAAATGCTGTCCCCAGGCCCACCCGCAACTCAGCTCTAGGCCTGTTTCTGCTTTTCCCAAAACCCTTTCTTCCCTCCTCTCCCCTTATTGCTTTCCCAGAGCCTGATCTCCTCCATTTCCCCCCCTCTTTCTCTTATACCTAGCCAGCTCACTCACATTCCTTACCCACACCCTCTCCAAACAATACCCTCCTGAGGCCCTCCCAGCTGACCACCAGATCCTTCCCTCCATAGCTGACCTCAGGGTTGCTGCTGAGGGGCCCAGGCAGGGAAAATCCCCTCTCCCCCCTACCTCTTCTTACTGGGAGCCTGAATAGAACGCAGCAATCTTTAGGTGCACGTCTTCTAAGAAGTAGGGAAGTAAAGCCCCCTCCTCCCCAAGGCAGCTTGGAGGACGAGTCAACCCACAGCTCTGGGCTTGAGCTGGGAAGATGGACTAGGAATAATCGGAATTTCCCACACCTTTTGAGTGTGATCCAAGCAAATGTACCCTCTACCATACTCTACCAACCTTGTTAGGAGGGACTCTGAGTAGGGGCAAGCAATTTTGGAGGGCCCCTTGGGGCAGTCTGACCCACTATTCAGCAAAGGGGTGTCTTCCAGGCACTGGATTTGCTAAGCAATCTAGATTTTCCTAACTCAACCCTCCATCCATGTCATCTTCCCCTGGTATGAACTGAATGGCTCAAAGTCCCACAGACTTCTCTACTCAAAAAGAGGGGGTGGGGGGCTCTTCCTTTTATTCCCTTAAAGATACCACAAAAGTTGCCTCTTATTCTAGAGGGTTAGGGATAGCTGGTCTAGTGGAGGGTAGGCTGAGTGAGGGCAGGGAGCCTATCTTTGTATCATCTAAAGCATCTAAGGCAGAGTCATGTACATTTCATTCATTTGTTCATTCATTCACAGGGACAGACAGACCAAGTAGGGACCAGAAAAAGAAGGGAGGGGAGAGAAACAGCCCAGGCCAATGAAGAATGGATGGCAATCAGTTCACTCTTCTGCTTCCCTACCTCGGCTCCCCCACTTCAAAAATCAAGGCAGGGCACCTACCTTGGAAAGGGTTTTCAGGTGTGTGAGTGTGTGTGCAGAAGTCTGAGGCAGGGGAACAACGGGAATGCATGCTTAGAGTGTGCACTGAAGTCAGACCTCGCTCCACCTTCTTTAAAGAACTCTTTTGTTCTGTTCCCCAACTCCCCCCACTCCCTAGGCTTAGCTTCATCCAGGGTCCCTATTGCACCGTTCCCTCCACCCCTACTCCCCACACCGGGCCTCCAAAGTTTGTGTCTCTTGTTTGACTGCCTTTGGTTCTCCTGACCTCGGATGCAGAGGCAATATAGAAAGGGGGGGGGGGGTGGAGTGTGAGGAAGGAGAAAAGCATATGTTGGGGAAAGCAGGGAAGGAGAAAGTAGGGAAGGGGAAAGTAAGAGTGTGTGTGTTCTGAGTAGGGAAAGGGAAAGTTTGGGGGTGTTAATGGGAGTAGGGAAGGGGAAGATTGTGTGTGTATAATAGGAGTAGGCAAAGGTGTGTGTGTGTGTGTGTGTGTGTGTGTGTATGTGTATGTGTTACGGGAATGGGGAAGGGGAAAGGTTGGTGTGTGTGTTGGGATGTGTGTGTAACACACGCAGCCTCGGTTAGGAGCCCCGCATGCCGCCGCTCCGCAGCCCCTCGCCTCGCAGCCCGCATCCCCGTGCGGGCGGGCCCTCCCCGGCCCCCTGGCCTCACCTGCACTGGCGGCCGGCCGCCTGCCTTCCCTGCCTCGCCGGCCTGCTCCGCAGTCTCCCTCCCGAGTGCGGGGGCCCGCCTCCTAGAGCATGTTCTCGCTCCCGGAAGGAGGCTGCCCGGACTGGTCGGCTGCTGGAGGGATTTCATTTAACTTGAGCGTTCGCTGCATCCCAAATGTTAAAGATCCCAAGACATCTGTCCCCTGGGGCATACCAAGGCCCAGAGGGAAGGGGGAGGGCGCTGAGGGAGGCTCGGGAATCCCAGTCCAGGGTGGGGGGACCAGGACCCTGGGCTGGGGGCGAAGGGTCTAGCAGACGGAAGGACAACGTAGGCCAGGGGCTTGTGGGGTTGGGAGGCTCCCTTCTCTCCCAAATTGGGATGGTGGAATGACCCTCGCACCCCCCGTCTCTGCCCGGCTTTCCAGGGCCCAGTCTCAGAGAGCGCCTTTGATCCGGGGAGCGCCCGGCCCTCTGCAGTTTTCATTCCTACAGACCCCAGGGTGCAAGAATGAAAGCAAAAGCCCCTTCCTCCACTTTCCTTTCCCCTCAATTCCACCCCCACCCCCAAGCAAGACCAAGTCTCGGATTACTTCTGAATCCTGACTGTGCGCTCCTGGGGGGCAGAGGCTGCCTTGGACCCTTCTTTGTATCTCCAGGGTTTAGCACAGTGCCTGGCCCGGAGCTGGGGCTTAAGCGATGTTTATTGACTAACTGCCTCCCTCCTTTTGCGAGCCAGCTGGTATGGTGGCTTGGTGCCTCCTCTAGTCTGAGGTCTGCCTCCGCCTCCTAGCCAGGAGAATTGACCCTTCCAAATATCCCATTTCCCCAGGGTTTAGGACTTTGTGCTCATAGTGAAAGGAGCATTGGGTTTGGAGTTGGAAGAAAATGTGGGTTCAAATCCCAGCTCTGCTATTCACGACCTATGTGCCCTCTGGGCAATTCACTCAACCACTCTGGCCCTCAATTCCCCTAATCTGTAAAAAGTACTCTTTGATGCAGAGACACCGGCCTCCAGCCTGTTCCATAAACAAGATACCCGCTCCCGGTCTCCCTCCTTCACTGTAACTACAGACCTCTCTGGCTTCCTTTAAGTCTCAACAGAAATCCCACCTTCTACAGGGAGTCTTCCTCCATCCTTCCTAATTACACTGCTTTCCCTTTCTTAGTTTTTCCAATTTATCCTGTATATGGCTTGCTTTGCATATATTTGTTTGCACTTTGTCTCCCCCTCTTTAGATGGTATGCTGCTTGAGGGCAAGGGCTGTCCTTTGCCTCTTTTTGAATCACCGGCACTTCTTCTTTAAAGAACTCTTTTGTGCTGTTCCCCCAACTCCCCTCCACCACCGAGGCTTAAGTTGTTAAGTGCCATTGTGGGCTCTTAATAAGTGTATTGAAGTGAATTAAATTTCCAGGATTGGATTTGATGACCTCTCTGATCCGGTGAAACTCTAAGAGGATGAACCTATAACTTCAGGGAATAACCTAGGAAGAAAAAACAAATCCCATGCTCCTAATTGTAAAAGAAAGGTACATGATTTACCTGAATGGAAAAGATGCTGCCTTGAAGATACCAGCTCCCCACTAGAAAAAGTCGGCATCACTGCCCACCATTCCCTCACCAAGAAGGGACAAGAATAAGAAAGGAACAAAGGAGAAGAGGGACAGATAGGTATTTGCTTGTGGGAGAAATAGAATTCTCCTTCCTATTCTGGGAGTGAGGTAAGGAAAGGCCAGTCATGATGCCCCTAGAAAATGCATTGCCTTAGGATTTGGGGAACATCCCTGGCAGCACTGGGGACGTTGCCCCCACTGTGTCCTTCCTCTCATTAAGTCTCTTCCCAAACCACTCTCCACTTTATGGGAAGCCCCTTGTCCTGGTATATGTTCCAGGCTGCCCACCTTTCCATTCCCTGCCCTTGCTTTAGGTGGAGAGGGAAATCCTTGGCTGCTTTCTCTTCATCACTTGTTATGATGGGGGTGCAGTCTCTGGGAACCCCCCTTGAACCTCTGATGGGGTACAGTCTCTGGGAACCACCCCCCCCCCTTGAACTCTCCCTGAATCTTCCCACTAAATCTGGCCTTCACCTGAGGGCATAAACCTTTCATTATCTAGGCCCAAATCTCTACCTAGCCTAGCCCTCTATTATCCAGCTGCTTCCTACCCTTAATCCCATCAAAATCCCATTCTCTTGTTTCCTGGAGTCTTGACCTCTAGTCACCCCAGTCCCATCAAGATCCTCCTTAGACTCCTCCTCAAGACCCTGCCTAAACTTCTCCTCTAGTCAGTCACCCCAGACTACTTGATCACCCCTCAATCCCTCCCACAATCTTTATGTATATAAATCTCATCTTGCCTCCTTGAAGGCACTCAGATTCAATATAGCTGAGCAGATTGAATCTGGCCTGCTTATGAAAACAAGCATCAGAAAGGGTGAGATTCCTTAAGACAACCCAATAAGGCGAATCCTTAATAGACTTTGTCTTTTCTTTGGCTGAGAAGGCTTGAGTTGAATTCATTCGGCAGGACCCAGCATGTTGGTATTTTGGGGTCTTGAGCACCCCTAAAAACCTATGGTTCCCTACTTCATCATTTTCTTTAACCTCTCAGCCAGGAAGGAGAAGGTGAGAATTAGCCACGGAGGGGCCAGACAGTGACCTGTCTCTGCCCTCTGGCAAGATATTTTCTGAAACCCCAGAATGACTCAGGGCCCCATCAGCAACATTTCCTCCCCAGACCGCATCCTGAAGAACAGGAGGGCAAAGCAGCAGGTCAGAGTGCTGGCAGCTGGTATTGCCAGGGAGAATTCCCCTCTGTCTCTCTCATTCTGTTCTCAGCCACCCTAGAAGACTATGCCCTGGCTGAGGGTGCAATCCCAGGTTAGCTGCTTCAAACAGGTGAGTGACAGTGGTCTTTTCTCAAGACTAGGGATAGGGACTATCATTTTAACTAGGGCCCAAGCATAAGAAGTCTAGGGTGAGAATTGGGTTGGGGGGATGGCATGTCCAGGATTCAAAGACCAGGCCAGGATTCAAACCCAGATCTACTGATCAGGACTGGCTTTAGAATGAGTGGCTACAGGTTTGAATCCTGCCTCTTCCACCAGGAAGTCTTTGGGCAAGTCCGTTAACCAGTTTTCCTCATCTGTAAAATAGAAGGCTCAAGCCAGATGACCCCTTTCAGTTATAAATCGACGGTCCTCTGACTTCAGAAGGGCAGAGTTCTTTGTTTTCCAGGCCCTTGACTCTTGAGAGGCATTTTATCCAGCAGAGTAAAGAGTCCATGCTACTAAGCAAAGTTTCCCGGGGATCTAGATGTCCCTCTTCATCTTCCTCCTCTGCTTTTCATTCCCCTATTCTTCCTCAGTCTCCCTTTCCTCTGGCTTATCTCTCCCTCAGTCTCCATCCTTCTCCCACTACTTCTCTCCATTTTCATCTTCCTTTGTCCCACTTATAATTTTCCATTTTTGTTTTTGTTTTTGTTTTTTATATTTTTGCATCAAGTTTGCTGTGGCCACAGAAAACATCCTGGTATCTGGACCCAACGTCTGTCTGTCTGTCTGTCTCTGTGTCTCTTTCTCTGTCTCTGTCTCTGTCTCCCTCTCTCTCTCATATCAGTTTACATGGCCCCATTTAGGCCACCAGGTGGCACTATTTGCCAAAAGAATCTTGTCACATTCTCTGCATATGTACCCCCTAACCCCCACCTGACCACCACCATCTCCAGGAAAGTTCCTTAAGTTACTTAAGTTCTAGCTCAGACCCTCAGAGTGAATAGAAATAGAACTCTCCAAAGGATTTCCCCTTCCCCACCTATTTGTTGGACAGATTCCCCCAAACCCCAAATCCCACCTCCAATTGGAGCCTCCACCCCATAACTTTCAGTGATTATTATGTCCCTGGAAGATTTTTTTTTAAAGACTAATATACCTTTGGATGTATTTGCACCTAAGAATCTGAACTATGTTTGAAATAAATTTGGAAGAAAATTAATTGTAACAGCTGTTTGGGGTTTATCTCGCTTGGACTACCAGGCAGAACAGAGATACTACCATTTGGATTCTAAGGGTATCTCTGCTCCAATTTCCCTGTGTCTCAATTTACCAAACTCTGCCTTCCCCCCGCCCCCGCACCCACCCCCACCCCCCATCCAGTAGGAAAGCAGAATGACCTTGATAAAAGAATTTGCCAAACCTGGGTGCAGTTTATGTCGTGACTACATTGCTGCGGACAGTGCCAGGCTATCGGGGCTTTGTCCTGAAATTTAGAAGGTGCCCACAGCTTTTGTTACTTCTGTAACTGAACCTTAGCACTCAGTGAGCAAGAAGAATCTGTTAAAAAGGAAAGCTTTAGATGAAACAAGATGGCCCCACTGAGGTGAAGGCTTCCATTCCCTACTCTACCGTCCCCCCCAAAATCAATCAGCAACATTTATTAAGCACTTATTATGAGCTAGGTATTAAGCTAGGCTACAAGAATAGAAAGAAAGAGAGAGAGAAAGACAGAGAGAGAAAGAAAAAGAAAGAAAGAAAGAGAAAGAAGAAAGAATTCCTCCCCTCAGCAAGCTTATATTACATAAAGAGACACAACTTATGTGTAAATAAATATAAACAAAGCACATACAAGGTAATTTTGGGGAGGGTTGTTGGGAGGGCCCTAGCAGCTCAGTACTTTACTAAAGATGATTCTTGAGCCGAGCTTTAAAGAAAACGAAGGATTGTAAGAGGTGGAGGGAATGAAAGAGTTCCCACTTACATATACAGCAACACCCTCTCAATGTGGCTCTCCCTTCCCTTTCAATTGAATTTGTCTTAAAAAGTCGATTTGAGGTGGAGTTTGGGGTTTCACAGCTTTAGAACCAAAATTGTTCATTATTGCCGAGTTTGGGCAGTTGATAGAGTAATGGACCTGGAGTCAGGAAGATCTTTGGCCCTGGGGAAATCATTTAGCCTCTCTCCTTAGTTGGTTCATCTGTAAAATGGGAATAATAATTAATAATAATAATAACTGTACCTTCCTCCCAGGCTCTTTGTGAGAATAAAAGGAGCTGATATTTGTAAAGTGCTCTGCAAACCTCATGGCATTATGTAAATGTTCACTGTTGATTATTAGTATGTCTCCTGTCGGGATTCCAGGTCACAGATAACCCTGATCTGTAAAAATGCCCATCTTCAAAGAGATTTAGAACAATGTTAAATGCTGACCTATTGAGCCGAGGGCTGCTTTGCTTCTTTCCCAAGCTGGGTGTGCCTTTGTAGCGGTTACAGAGGTGTGGGCTCAGCTCTAGAAGCAGCTGCATTTCTAGAAGGCCAGGCTGCTGCTTTGTAAGGGCTGCCTTAGCTATTGTTGGGAAGATATGTGACCTTGGCATGGAGATCTAAGCCACCAAGTTTATTCCAGGCTCAAGGTGGTGGCCTACAGAAATTAGGCGATCCTGAGGTTCTGAGAGATGGATGGAGCATAGAATGGACTAGAAACTGGAAGGGACTTCTGAGAGCCCACTGAGCCCAACCACTTCGTTTTATAGATGAGGAAACAGAGGGTCAAGGAAGTCCAGTGATTTGCCCAGAGTCAAAAAGGTAGTAAGCGGAATTTGAAGGCGAGATTTGAACCTGGGCCTCCTGACAGCAGAACCGGGGTTTTTTCACTAGTATCTGCTTTCTGCTATTTCTCAGTAGGGCCTGTGCAGGACCAGGAGGTCATTTTACCTTGGTTACTAGCATAAAAGCAACTTAACATATATAAATCCTCCCCTCTGAGAGTGAGTGTTTATAATCCTCTGTTGGAAGTGCCTTAAAACATACAGATAAAGAGAAGCACAAATATACTTTTTATCACTGAATTATTCCCTCTGCTCTCAGTCCCTCTACCCAATGAGAAGGAAGGGGAAATTTGTGGGAAGAAAGTGACTTTTCAATCTGGGAATAGTTTCTGATTGTGGAAACTATGGGATGGGTGTTTTGTCGATGATAATAGCTCACATTTAGATAGTATTTTACAATTTACTAAGCACTTTCTTCCCAGAACCACCCTGTGTAGTATAAGGTACGCTCACCTCCTCTCCGCCCCACCCATTTTACAGATGTGGAAACAGAACCAATTTGCCCAAGCATATGGTGAGCTCCGGTTGTACCAGGCACGCCCCGGCTACCATTTCAGCTCCTCAGTTCTGAATTAAGTACCTGGTACAACGAAAAGAGTATTAGAGTTGGCGGACCTGGCTTCAAATCTCTCCTCTAACCTGGGGTGACACCCCCAGCCTTAATTTCTATATTCTGTAAAATCTGTAAAAATAAAAAAGCTTGCACCAGATGTTATATGAGTTCCCTCCAGATCTAGATCTGGCATCCTATGACCTGGGAATGCTCATGCTTATGCATTCTGGGAGGCAGAAAAAGAAAACTACAGAATGACAAATTTTAGCTCAATGTAGGAAAAATCATCCTACCAAAGAGAGCTGTCCCAATGAAGGAGGCAGTGAGTTCTCTGGCCCAGAGGAGGAGCTCAATGGCCACTTGTTGGGGATGCTCTAAATGACATCTTTGCTTCAGATGGGAAAGGCATTAAATTGGACAGTTTGTGCAGGCCCTTCCAACCAGCCTCAAACTGTCTAGGGAGGCCCATCCTTACATTTTCAGTGCAAGCATCTACATCTGAGAAATCGGCAAATGCTACAAATTAAGGATTGATTTATTGTTTTGTTGATTGTCTAGACTGAAGAAAGCCATGGAGAAAACGTTCATAATACAGATTACACTTAAGAGTGTCTCGTGGGTACATTGCCCATCCACCCCACTCCCTCGCAGCCAGTTGTTAAAACATTTATCAGTACCCCATAGCTTCCAACTCCTAAGAGCCTCTGCTTCTGTGAAATGTCATTGGGAAGACGTCCTGAAGTTTTTCCTATCATTGAAGAAGCTCTTTCACACCCTGGGCTTGATAGGGAGGAGGGAGAAATGGTATTAACTTCTCCCCTATCGCTCCTACCCTATCTCCCCTCCTCTTCCCCCAAGCAAAGACCAACAAAAATGTTGGGGGTGGGGGGGCAGGGGAGAGCGCAGGGAGGGGGGCAGACTTGTTTTCAGGCTACCAAATTCCATTTCCTGTGGTTGAGCAGCAAAAGGCACTAAGAGACCCAACCAGAGCTGCGGCAACAGCGGCCCTGGCATGGTTGAAAAACAAACCAGCCTCACAGCCCTGTGGGTTTCTCTTCAAGTGACCAAACTTGGGGGGAAAGGAAAAGGTCTGGGTTAGAAGGCCAGGAAGGTTTGATGTGAAGCTAAGATGTTTTCTAAATCATTCGAGATGTTCTAGAAACCCATTTATGTGTTAACTCTGAACCCCAGACTCAGACCCAGGCCCCTTCCCCCCTGCAGACTCCCATCAAGCAACAAAAAATAAATACTGAAGAAACTACTTTTTCAAACTGTTATTTTCCTTCTTCCTTCCTTTCTTTTTCCTCTCTCTCTCTCCCTTTCTTTCTTCCCTCCCTCCCTTTCTTTTTCTTTCCTTCTTCCTTCCTTCCTTTCTTCCTCCTTCCCTCCCTCCCTTTATCTCCTTCTTCCTTTTCCTCTCTCCCTCTCTTCTTTCTCTCCCTCCTTTCCTCTTTCTTTCCTTCTTTCTTTCCTTCTTTCTTTCTTTCTTTCTTTCTTTCTTTCTTTCTTCCTTCCTTCCTTCCTCCTTCCCTCCCTACCTTTATTTCCTCTTCCTTCCTTTCTCTCTCCCTTTCTTTTTTCTCTCTCCCTTTCTTCCTCCCCTCCCTCCTTTTCTCTTTCTTTCCTTCTTTCTTCCTTCCTTCCTTTCTTCTTTCCTCCTTCCCTCCCTCCCTTTATTTCCTGCTTTCTTCCTTCCTTTAGTCTTTTCCCCCCTTCCCTCCCTCTCTCTCTCTTTCTTCCTTTCTTCATTTTTCTCCTCTCCCCCACTTCCTCCCATTCCCTTCCCTGCCCCTCCCTCCTCTCTCCCCCCTTCTCTCTCTGTCTCTCTCTCTCTCACTCTCTCTCCTGTCTCTCTTTCCCTCTCTCTCTCCCTCTCTCTCTTCTGTCTCTGTCTCTTTCTGTCTCTCTGTCTCCATCTCTCTCTGTCTCTGTCTCTCTCTGTCTCTCTTTCCCTCTCTCTCTTTCTCACTCACTCATTGTTCAGAGATGGCTACTTTTCTCATTCTTATCCCACTTGCAGACATGCTTGGGAAAAAAAATTGCTGAAAACCAACAACAACTAGGAAATGAAATAAATGCAAGAAATAGCTTGAGTTCACTCCAAAGGGCCTTTCAGAACTCAGGCCTCCCCTGAGCTCAAGCCAGGGGCTAGACAGACCATCCAAGGATTCCAAATTTAAAATACAGAAAATTCCCAGTACAGAAAAAACAGAAGCACTAGGCATTCCCTTTCAGGTGGGCTACATTGACGAATTGATGATGCTCTGGGCCATACACGAAAGTCATTCCTGGCCTCTAATGCCTGGCATGTGCTGACCACTAAACAAATACTTGTGTATTATGTCATTATAGTAACTTACTTTAAAATAATTCAAAATTATATTTTCAGTTTAAAAAAAAGAAAAACAAAGCACCTCAAATAATTTTTTTTCATTCTTTTTCAAAATATGAAGCCAATGTCTTCTTAAATTCCCCTTTAGAGTGGAAACAGAAGCAGAGAAAGAAGCAAGGTTAAACTCCCTTCAGAAATCAATGGCAGATCTGAAGTGAGAAGCTGAGAGTCCAAGTTTCAGTCAGTTTAATTAAACTTTTCAATAAACTATTATGTGCCTGCTCTATGTAGAGCACTACACTAAACACCAAATTTAGTTAACAAAGAATCCCTCACTTCATGGAGCTTACCATCTAAGACAGCTATTCGTATTATCTAGTCTTAACTGGACCCTTAACTGCTAATTCTTTCCCACTCTCCCCCTTACCTTATTTTATGTGCTTTGTATATTCCTATATCTGTACTAGTTTTGTCTCCCCTGTTAGAATATAAGCTCCTTGAGGGCAGGAAATGTTTTTTTTTTTATTTTTCCCCTGCTTGTATTAGTATCCCTTGCTCTTAGTACAGTGTCTGGTACATAGTAAATGATTAATAAATCCTTCTTGTTTTGCCTTGGCATATGGGAGCCGGAAGGAAAAAAAGCTGTCAGAGTTACTGCCTTATGTGTGTAGTGAGGTAGGGTGGATTCAGCCGCACAGCATCTGTTTCCACATTAAGGAATGTGGAGTCCTGGTCCTGCTCCTACAGGCGGCCCCCTGGCCAGCACTTCTGCCCTCCTCGCTCCCGGGGCTTCTCATGGCCTCCCTTTCTTCAGCTCCTTGGCTTTTTGTTTCTTGTCATGAGCTAGTTTCTTCAAGTCTGACTTCCGAACTGACTTTAAAGATCACCCAAAGGCATTGCCGCTGTTGTTCATCCCAGGGTATTGCATCCTTTCTGTTTGCCAAAGAGGCTTGATTGAACTTTGTAACAGGATGAACTGGTGTGGCCCCATTTTTATAGTTAGTTAAATACGTCCTAATCCACCTGTTTTCCATAATTAGGTCTTGGGCTTTCAAAGATCAACTTCCTTCCATTAATGTATCACATATTATTCAATAATTTTTAAATTATTGTACATATTCAGATAATTTAGAATATTAAAAAATATTTTAAATTACAGAATTTTTCCAGTAGAGATAGAGTAGGTATGAACTTTTTGTACAACCAGATTCTATTTTTTTTCTTTTCAAGATATCTTTATGACAAAATCCTGACAGTGGAATTTCTAGGTTAAATGGTATGATCGATTTTGTGACTAATTTTTAAAAAATGTTTTATGGATGCCTCTTTCCTTTTTATATCACTGTAATTTCCCAGTGATGACTCTTCCCCTCAAAGAACTCTCCTTACTGATAAATAAGTACAACGAAGCAAGTCAAAGTAATACATTGCATGTCTAAAAATGAATGCATTTCTACCAACAATAGAACAGTTCCTGGTTTCCTCACAGGCCCACTGAAATTAAATTTTTATCATTGTGCTACCTGGTGTTTTTTTTTTAAATCTAGTGGGCAAGAGATGGTATTTCAAAGTTGTCTTAATTTGCATTTCTCTGATCTTTAAAGAATTCTAGCATATTTTCATGTGAACAATTTGTACTTTCTATTTATATCCTTTCACAATTTATCCATTTCAGAGTATGTATTACTCTTACAGATGTATATCCGCTCTTAATAGAGACTAGATGTCATATATTTATTTTCCACAAATTTCCCCCCAATCCATTCCTTTTCTTTTAATTTTGTAGCTACTGCTGTTTGTTGTGCAGGATCCCTCTAAGCTTACTGGTTTTAAACCTAATTATTTGTTCTGTTTGTTTTTTCTAATTCAGACAAACATATAATTTCTTTTCCTTGTAGTTTTAGTGATTAAAAATTATCTCATTGATCCAGTTAGAATTTATTGTAATGTATGGTTTGAGTCGTGGTTCTAACTAACCCTATTTTTCATCATGCAGCTATCTAATTTTCCAGACAATTTTTATTGATTTGGATACTATCTCAAATGTTTGGAGTTTTTTAGATTGTAACATTTCATCAAACATAAATTTCTTACACAGATAAGATTCTATTTCTAAATTCTCTTCTGTTCTTTCTGATCTATTTCTCTATTTTTTTCTAATATGAGACAGATTTTTTAAAAAAATAACTTTTGCTTGTGGTGCATTTTGAAACCTGCTTGGGCAGCTCCCTTTGAAACCATTTGCTTTTTCATAGTTCTGTTTGATGTTCTTACTGATCTCTTTTTTTCATTTTTCCCCCCTTTTAGAAAAAAGGAATGGATCTCCCCATTTTTCCCAGGTTGTAAAAGAGCTTTGACATACTACATTTCTCTGACCTGGATCAGTTCATCTCTCTTTAGGCAACCTAGTGCTTCCACTCCCACTCCCTTCTCCTGTGGGCTTACCATATAAATGGCAAACTTAGTGTGGATACTAGATGAGTGAAATCCACTACAGCTCAAGAGATCATCCAGCCTCAGCCCCGCTGGTAGCTAGGATGACAGATGTGTACCACCACACATGGCCAGATCTCATTTTCCATATGAATTTGTTTTTATTTTTATGAAATAGCCTTTTGGTACCTGTAGTAACAAGGTTGAGTTGATCTTTAGGGATCATTACATGGTGTATGTTCAGAGTTGTCATTCCTGGCTCTGAATGATCCCACTGGAAGTGTGAGACTTTGCTTTTGCCATTATCCAAGTCATTGAAACAAATGTTGAACAGTACAAAACAAAGCCCAAATATCTGGAGCACTTTGCTTAAGCCTTCCTTCCTTACCAACATTGAACCATTAGCTTTGGGTCACGTTACATAGTATTACTAGTAGTAGCAGTAGTAATAATAATAGAAAACTGCAATTCATATTTGTATAGGGTTTGGGAGTTTGCAAACCACTTCATATGTATTATTTGATTTAAGCCTCATAAATAGGTATACATGAAAGATAAAATAGGTATTATTATCCACATTTCACAGATGAGGAAATTGCAGCTTAGAAAGCTTGAGTAACTTCTCCATGATTGTATAACTATTAAGTGTTAAAGGCAGAACTGTGTGTGATCATCTCTGATAATTTTCTTGATTTCTTTTGCCCTCATGAGCTCCACTCTCTCATTTCTAATCTTGGTGTCTTGGTTTGCTCTTTTTTAAAAATGAACTTTGTTAATTGTTTACTGCCTTTGTTGGCCTTTTAATTTGGCCTTTTAAAACAACTATTTATTTGATTAATAATTTGAGTTGTTTTCTTATTTTCAATCTTATTAAGCTCAGGTGTGTTCTTGGTTATTTTTCTTTTTCAGTTTCCTGTTATTTATTGCCTTATATGTTCAATTTTTAAAAGCACAAACCTAATCCATTACACTTCTCTCTTTCATATCGATATACACCATAAGTACTATAAATTTACTTCTGAGAATTGTCTTGGTTCCATCCCGTTGACAGCATCTATATTTTCTTCTAACCTAACAGATGATCAATTTTTTTGAACTAGAAAAAAGATACTCTTTGCTTTTTAAAAATTGAGTTCTTCCCTACATCTATTAACCTTAATTTCTTCAATAATCTATTCAACTTGATGTAGTCTTGTTTATCTCATTCTGCTAAAGGGGTATTAAAATCTTTCACTATTATTGATATTTTAGCTACTTCCATGAGAATGTGAACTTTTATAAAGTTTAGCGCAAGGCTCTCAGGTTCATCTAAAATTGATACACTCTCATTTGGGATTTCACCTTCATGACTTTCTAATGCTTTCTTCTTTGTTGGCAACTCACTGCTACTTTTTTTTTTCCTATAAGTTAGTATGAAACTATTAACACAGTAAACTTTAAACCAGTCTTTTGGTCTGAATCTATTTAAATATTTCCTGGTTAAATGTGCTTCTTGTGAATAACATATTGCTGTTTTTTTTTTAATATTCTATCACCATTTTAAAAATTGACAAGTTCAGTCCATTTATGTTAAGCATTACAATCGTCAAATTTGCCCTTCAATTATTCTAATTATTTCTGTTTTAACCCAAATGGAACTAAATCATTCTAAACAAATTCCTCTTTTTCCCCCACTATCAACTATTTAGGTTTCCTTAACTTCTCTCTTCTCTGCTCCTACTTCAAACTACTGATTTCTAACCTCTTTTTTTTCCTTTTTTAATCTGAAATATCTGTCTGAAACATCTGGTCATTTACTTACTACACACACTGAAAGTACTCCTTTATTTAACATGTAGTTTATCGTAAATTGAGCAGTTCAAATTATATTATTTATCTTTTTGTATAGAAAGCTTGGGCAGTTAGGTGGCACAGTGGATAGAATGCCAGTCCTGGAGTCAGGAAGATGAGTCTTCCTGAGTTCAAGTCTGGCCTTAGACATTTATTAGTTGTGCAACCCTGGGAAAGTCACTTATCCCTGTTTGCCTCAATTTCCTCATTTGTAAAATGAGCTGCAGAAGGAAATGGCAAATCACTCTAGTATGTTTGCCAAGAAAACCCCAAGTGGGGTCATGAAACGTAGGACATGACTAAAACTACTGAACAACAACAACATAAAGCTTGGTTGTTGTTTGAAGATTTTCTTGAAATATGTGTGCCTCTTGAAAACTTTTCGATCTCCAAATGCTTCTCACATATCCATCTCTTACCTTAAAACAACACACTAAGTTTTTTCCTAGATAAATACTTATGAATTTGTGGCCAATGTTTCTTAATCACTCAGTCAATAAGCATTTACTAGGCACCTACTATGTGCCAGGCACTGTGCTAAGCACTAGGGATACAAAAAATGGCAAAAGAAAGGCCCTTCCCTCAAGGATCTCATAATGAGGGGGATGTGAGGGCAGGGGCAGGGAGGGAAAGCATGTAAACAAATACAAACAAACAAGCTTTATACAAAATAAATAGGAACTAGTCTTAGAAGGAAGGCATTAAAGGGGATTGGGGAAAGCTGCCAGCCATCTGAGGAGAGCTAGATCACTTCTAGAATAGTTAGAACTTGGCAAGTGATTGGATGTGGGGGGAAGAGAAGAGCCAAAATATACTCCAAGGTTTTACTAGTTAAATTAAAACAGGGAAATCAGGGCTGGTTTAGGAGGAAGGATGATGAATTCAGTTTGGAATACAAGAGATACTCAAAATAGGATCTGGAGGACTTTGGGGATAAGAGGTCATGGGAAAGATAGGTTCATAGATTGATAGGAGAAAGGATTTATTATATACCTACTATGTGTCAGGCACTGTACTGAGGGATAATAAATATTATCTCATTTAATCCTCAGAACAACCACGGGAGAGTAGGCATTGTTACTATCCTCATTTTTACAGTTGGGGAAACTGAGGCAGAGGCTAAGTGACCTACCCAGGAGCACATAGCTATCAAGTGGCTGAGACCAGATTTGGACTCAGATCTTTCTAACCTTAGGCTGAGCTGTCTATCCACTGTACCTACTACGTGCCAGATGCTGGAGATATGTGAGCTTTCTAGGGATGAGAACAGTTTCATTTTTGTCTCGTATCCCCAGCACCTAGCATAACACCTGGCACATGGAAGGTGATTAATTAACACTTACTGATTGTGATAAAGACATAAGGGAAACAGTCCCTGCAGGTAGTATTGTATTGAGGGGGAAACGTGCACACATATAAGTAAATTATAAGATACAGAAAAAGTAAATACAAGATGATTGGCTGGCTATGGTTAGGGTTAGGAGGAATGGGGAAGAGTTCTGTAGGAGGTAAGCTTTGAAGGAGTCTGGGGATTGTAAGAGGCAGCAGTGGGGAGGGGTATGGAATGCCTTCCAGGCTCAGAGGAAAGTTTAGATATGCTGAATTTCTCAGAAATTAACTATAAAATGAGATGGTTGATTGAACTGATTTCTGCTGTCCCTTCCAGTTCTGAGAAATTCACGAGATCTTGAGAGATCAGCTCCTCTTTATCAAGTCTGTGTTCTTAGGGTAGCCCCCATTTCACGGGTGGGCACAGGTGTGGCTTAGGATGGAA
This sequence comes from Trichosurus vulpecula, assembly GCF_011100635.1. Classification (NCBI taxonomy): domain Eukaryota; kingdom Metazoa; phylum Chordata; class Mammalia; order Diprotodontia; family Phalangeridae; genus Trichosurus; species Trichosurus vulpecula. The sequence continues at coordinate 101,082,404 of NC_050576.1, read as the reverse complement.
ACACCTGAGGGTGTGACCACCATCAAAAGCCCCTCTGTCCTCACTTGGCTCATTCTGGGCAGAAATCATATACAGGACAGATCAGATTAGCAAGGAGTGTGAAGTGTTTTCCAGGTTCGAAAGGACAGTCATTTCTAGAACAAAATGAAACCAGATAAATCGTGTCTTCTGTCTAGCACCTTTCCTCCCGGTTCAAACCGACAGCCTTTCCCTTAATGAGTTGTTCCCTTGTTTCTTCACCAAAGCATTTAAGCATCATACATCAAAAATGCCTTCAATCGAAAAATAGGTCAGAGCTCTAAAGCGCTGGGTAGGCTGGTTCATCTTTTTCCCCCCTCAAGGACATCTGTGCGGCCTCCCAAACTAAATGCTACAGAAGGCTACTCTTACCTTATCAAAGAGTCCAACCACATAATTTGTCCTCTCCTGCCCCACCTCATCTCAGTTGTCGCCTCCTACAGGAACTTCTTTCCATTCTTCCCATAGCCATCCAATCACCTTGCATTTATTTTTATATGTCTTTTATATATGTACAAATTCCACCCTCAATACAACATAAGCTCTTTGGAGGCAGGAACTGTTTCATTTATATCTTTGTAACAGTCAGTAAGCATTTATTAATCACCTATGTGCCAAGCATTATGTTAGGAGCTGGGGATATAAGAGAAAAAATGGAACTGTTGTTGTCCCCATAAAGCTTACATATCCCCAATGCGTGGTACTCAGAAGGTAATTAATAAATGCTTGTTGTTTAACTGATGACCTTGGGCAAACCACTTAAATTTCCTCATCTGCAAAATGCTTTATACATTTTCTTACAAGGATGTTGTGAGGATGAAATAAGTATATGGAAAAGGTTTGACAAGGGAAGTGTTGGGGCAGCTAGGTGGCCCGGTGGATAGAGAGTACCGGCCCTGGAGTCAGGAGGATCTGAGTTCAAATTCAGCCCTAGATATACACTAGCTGTGTGACCCTGGGCAAGTCACTTAACCCCAATCGCCTCCCCCCCCCCCCAAAAAAAGAGAGTCTTACAGTACTCTAGAAATGCAAAGACGTTGTAGGTGTGAGCTCCCAGGATACTGCAGGCAGTTTACTGTACGATCTTCAATGACAACCCCCAAGTCCTACCGAGACTAATACACTAATACTAAGGGAACAAAAGACCAAAAGGATAGAAAACGAGCAAATATTGGAAGTCAAGGAGTCAAGGGCCGCAGGGCCTTGTTGTGGAGTGGTCACGGGGCTAAGCGCAGGGAAATCCTCTTTCTAGTCCTGCACTTTTGACTATATGATCGGGGTAAGCCAATTCTCTTGTCTGAGCCTCAGTTTCCCCATCTGTAAAACAGAGGACTACTCTGGGAGGCAGGTGCTGTTATTATCCCTATTTTACAGATAAGGAAACCCGAGGCAGACAGAGGTTCAGTGACTTGTTCAGGGTCACACAGCTAGCTAGTAAGTGTTTCAAAGTAGATTTGAACTCAGAACTTCCTGATTCTAATACAGCCCCGGGCCATCTCCAGTCATCCTGATCTATATCTGGCCCCTGGACCCCGATGTCTCTGGAGGAGAGAGTGAGGCAGGTGACTTTGCACAGCCTTCCCTCACTTAAATCCAGTTCACCGGCGTGTCATGGCGTCACCTTCCTGATGTCACAGCCCTCTTAGAGAACTAAGGCCAAAGAACAAAAACCATCATACTGCCTAGATACTTTTTAAAATGATAAATGAGTGTGTGTGTGGATGGTTTAACTCCCATCAGCCCCACTTGGCTCTACATCAGTAAGCATGCCCGTAGCACTTTAGTTACAGGTCTCCCCAATATTCTCTTCCCTTCTCAGAGGAGGGTGGGGGACTTCAGTGAGAGGGCCCAGACAGCAGTAGCCAGACCGTCAGTTCCCTCAGGCCCCTAAGCCCACATCTCTGGCATCTGTACGAAGTGCAGCCCCAAGGCCTCCGTCTGCCCTCCCGGTGACACAAGGGGCTGAGTCATCTCAGACCAGGCCTTTACCCAGCCTCCCGCTCCCAGGGTCCTGCCATGCTGGTGAACTCCCTAGTTCACTCAGCACTGCCCAGGCATCTGGGTTCCCACAGTGTGCCTTGGGGCACAGCCTTTCAAGGGAGGAATAGAATCCCAGAGATGACTCAGAGCGGGGCCAATCAGAGCCACGCACAGGAAGGCCCCTTCTCTACAGGTGCCACTTGTTCCAGCCTGGCTTCCCAGTCATTTCACTCACTCCTGGCACCCGTGATCTATCCCTCTCTTTGCTCTTCCCTAAAGGGCCACAGTGCTGGTGAGGTTCAGCTCAGAAACAAGGTGGTCCCTTATAGTGGCTCACTGGGTAGCCCTCTGTTGACCCTCATGGCTCCCTGTTGACTCAGTTTCCCCCTGAGAGCATTCTTCTGCCCTTGGCTCAGTAGCAATAGCCCCGATTTGGAGTCAGGAGTTTTAGGTTTGGGTCTGAGCTCCAACAGGGAGTTAGTGAGGCACCAAGGACACAGTGCTGAACTGAGAGTCGCAGGACCTGGGTTCTAGCCTGTGTGACCTTGAACCCATCACTTAACCTCTCTGGGCCTCAGTCTCCTCATTTGCAAAATGAGGGACTTGCACGAGATAATGCCTCCTAGCTAACTTTATATCTGCCATCTTCTGATTCTCCTCTATTTGACCGTTGTTGTAACGGCAGAAAACAGTATGAGGCAACAGACGCACCCATAAAAAATCCATTACAACCAGGAACCCAAGGAGAGATGCAGAAATTCTCTGACATCATGAAAGGAAGGGGAGGAAATAACTGAGTGTTAGGAAACCCCCTAGCCCTTGATCATCCCCTCCCTCCCTCTCCCCCCAACTAACCACTCTCAGACCTTGAATAATAATAGCACTGGGTTTCTACCTCTTTATACCCTTACCACACACTTGCTGTTTTGCATCCCCTTTCCAGTCTTATTTCATACTCAAACCCTTCACTCCTCTCGGTTCCAGTCAAACCAGCCTGCTAGCCCTTTCTCGGACAGGACATTCCACCTCTGGGCCTTTGCCCTGGCTGTGCCCCATGCCTGGAATGCCCTTCCTCCTCACCTCCACCACTAGCTTCCTTCAAAGCACAGCTCTGGTGTGGCCTCCTACGGAGGGTACCCGGCGCTCCTTCCTTCCTTCACACCCTCTTGAAATCACTTTGTAACATTCGTATCTGGTAGCTCTGTGGCGATTTAGGTAGAGGGAGGGCCTTGAAGTCAGGAAAACATCAGTTCAAATCTCACACACTTCTTAGCTGTGTGAATCACTTGACCTCATTCAGCCTCAGTATCCTTTTCTGTAAAATGAGGTTAATAATAACCCCTACCGGATAGTGTTATTGTGAGGATCGAATGAGGTAACATTGTAAAGTGTCTTGCAAACCTTGAAGTGCTGTATATCATAACTATATCTGCAGCATGTATATGTATATATAGTGTATATATAATATTTCTACATAGCTATAAAGATTAGATATAGCTATCATATGTATTAATATTATACTTATATATCACACATATGTTATATATTACTTGTGTATATTACATAATACATTACATATTACTTGTGTATAGATTATATATTACATCATATTATGTTATGTTATGTTCTATTATGTTCTATTCCATTCTAGGTAATTACTTGTGTATAAATTGTATCCACCAGTGGAATATAAGCTCCTTGAGGGCAGAGATCACTTCTTTTTGTGTGTTTGTATCTCTAGTACCCCACACAGTGCCTAACACATAGTAGGTGTTTTTCAAATGTTTAATTAAATTGAATTGCATTGCAGATGAATATGACATGATTGGGGAGAACAGCTGTCCCTCTCTGAGGTAGCACCAAATGTAAAAAAGAAAAGAAAAGCAGTCATGTTAGATGAGAATTAAACAGCTTTTAAAAAGCCAGGCATCATCATCGCCATCACTATCATCATCCTCACCGTCGTCACCGTCATTATCATCACATTTATATAGTACTTTAATTTTGTAAGTTTCTCTCTGTACATTATCTCATTCGATTTTTACAACAACCCTCTTAAATACACACTACTGGCATTTGGTATTCCCTTTTGACAGATGAGGAAACTAAGACTCAGAAAGGCTATGCCATTTGTCTATTGTTGGAGCCAGGATTTGAATTCAGATCTTCCTGGTTCTAAGTCCATCCATTCTACCTTACTATGTATCTAATAGAAAGACAGAAACAAACATCTGGTCTTCTGGGCCGACTCCAATACAGGAGTGAATCTGAAAAGCCAACAAGGGCAACTTAATAATTAACTTCCTCCATCTCTGTAGCCCCACCATCTTGTTCAGAGATTCTTCAGTCGGCTTCTTGGCCAGATCAGGGTGGGAGAAGGCTGATGCTTTCAAGGAAAACACACTTCCTAAGTTTCTCTTCTGGTTCTGGTAAGGTCAAAGCTTCTTTAACGGGCAAATATATCCAAACATCAAGCTCTCCAAAACCAAAAAGGGAAGGTATAGATTGGGAGGCAGAATGAAGTAGTGGAGAAGGCAGGGGCCTTGGAGTTGGGAACGCTTGTGTTCAAATCTTGACTCAGACATTTACTACCTGTGTGACCGTGGGCAGATCACTTAACCTCAATGTGCCTCAGTTTCCCAAACTATAAAATAAGGGGTTTGAACCTGATCTCCTTCAAGGTCTTTTCTATCTCTAAATCTATGAGCCTATGGCTCAGAAAATAATTCCTAAAGCAGAGGACCTTATATGGAGATCCACAAGTTTGTATATTTTTCATTTCATTTCATTTATTTATTTACAAATTTGTTTTTTCTCAATTACACGTAAAAACAATTTTCAACATTCATTTTTAAAAATTTTGAGTTCTAAATTCTCTCCCTCTCCTCCTCCCTTCTTGTGAAAGCAAGTCATTCAATATAGGCTATACACGTGCAGTTATGTAAAACCCACTTCCATACTAGCCATCTTACAAAAGAAAACACAGCCAAAAACAACAAGAAAAATAAAGTTAAAAAAAAGTATGCCTCGATCTGCACTCAAATTTTATCAGTTCTCTCTCTGGAGGAGGACAGCACTCTTCATCTTAAGTCCTTCATAGTTGTCTTGGATCATTGCGTTGCTGAGAGTGGCTAAGTCATTCACGGTTGATCATCGTACAATATTACTGTTATCGTGTATAATGTTCTCCTGGTTCTGCTCACTTCACTATGCATCAGTTCATGTAAGTGTTCCCAAGTTTTTCTTCAAGAATCCTGTTCATCATTTCTTAGTATTCCATTACAATCATACACCACAACTTGTTCAACCATTCCCCAATTGATAGGCATCCCCCCGATTTCCAATTTTTAACCACCACAAGAAGAATTGCTATAAATATTTTTGTTCATGTAGATTCTTTTCCTTTTTCTTTGATCTCTTTGGGATTCAGAACTAGTAGTGATATTACTATACCAAAGGATATGTAGTTTTATAGTCCTTTGGGCATAATTCCAAATTGTTCTCTGTAATGGTTGGATCAGTTCCTAACTCTACCAACAGTACATTAGTATCCCAATCACTAGGTTTTTAAAAAATTTAATGACTGTATTTTAATATAATTGTTTTCTTTGCAATCCTGTGTATTTTATTTTATGCATTTAAAAACATTATTCTGAGAAGGGTCCCATAGGTTTCACCAGTCTGACAAAGGGGTCCAGGACACAATAAAAGCTAAGAACTCCTGCTCTAAACAATAAAACCATCTAAGACTTTGTACCCAATTAACACAGAATATGGAGCCAAAACTTATTTGAAGAGAAAAGTAATACATCTCATCTTCGTGGTAATTATTCCATCTTCAGATGCCTCTAAGCCATCACCTCACTACTTTTCCATCTGTAAATGTATGAAGCTCAGGATTTCTTTGGAAACCTATTTTTGACACTCAACTGGAGTCGTTCCTCTCGATTTGGTCGGGGTGTTTCCCCTGGTCCCCTGCAATGAAACTTAAACTCCTGAGGTCAACCTCAATTCTTGGATGGTTTGATTTCTGGTCAACCCATCACAGGACCCATCCCCAGAGACTCAGGTGAGTGACAGCTTCAAGCAGACAAAAAGACTGGGGGACCAGAGTTTGTAAAAACATATTTATTGTCGAGGATGGGGCAGTTCTTTGCTGGCCAGAGAACTTTATGGATTTTCTTTTGTTCCCTGGCAAAGGAAAGGAGACATGAGAGCTCGGAAATTCAGTTGCTCAGTCCAGAATTTACCTTCTCAGCAGGACCCTCCCTGCCCCACCATCCCAAATCAAGTCTGAATATTTTAGAGCCTTAGGTACTAAGGGAAGGAGAAAAGACAGAGTGAGTAAATAAACCCAGCATAGATCAAATATGATTTAACTGCAGGTTTTTGACTCTGAACCAGTTGCTTTCCCAGCTCTTCCACCCCATGCCTCAATCTCCTTGCCTATTAAACTTTTCTTACTGTTGAAGCTTCTGCGTCTATTACTTTCCTCACCATAGGGGCTCTGTTAAAAAGCTTCTGGGGAAAATCTTTCAACACCTTGGGTTGTTGCTCAGACAACAAATTCAAGGGCCCAGGTTCTTTGGAAGCCTAGGCTTCTAAAGAAACTAGCCAAGGACTAGGGGTAGCCCAGAGAAGGAAAGATGACTGTGGTTCTGCAGAGCTCTGAAAACAAAAAGGTGATGAGCGACCGACTAATTGTCTTGGTTTGATCCAGTGCAGCTGTGCCTGACCTCAGGACACCCTGAAATACCACAAAAACACAAAGATTGCCATGGAGGGGAGGGTGAGTGATGAGTGAGAGCTAGGCAAGAAGGGGAATAGAGGATAGGGCAGGGCAGAGATTACAGTCTCCAGCCAACAATATCAGTTATGTGGGATTGGCGATGGGAGGGGAAGGTGCACAGGAATCATACTGATCTCTAAGATTGAGGGCAAAACCAGAGGTAGGAGTCTGGCTTTGGTATTCTGGGATATTCTGGTCAAATAAGATAACGTATGTAAAGCAAACCTTTTTGCAAACCTTAAAACACGATATAAATGCAAACTATTATTGTTAGTGGTTATTATGTTCTGATCCCATCTGGCATTTTGGTAGAAAGAGAAACCAGAAAGTATAGAGAATAAAATTCATTACCACAGCTACAACAATGCTGCACGACTTCTGGTTGTGGGATTCTCTGGGTCAGTTATTTTCAGTGCCAATGACCAATCTCCTCTTCAACAGAAGGGACAGTGAAGACAATGGTCCCCAGGTCCAAATAGGGACTGAGAGGAAAGTGTTTCCCAGCTACCCTGGGCTGGCAAAGGGTGCCCTGGAGAAACAGAGGCTTGCAGGAATCCAGGCAGAGGAGCTAGAGCTGTTTGCTTTGAGAAAAGACATCTAGAAAACAGGAATGGCTGTGTTACCTGCCCTCTTGTTAGCTGCTCCTTCCTATTTTTCGGTGCTCCTGCTTCCTGCATCCCCTCTCTTTCTTTCATGGATTCCGGAGTAAGGAAAGCCTAAGGGCCAGGCGGGTGTTCCGTGGCCATCCCAAGGCCCAGCCTTGGAATATGGAACTGTCCCCCCCTGAGAGAGAGGAGGTTGAGCTCACTCTGCTGGGCAGGGGAGGGTGATTCTTCTTGCATGCCCCATGAGCTCGAGCCCGGAAGGATCGATCCAGAAGTAGGTAGATGATGGGGTTGGCGCTACTGTTGACAAAGGCAAGGCAGGTAGAGAGAGTGAGGCCCCAGCGCAGTACCAGAAGCAACGGGCAGTCTAAAGGCAGAGTCCTCAGGTGGGCAATGTGGAAAAAGGTCTTCAGGATGCTAAACGGGAGCCAAGAGCAGGTGAAGGTACCCACGATGGCAAAGATGATCCTGAGGGAGTTCTTCCGGCCCCGGCCCAGGTGGGGAGGGTTCCAGAGACGTTGAGAGATGAGGGAGTAGCAGAAAATGATGATACCCAGGGGGAGGACAAAAGTGAGGAAGAGGACCAGGAGGCTGAGCCACTGGAAGATATCAGTAGGTTCATCTCCGCACAGGCTGCCTGGACCCACTGGCATGGGTAGCAGTTTTCTATAGACCAAGGAGGGAACACCAGCCAGAATGGAGATGGTCCAGATCACACCACATGTTGTCAGCATGCAGCCCCGGTTCCGAAGAGGCCTAGCATCCAGGAGTTTCACCACAGCTAAGTATCGATCCACACTCATGCCAGTCAAGAGCAGGATACTGGCACATCGAGTCACTGCAATAATAAAACTGCTGACCTTGCACAGGCCCTCTCCAAAGGTCCAGTGGCCACCCAGTCCTGCAGCTGTGGCCCAGAATGGTAGCGTGACCACAAACATCAGGTCAGCCATAGCCAGGTGGAGCACAAAGGTATCCACAAGCCTCCGGGGGCCTTGCTGCCCAGCCAGCAGCCAAACCACAAAGGAGTTGCCCACCAGCCCCACCCCAAAGGCAGCCAGGTAGAGGAGGGGTATAAAAATATGGCCATAGGGGAGGTCAGGAGTGGGACAGAACATTAGCTCCCCATAGTCCCCTGACCACTCATAGTTTTCATCTCCCTCTCCAGGGGTGGGGCTCCAGGATTCTGTTGTCATGATGGCCAGCTTGTCTAGATGGACTCTCAGCCTTGGGGCTTAGATGTTCTAAAATGACATCTCAGGCAGCTAGTTTAGGTGTTTGCTTCAGGGCTCATTCCCCTGCCACCTCCCTTCCTGCTACCCCAGCTTAAAGAAGGGGGTTGGAGAGGGGTGGAGATAGAAGTGGGTGGAGAAAGAGCTTGTAGAAGAGAAAGATAAAGAGGAGCTAAACCAATCATCTGACTAATGAAGGCAAAGAGTGGGTCTGGTTTGAAGGACCTTGGGTCATGAGTGCCGCAAGAGGAGGGTGGACTGAAGATGGAACAGGGATGGATTTCAGGGTTATTTCACACCTAGACTCAGAGGAGATTGGAGGACTTTCACCCTGTATTTTCTCCACATCCTCAGAAAGGCCACAGTCAGTCAATAAAACATTTATTAAGCACTTACTGTGTGCCAAGATCTATGCTAAGTACTGGGGATACAAAGAAATTCGAAAGCCAGCCCCTATTCTCAAGGAGTTAAGTATAACATTTAACAGCTACATACAAACAAGCTCTGTGCAGGGTAAATTGGAAATAATCAACAGAGGGAAAGCACCAGAAGAAAGGGAGATTGGGAAAGGCTCCCCGTAGAAGGTGGGATTTTAGCTGGGACCTGAAGGAAGCCAGGGAAGCCTGGAGGTGGAGATGAGGAGGGAGAGAATTCCAGGCATGGGAGTCAGCCAGTGAAAATGCCCAGATGTTTTTTTTTTCCTTACTCATGGTTTTGTTTTGATTCTTTTTTTCACAACGTGACTAATACGGAAATATGTTTATTATGATTGTGCATGTATAGCCTATGTCAGATTGCATGCCATCTTGGGGGGGGGAGAGGCGAAGGAGGGGGGAAAATTTTAGAACTCAAAATCTTATAAAAATGAGTGTTGGAAACTAAAAATTAATGAATGAATGAATGAATGAATAAAAGAAAATGCCCAGAGTTTAAGATTGAGTATCTTCTTGGAGGGACAGCCAGGAAGCCAGTGTCACTGGGAAGGTATACAGGTTAAGGAGACTATAAAGGTGATAGGAGTGGTTCAGGGGAGGAGGGGAGAGCTCATTAAGGGCTTTGAATGCCAAACACAGGTTGATGCCAGAGGTGATAGGGAGCCACTGGAGTTTATTGAATAGTGAGGGTGAAATGGACAGACCTGTGCAGTGCTGGGAGTTGGGAGTCTTGACTGCTAGCTTACAATTGTTAGGTAATTCACTTTATCTCTCAATGCTCTTGCCTATCAAATGGGTATAAGGACCTAACCTTGTTTGGTTGTCCTGAGGATCAAGTGAAATCATAGATGTGAAAACACATTGAAAAAATCAAATATTGAGACAGCTAGGTGGCACAGTAGAGAGAGCCCCAGCCCTGGAGTTAGGAGGACCTGAATTCAAATCCAGCCTCAGATGCTTACTAGCCATGTGACCCTGGACAAGGCACTTAAACCCCAAATGCCTAAAAAAAAAAAAAATCAAGTGTCCTCTGTTGAAATGTCAGGGACCCGTTATGTAATTGCTGGGTGCTGTTGACAATTTTTTTTCCCATTTTTGAAAATGAGGAGCCATCATTGAAGTCAGGATCCCTCATGAGAGGCACAGGGAAGATGGGATAGTGGAGAAAGCAGTGCCTTGGGAAGTAGAGGCTTGGGACTGAATCCTGACTCTTCTCTATATCACTTGTATGACCTTGGGCAAGTCATTTCTACAGTTTCATTATGTATAAAATGATGGGGCTGGACTAGGTGAGTGGTTCTCATGCTATGGGCTTTGGAATGATTGCAAAGGATCCATCTCAGTCAGTGATTCAACATAGCAAATAAGCAGACATTCCCGCTGGAGTCTCACTGAATAATGTCTCACATACCCATGTGTTACTGCTTTTCAAATGTAGGCAGATGGTGTTGTGATGAATCAGCATTCAAATTCATTAGTGAGGGGTAGCTAGGTGGAGTAATGAGTAGAGTGCCAGCCCTGGAGTCAGGAGGACCTGAGTTCAAATCTGCCCTCAGACACTTGACAGCTAGTGTGACCTTGGGCAAGTCACTTAACCCCAAGTGCCCTGCCTTCCTGCCTCCAAAAAAAAAAACCCAAAAACAAATTCCTTAATGAATCAAGATTATTATTTTATATATTATATAATACATTATATAATAAACATTAAATATGATATACAAAAATAACAATACATTATGTTATATATAAAGAACAAATATAATAAATTATATTATACTTACATTAAATATAAAATGCAACTATAACTCACTATATTATAAATTATTAAATATACTATATAAATATACAAATATTATGTAAATAGATAACATATATTACATATATAATATATAAATATATAAATACTATATAAAATATTTATGTATAATATGCATATATTATGAATACTTTAAATATAGATATATTTATAAAATTTATTTTATATATAATTTATATATACAATATATTTATATATCATTATAAAATTATTAAAATAAATTCATAAAAGCATGAATGAATTCATAGTAGAGCCATAATACTGGAAGAAACCACAGAGAACATCTAATCCAACTCCATTGTTTTATAGCTGAGAAAACTGAGACCCAGAGATAATAAAATGGTTTACACAAAGTAAATTGGGATTTGAACCCAGGTTCTCTTAGTCCAAAGTACACTCATTTTCCACTAGACCATGCTATATAACTCCTGGCTTTTAATCCTAATATTTTTTTTTCCTCAATCAATAGATTCCAATAGTACAAATCCTATCGTGTGTGGTGGGGAAGTGGGATAAAGTTTTGTGTTGTTTCGCATTAAATATGGTCCTTCTGCTGGACAAAGTTGAGAACCACCGATCCAGATGATCTGTGAGATCTCTTCCCACTCTGAATCCTGTGATTTTAGGACCCTTCCGCCGCACCCTCCATCTTTTACTCAGGAAATGGATTCTCCTGTCCTTTTCTGAGAGGCAGGATTGTTCCTTGAGGGGCCTTGCCTCTGCACTGTTGGCCCCAGGTCCATTTGCCACAGCCTGAGGAGCACTGACTCAGGAATCAGAGGACAATCCTAGCTTTGATGCTTACTTCCTATCAGGGGCGTACAGCTCCAACCGGCTTACAAGAGACACTTATTTCATTTTAAACATAGGCATGGGAAGAATTACAAATTAGGGCTTGATTTACTGTTCTGTTGATTGTCTAGACAAGAAAGCAGTGGAGAAAATGTTAGTAATAGAGATTAATAAAAGTGTGTCAAGCATACATTTTTTTCTTCCTGGAGAGCTGGCCTCACCTTTGAAATTTACTACTGTGTGAGTTTGGGTAATTAAGTAACATGAAAAGTCTACTATGTACCAGTTTGTTTTTCAGCCATGCCCAACTCTTCATGACCCCTTTGGGGTTTTCCTGGCAGAGATAAAGAATCGGTTTGCCACTTCCTTCTCCAGCTCATTTTACAGATGAGAAGCTGGGGCAAACAGGCTGAAGTGACTTGCCCAGGGTTCCACAGCTAGTAACTGTCTGGGGCCAGATTTGAACTCAGATTTTTCTGACTCCAGGGCTGCCATTCTATCCACTGTGCCACCTAGCTGCCCCTCACTATGTGCCAGACATTATTCTAAATAAGTGTATAGATATATAAGTACAAATAAGACAGTCCCTGCCTGCAAGATGTTTACATTCCAGTAGAGGAAGACAATATAGATGGGCAAACAAGAACTGGAAAGAGAGGTAAGAGAAGGGCAGGGGTATGCTGGTAAATGTTTAACAACTGAATTTCTGGGAAAAAATATATATGTACAACATACCCGTCAAATTGGCATTATTAACATTTTCTTTTTTACTTTCTTAAGTCTAGACAATCAACAAAACAATAACTCAAGTCTTGATCTGTACTTTGCCAATTTCTGATGTGTAAATGCTCACACTGAAAATTTAACAATCAGGTTTTTTTCTGAGCTGGTTTGAGCTGGCTCCAGCACCCCCACCCCCAGCCCAGGAGGTGGGATATAACAGGGGGTATGCACCACAGGCCTATATGCATGGTAAGCCCAGGCCTGGGTGAGATAAGAATGAAAGCTCTCTGATTAGGTCCAGGCTCCCAAACCTGTCACAGGAGAAGGAGGAGGAGGAGACTGGAGAGAAAATGGTGCATCTTGGAGACGGCCGGGAAATCACAACCTCTCTGCATTTTGGCTTTCTTGGCTTTAAAATGAAGGAGCTGGATCAGTTGGCTCCTAAGGCGCCTTCCAGTTTTGGTTCCTGTGGCTTCACCCTGTGACATGTTTTTATGCTCAGAACCACAGACCTTAATCATGCCTCGTGGGTGGACAAGTCTCAGTTCTGTTAATTACAGGGATGTGAGTAATTCAGAATGGTAGATGGTATCCTGTTAGCACCAATTTTAATAACTGAAATTTATTAAAGTTTAAGAGGCATTTACCTAATTATCCCATTCGATCCCCAAACTCTTCCTACTTGGGTCACAGCCACAGTTGATAGAGAGGCAATGTGAATGAGTGAAAAGGTGATTGTTAAGGGATTGGCACTGAGGATACAAATAAAGACCCTGCCCTCAAGGAGCTTACGTTCTTTTAAAAATTAAATTGTATTTTATTTTCAGATTCTCATCCTCTTTCGCCCTCCTCTCTCCTCTCCCCACCCCAAAATGAGAAATCAAGAGGAATAAACCCCTGCTACAGACCTTATAGTCAGATAAGACAAATTCTCACATTGGCCATGTTCAAAAAAATAAATTGGAAATCTTTATTTGAAGCCCATCACCTCTCTGTCAGGATGTGGGTGTCATGTTTCATTTTGTGTCCTCTGGGTTTGTGGCTGGTCATTGTGTTGATTGGCATTCCTAAGTTTTTCAAAGTTGCGTGGTTTATAATATTGCTGTTACTGTATAAATTGTTCCGAGAGCTTACAGTCTAATGGGAGGGACAACATATATGGAGGCATGGGGGCCGGGGAAGGAAGTTATGGTCTGGGGAATCATAGGGACAGTGAGTGGCACTCATTGACAGGCCGTTTCCGGAGGAAATATCAGTGCTCATAGGGTTACAGTTCTCAGAGCAAGAGGTGGAAAGGGAGCAATGGGGTGGGGGTGACACAGGTAGGGTGGAAAATGGCCCGGGTGTTCAGAACTGATTGGCCTTGCTCTCCATGGTCAAGGTAGATTGGAGAGTGAAATAGCAACATAGCTCCAGGGCAAAAAATATAGTCTCATATGGGAGGGCAGCTAGGCAGCACGGTAAAAAGAATGCCAGGCCTGGAGTCAGGAGGACCTGAGTTCAAATCCAACTTCAGACTCTTACTAGCTGTGTGACCCTGGGAAAATCACTTAACTTTGTTTGCCTCAGTTTCTCATCTGTGAAATGAGCTGGAGAAGGAAATGGCAAACCACTCCAGTGTCTTTGCCAAGAAAACTCCAAATGGGGTCACAGAGTCAGACCCGAATAAAAACGACTAAACAACAGTGTGTGTGTATATACATGTATACATATATATATGTATATGTGTATGTGTATGTATGTATGTATGTATATGTGTATATATGCATATAGTATTTATTTAGTGGGACTATATATGTGTATATCTATATAGTTAATGGAATTATATACATATAGCTTGATTAACTAGCAAGAGTTCCTCAACATTGGAAATTCTTATCAGAGTTCTTTTCCTAATGGTTGCTATGTCACAATCACTATATACAATAGCGTCTTTCTTTCTGATTCTCTCCTGTGCATCCATTCCTGCCATTCTTTTCAGTAGATACTCTATCATATGAATGGTTTTCTCAGGTCAGTGTTAAAATGAGTCTGCATTCCCAAAGCCCACACCAACTGACAGAGAGGGAAGACAGCCGTGCCACATGCTGAGGAGACAAGGGAAGCAGATCTACAGAATGGATATAGGCTAATCTTTGTCCCACTTGGGGTGATTTACCATAAGGTTAAAGGTGAAGCTGAGTTAACTGTCCTCAGAATCAGAGCTGCAACTATGCCTGGTGCAGATTCAATTGGGGTTGGTGGGGTAGTGGAAATATGGAAGGAGAGCCTGAATCTTAGTATAGTCAGGTCAGGAGAGAGGGTGGCTGTCCTTCAGACACTATGGAGGTTGGTGGGAAGACCTTGAAAGACACATAGGTGAGATTTAGGGATGTTAGCGTTGTAGGAAGGAAGTATCCCCACTGCCACCATGCTGGCACCTTGGAGCTAAGCATCTCTACTTATGACTGCTAGGAAAGCTCCCTTGGGAAGGGGACCCTACGGCTATTCTCTCTCGCTGGCATCTAAACTCCTTCATGGTGTTGTTTCATTTCCCAGAAACAAAACCCTACAAGTATCGATTACATTTGATCTTCTCTAGTGCTTCAGAAGATGATGACTCTGCTTCTCTCGGTGATTCATAACTCCACAAATCTGTGTCTCATTGTTACTAATGGCTTATCACTGCATCCTTGGGGACTCACCACCTTCAGCCCCTATTCCCTAGACATGGAAATGGATATAAAACATTTGCCTGAGTGTCCAAAAATGGGTCAGAAGCAGAATTAGAACCCAGAACTCCTGCTGCTTTCTCACTGCCAACTCAACTGGGTGCTTCTCAGATTCAGAGAATGGGGACAACTATGATCTGGCACCTAGAGGGCATGAGTGATCCTGAAAGCCAGAAATGAGTAGAGAGGAAACTGCTAGGGAAATTGGTCTGGGTGGTTCGATCAGTTTAAAAGGGGAAGAAGATAGTTTTAGAATAGAGAAACAACTAGATACAACCAACACAGAGTTATGATTCCTGTTGGGGACCTAGCCTTTTGCCTCCTATGAGTTTATGGTCCAAATTCTAGGGCAGGGTTTTCCTAGGGCAGTGGGGTTGATCCACAGGGCCTGTGAGAGCTTCTATACTTAGGTATTAAAAAATAAATTTTATTGATGGACTTTGTTTTTATATCAGTCACTTCCAGATATAATTAAAGGTCACCCTCCTCCCCAATCAGCCCTCCATTGTAACAAAGGAAGACAGTTAAGCAAAATCAACTCACCGTGATTAGTAGAATGTGCGATATTTGGCACTCATAGCTTCCCACCTTTCTATTTACAAGTGGGAGGTGCTTCCTCCTCTCTGGAGCCAGGACCAGTCATAACAATTATTCAATATCCAGCTCATTTTGGTATTCTTTCTGTTACTTTAGTCATTGTGTATAGTTCTTCTAGTTCTATTTCATTTGACATACAACTCATATTTCTCTGATCTACACTCAATTTTTCTAAGCCAAGGAAGTATCCACAATTGCCCGACCTTCCAGGGTCACACACAGCCTGAGCTATAGGGGATTGTGTTCCTCCTTCTCATCAGGCTGTCTCAGACTACCCCAAGACGGATTTTTTTTGTTTCCTGCTCATACCAACATATTGGCTCCTAGGGGACAGAAGGGGTTTAGGGGAAAAAAGTCAACAAAACCAATTCTTTTTTCTTGGCACCACTGATGAAGAGTCAGCAGGGATTCCCAGATTATGCTAATGTGGCTTTAGAATGCCGTATCTGAGCCTATGTTCTTCTCTTTATTGCTGTTTCATTTGCCTACCTGCCTGGAATGTCTCCATGATTTTCTCTCTCTATCCAAACCCATTCTTCCTTCAAATCTCTGCTCTTCACCTCCAGAAAGCCTCAGCCAATACTCCTAAGCCCCACATCTATCAGAGAATTTGAGAGTGGGAAGGGACCTAAGACACTATCGAACACAATCCCATCATTCTACTGAAGAGTCAACTGGTGTCCAGAGAAGGACAGGAACTTGCCCAAGATTATAATTCGTCTAGTAGCAGAATTAGGATGAGAACCTAGGGGTCCCAATTCCCAGTTCAGAGCTCCTTCTTCTAGTCTGCACTGCCTTGTCTAGACTGTTTCCTCAGCTATCAAATTGTGGTTGGACTGGAGGATCGTAGAGGTCCCTGTGAGCTACCAACATTCTATGACCCAATGACAATTTCCCACTTGGTCACATAATATGTACTCTTTCAGTTTTTCGTGTGTATAAGTTTTCACTCCCCAAGAAGATAGGTTCCTTAAAGGAAAAGACTGTGAGATAGATGGACAGATATAGATGAGTGTATGTATGTGTGTATATCTACATATACACATACACGTGTGTATATAAATATACATGTGCATATATGTGTGTATATATGTGCACATGTATATAAGTGTGTGTATATGTGTGTGCATCTGTATATATGTATGTGTTTGTATATACACACATACATATACATACACACATACACATACATACATATACACACATACACACATACATATACACATATACATATATACATATATATGTGTGTGTGTGTGTGTATAAACATGACCCAGTCTGGCATATACATTGTGACATATATTCACCATAATATATAAATATTATATAGTATACACACATATTTATAAATATGTGTATTTTTCCTGTAATATCTAGAACAGTTTTAAGTATGAAGTAAACATTCAACAAATAACTGTCAAGTAATTTAGAGTAGCAAGACTACCTTCCTGTGCCTGGCTCAGGGAGATATATTAAGACAGCCATAGGGCTGGTGTGGATTTAGTCCCCTGCTGGCCATTTTCTATGGCAAACCTGCCAACCTGATGACCACCATCACCTAAACCACATGTGTTTGTGAGGCATGTTGGAGCCCTAGCACCATGGGAAAGGGCAACAGACATAGGGCAGAATCAAATCCCAGCTCTGTTTCTTAGTGACTCTGGGCCAATCTCCGCACTTCTACGGGCTTTTGTCTCAGTCGGATGGGTTGGACCTTCCAGCTCTCAATGTGTGACCTTATGATCTCATAGTGCTCTTTATTCCCCTGAATGTTGAACTGACCCATAAGAGTCTATACTAAGGTAGACAGGTACACAATAGGTACGCAGATAAATATATGCAAAATATAGAGGGAATAAATAAAAAATAATATCGGGGCTGGGATAATCACTGGCAACTAGGAGGATCAGGAAAGGCCACCCAAAGGAAATGGCACCTGACCTGTGCCTTGAAGAAAGCTAGAGATTTTAAAAGGTAAATTGAGGAGGGGGAGCATTTCAAGCATAGGAAACAGACTGTAGAATGGATGTCATGGAGAAAATGTAGCCCCCAAAGGTCAAAGCCAGTCCTGGATTCCAGTCAGTCAAGCAAAGGCTGCTTTCTGCAATCCCATCTCTACCCCCTCCATAATAATAATTCTAAACCTTTGAACTGGGAATTAGGGGTCCTGGGCTTTGTTCCTAATTACTGAAAGTCCACCAGGGAGGGTTTCATCACTCCAGGGATACTCCAGGGTTCTTTGAAAGCCCTTTCAACCTATCTATCCAGAAAGATTGTGCCACATCCCCAAACTGGTCGGCTGTTCCCTGGGCATGACATTCCATTTCCTTTGCAGTCTGTCACCTATGCTTGAAATGCTCCCCCTCCTCAAATTTACTTTTAAAGATCTCTAGCTTTCTTCAAGGCACAGGTCAAATGCCATTTCCTGTGGGTGGCCCTTCCTGATCCTCCTTGTCACTAGTGATCTCCCCAGCCCCTAATATTATTTTTTATTTATTCCCTCTATATTTTACATATATTTATCTGTGTATCTATTGCTTCCCCTTAGTAGACTGAAGTGGTGAAGTGGTGCATTAGACAGAATGTTGGGCTTGAAGTCAGGAAGACCCAAGCTCAAATCCAACCTCACATACTAGTTTTGTGATCCTGGGTAAGTCACATAACTGTTTGCCTCAGTTTCCTCAACTGTAAAATGTAGATAGTAACAGCATCCACCTTTGAGGGGTTGCTGTGGGGATCAAATAAAAGAATATTTGAAAAGTATCTGTATAAAAGTAAGCACTGTATAAATGCTTATTCTCTTCCCTTCCTAAAATGTAAACTTGCTGAGAGGAGGAATAGGTTCATTCTTATTTATATTGTCAGTCCCTAAACCAGCAGAATCCCTAGCATGTGAAAGGTGCTTAATAAATGCTTGTTAAAATGAATTAAATTCCTAAGGTAGAAGAGTGAGTTGTAAGGGCCTGATCCTTCGGACATTGTCTCCCTAGCTCTGTGTTTTGAAGGGAAGACCTTCCCATCTTGGTTAGTGACCACCTTGAATGGGCTCCCATGCTGCCAAGAAACAGGACCATAGGACCACCGATTTCGAGCTGGGTGGGCCCTTAGAAGTCAAGGAGTCCACCAGCTTACAGACAAGGAAGCTGTGGCTCAGAGGCGTTGTGCATAGCCCAAGGACACAAGGTGAGGTGTCTTGCCGGTACAGAGTTGTTTGCATGGCATCTCCCCCATTAGCACGGGAGCTTCTCAAGGACAGTGACCAGGCTTTCGCTCTGCAGGCCCCGGCACTTGATTGACTGGACCCAAGTCCCCTGACTCCAAATCTGCCTTGCTTTCCCACATGGCTCTCATTGCAGAATGGTTCAAATGGTCCACTATTTCAGAAAGTCTCAGTACTAAACACAAGACATGATGGGGAAGGACACTGCCTGGGTTAGGCAGACTAAGCCCAGGGTGATGACTCATACGGAAGCCCTGTGGACAGCTGCCACATACTGATGATAACAAAGAACAGATAATAACATGGTACTTGCGTAGATTGTTTCATTGAGCTTCACTACAACCCCATGAGCTAGATAACAAAAGTATTATCTTCCTCCCCATCTTACAGATGAGAAAACGGGCTCAGTGAGATTAGTGCTGGAGATAAAATGGCTAGTGTTGGATTTCAACCTGAATCTTCTGACCATAAGACCAATATTCTTTCCATCACATCATGCTGCTAAGACATAGATCCAAGTCAGATTCACCTTCTCCTGGCTATTTGGGGGGCTTTAGGCGGGGGTTCGTGATCAATCAACAAAAGTTTATTAAATTTCCATTACGTACCTGGCACTGTTCTAGGCATGGGATGCAAAGACTGAAAATGCATCCCTACTCTCAAGGAGCTTACTACTGGGAGTTACAATGTGTACATAGTTAAGTTTATAAAGAATAAATGTGTGCAGAATAAATGCAAATAAATATGAATACAAATAAAATGTTTTATATATTTTATTTAATAGAAATGTAATTTAATATAAAATACATTTAACATAAACTATATTTAATATAAATAAAAATATAGTTAAGTATGAAGTTGTTAGGCAGGGGAGACACTAGCAGTTTGTTGAGGGTGGGAGTGGATCAGTAAGGCAGGAGGTAGTGCTTAAGCTGAATCTTGAAGGACTGGGGGATTCTATGAGATGGAAATGGGGAAGGGAATGCATACCAGCTATGAGGGATGACCAGTTCAAAAGAATGGAAGAAGCAAAGGGTACCTAGAGGAGGCTATTTTGGTGGGACCAGGAATAGGTTTGTAAGTTTAACGAGTCTGGAAAGATAGGTTAGGATCAGCTTGTGAAGATCTTTAAAAGCCAATTAATTTTTAGTTTTATCCTAGTGGAAATAGGGAACCACTGGAGTTTATTAGGAGAGAGACCTTTTGAACTTAAGGAAAATTGCTTAAGTAGGTAAATTAGAAAGAGAAGAGACTTGAGATAGTGATTCTAGTTAGGAGGCCACTGGAACAGTCCAGACAAAAAGTTGCTGAGGACTGGAATTAAAATGGTCGTTGAAAGAAGGAAGGGGTCAGATTTCAAAAATGAGAGATGTGTAGTAGGAATGGCAAGATTCAGCAAGTGATTAGGCATGTGGTGTGAGGGAGGGCAAGAAGCTTATGATAATGCCAAAGTTGTGAACCTAGAAGATTGGGAAAATGGTGGTTCCTTTAATGAATAGAGATGTTTGGTAGAGGGAAAGATTTGGGCAAGAAGATAATGAATATTGTTTTGGAAGTGGAGAATGTTTTCAAGGAAAGAAAGACTCCTGTGTTGGTCTTGCTTTGTATCAGATTACTCAGTTCAAAGTTTCTTAAACAAGACAAAACTGCAAACCTTGAAGAAATTCAAAAGAAAGTCATTGAAAATATTTTGAGAAATAATCACAAGAGGATAAAATTGCCTGTATTTTTCTCAAATGCAAGAAAGTGTTGGTGATAATAAAATGGTCCTGATATTCAAATGAATTTTGTTATTTTATCAAGCTCTGTAAAGTATCCCTTTCATAATTTCATTGGTATAGTATTAAAACTACAAATTAACTTTAGTGGTATTATCATTTTCGTTATACCTGTATTGACATGGTCCAGCCATGAGCACTGAATTTTCCTCGAGTTAAGTTCTTTATTTCTTTAGAGCACTTTGGTAGATAGATCCCTATATGCTCAATCTATTTTGAAGTTATTTAGAGTGGGATTTCTTTTTTTATTACTGCCCCCTGTATTGTTATTATGATGTAAAAATGTCATTGATTTTTAAGGGTTTATTTTGTAGCCTACAACTTATTTTATTAGTTTTTAAAAATGCATTTTCTGTGGCTTTTTCTAAAAAAGGATTTCTTTCCTTCATTCTCTTGTTTTCTCTTCCCTTTCTGCCTATTTCAGATTTTTATTGCTTATTTTATGGCCATTATACTTAATTAATCTTTCTTTGGTCTTTGTATCCCTCATGGAATGTTACCCCCTAAGGTACCAATGTTGGGCTCCATTCACTAAAATTTTTATTATTCATTGCCTTATAGATTTTGCCCAATGGGCTCCCTTTTCTGTTATGCCTCATTCTTATGTGATAGAAGGGATTTTGCCCAATGGTAGGAATTTTCATTTGTCCTTGATTGTGTAGTTTATTTGCCCTTTGTCCTGCCCATGGCCAGTTTTTCCCCATTTGCCATGAAATTTTCTCTCTGGCATTCCATGGGTGGGTCCACGCCTTGACTTGGTGTTGCCCCTGGAAGCTGATTTGTCCTGAGGCAGAATGAGTGGTCTTTGTAAGCACCAAATACCCATTATACCCATTTTAAGGTCTCCATTTCCTTTTATAGAATATCACTTCCCCAGGGGAACATTTGTCAATGGTACTTCCTCCCATTACTGAAATGCGATTCCCTCTTTTCTTTCCCCTTGTATCAACTTTGCCTCTGTGTACATTCTCCTTTAGGTTCTCTTCTTCCTAAAAGAATACAGAAGTTATTTTCCCTTAATTCTTAAACTTTTGACTTGATTAGGGCACAACACATATTTTCCTGTATCTTCTTCTTTCCCCTCACCTTATATGCACCCTCCCATTCTGTAATTAAGTTCTATAAAAAAAAAAAATGATTCACCTGTAGGCAGTGATATGAGGTTAGTCAATGATATGTCAGGTCTGTCTCTCCACCATCACTTCTACTGACTTCTGCTTTCACTCCTGTTTTCTTGTGTAGTTTTAGAAAGAAAACTCACTGGTGCATCTGCTGTTTAGTTGGCTGCATTTTTTTTTAACTTCTTGTATTTCTACTGTCTGGGGTTTTGGAAAAGCAAATAATTCGTTCAGTTCTGATTTTCTTTCTAAGAATTCTGTGAATGCCTCTTTTTAACTGAATGTCCATCTTTCTTCATTAATGGTTAGGCTCAGGCTTGCGGGACAGGTCAACATAGTTGCATCTTGAGCTCCTTTGCTTTTTTCTATTCCCTCTTGTCTAGTGGGACGGAATAGCAGAATAGTCTTGTTATTCAAATTTCCTTTCCATTATATTTGAAGTGTTTCTCCTGGTTACTTAAAGAATTTGTTGTCATTGGAACTGTTAAGTTTAACCACTATATTTTTTGGAGTTTGCAACATGATTGTTTGCTTTTTTTTTTTCCTCTCTAGAGATGCTGTTTCTGAGTTCTTTTGCCTGGTACCTTCAGAAGGTCCAGGCAGTTTTCTTGACAGTACCATTTCTTGCATTATGGTGTTCAGGTTTTTTGATATGCATTCTCCTGGGAGACTTATAATGCCAAAGTTATCTCTATGCATCTTCTCTTCAAGAACAATGTTTTGTTTTTATACATGTTATCTTTTCTTTTAATGTTTTGGGGTTTAGTTTTTTTTTTTTTTTTGCTTCTCTTTTTGCAGATTGTCCTTTACTTCCATGTATTTACATCTCCAGTTATTTTCCCTTTTGTTTCTTTGGTAAGACACTGTGGATTCAAGCCTTTCTATTCTGAGAATTATTTCTGCTGTGCAAGCCATAAATTCTGCTTTTATAATTTTTATTTCTCTTTTAAAGCAATCAGTAACATCCTTCTATGGTTCCATGTTTTCTTGGGAATCCATAGGGCCCTTTGCCTTAACAGGTTTTGATTCATTTTTTCTTGTAATATTTATTCATAGATGTCTGACCTCACATGACCTAGAGGCCATATTTTCTTATATTATTATTTTCTGTTGATTTATATGCTATGTTCAAGGCGTTTAAATTTTCTTCCTCTGAGATCTTTGGTAATTTCAGTTTCTTTTCCTATATCCCTTATTACTCACTATTTGACTTCTTCCCCTTTGATTGAGGTGAAGTTTCCCTGGGGGCTAGACCTCAAAGCTGTCTTAGTCTCTTCCCAAGCTGGACAATTCACAATTGACCAGCTTCTGTCTCTGCCCTCAGTGACTTTTGGGGGACAAAACTGGTCCCAGCTTCATGCTGGGCACTTTGATTCAGGCATCAGGCATCCAGTGTGCTGCTTCAGTTCCCTCAGTTCTTCAGTATTGTTACATCACAGAGCTCTGCAGTCCCAGACAGAGAAAGCTTCTGCCTTTTGGTTTTCCAAAGCAGTGGAAAATGGGTAAGAGTAGAATTGAGTTGTTTTCTGAGCCCATACACTGGTTTTTGCAGGCCTGCCTACATGTGTTAAGGATCAGGGATTAACTTTCTTTGCTGTTACCTTTTTTTACCTTCTTATGATTTTTAGGTATCTTAAGAGTCTCCAGATAGCTGGAATTACTTTATCTCTCACGCATAATAACTGTTTTGGAGAAGTGTTTGAGAGATTGTGAAAATCAGATAAAATGTCTAGTTCTCCATCTTGTTGATCATGTGACTCATAAGTTCCCCAACATTAATTTTAAAATGAAAGTAACATGCTTGTGGTCATATCAATGTATTCATATTATTATTATTTCCTATCTATAAACCTGTAAAACTTACTAATTTGCAAAAACTATGATGAGTTTGTCACAGAGCAGGGGAGTTTCAAAACTGGACATGAAGATCTGGGAGTCAAACACATAGGAAAGCTAATTGAAGTTTTGAGAGTGAATTGGTTTCAAAGAGATCAAATAAAAAAGAAAAGGAAAAACATAGCAGCTCTTTTTATGGTGGCAAAAAAATGGAAATTGAAGAGAATGTCCATCAGTTAGGAAATGACTAAACAAATTGTGGTATATGATTGTGAGGGAATATTATTGTGCTATAAGAAACAACAAAGGGGATGACTTCAGAAAAACCTGGGAAAACTTCCACAAGCTGATGCAAAGAGAAGTGAGCAGAAGTAGAACACTGTACCCATTAACAGTAATGTTGTACATCAATTGTGAATTACTTAGCTATTCTGATCGATACAATGATCCATGACAGTTCCAAAGGACTTAGGATTAAAAGTGCTATCACCTCCAGAGAGAGAGAACTGATGAACTCTTTAGCGCAGATTGAAGCTTTTTGCGGGGGGGGGGGGGGAGTGAGCAACATGGCTAATGTGAAAATGTTTTGCATGAATTTCCGTTTTTTTGCCTTCTCAGTGAGTGGAGGAGAAGGTAGAGGTAGGGAATTTGAGACAAAATAAAATTTAAAGTAAAAGTGAATCAGTTCTCTCAAATAGAAAACATGGAGAACATGGAAGCCATCTGAGAAAAGAAATTGTCTAATATCCATGTTCATAAGTATTGGAAAGGGAAAAGAAGTGATCAGGAGAAACATTAAGTACTGAGGAAGACCATAGAAGAAGGCATGAGTCACACATACTTGAGTTTGACTTTAGATCCCTGAGCCTGGGCTCAGGCTTTTTGTGCCTCATTTTTCCTATTTAATTTCCTAAGTTGAAGGGTCACTTATCTCTCTCATGTTTTTAAGGACCATGATTCTTTTGCAATAGATGGGAAGAAGTTGCAAAAACAAAACTGAGATTATTACACATTGGGCTGAAAGAATAGTGTGACCCACCTACCTCTGAAAAAGGGTGATGTGGGATCTATGAAAGCTTTAAAGATTACACATTTAGTAGAGTTTGCATTCATATGACGTCTTTGCATTTAAAGCATGCATATATGTATGTACATGCACACACACACACACAACACACCTTCTATGTATATTTTTTTTGACGGGATCTATGATCATGGCGTGTAGGAAGCTTCCAAGGAGCAACTTCCTCTAAACAATTCAGATGGCACTTTCTCAATAACTTAGTCTTGACTCGACGAGTTTCCTGGAGTGCTGAGATTTTTCCTTGACTGCTCACTCTGCCTCAATCTGTATCTCCAATCCGTTGTGCCAAGTTTTGTTCATTCTAATTCCAAAGTATCTCTCATCCCCATATTCCTCTCTCCTCTCACAGTCACCAGCCTAGCTCAGGTCCTACCAAGAGCCTCCCAATTGGTCTCTCTGCCTCAAGTCTCTCCTTCTGCCATAGCCACAAAAGTTATTTTCTTCAAGCACAGCTCTAGCAAACAACACTGCTTTAACTAAAAACTCCAGTGGCTTCTAACTACCTTTAGGATTAAATACGAACTCTCTGAGATTTAAAGCCCTTTGCCAGATGGCTCCAACTAACTTTTCCAACCTCACACATTACATTATTCACTTTCATAACCTCTCTGGTCCAGCCAAATTGGGTGCTTTGTTATTCCTCCAACCAATCAATACTCTAGCATCTCTGCACCTTTGCTCTCCCTGCCCCCTTTATTTCAAAAACACTCTCCTAGAATATACACTACCTCTTATAATCTCTAGATTCCTTCAGAGCTCAGTTCAAGCCTCACTTTCTATAGAAGGCCTTTCCTGTTCCCATTGCTATTCCATTTCTTTCTCCTCACCAATTATCTTCTATTAATTTTGTAAGTCCAAAAGACAACACAAAACTACTATGAGATAATTTGGTTTTGGGGGGAGGAGAATGGACCAACAGATGGAGAAATCAGGAAAGACCCTTTTGTTTCCCTCAAATAGAATTTAAGCCCATTGAAGGCAGGGGTTATCTGATGCCAGTCTTCCCAGCACACATGGAGCTTGGCACAGTTAAGTGCTTAGTAACTGCTTGTGTTTAGGGACAAGCGCACACCACTTTGGAGTCAGATGGCCCAGGTTTTACTTTTTGATCTCTGTTATTTGTTACCTACATGACCCTGGGGAAATCATTTTACCTGTTTTTGAGTCCTTTGTTTCCTCATCTTTAAAAGAAAGGGGCTGAAACAAACTCTCAGATCCCCAGAACTATATAAAACCAATGATCTGAAGGATAAAAATTGTACACTAAAGATGTTTAAAATTGTGACTATAAGTTCTTATAATCCATAGGACCTGAATCAGAAAAACTGACTATAAGACTGTGGGATAAACATTTCAAGAATCCACTTTCCTTGGCTGGTAGATGTACTCTGGAATAGGTCTGATACCCCGGTTATTTGTTAATGTCGTAAGTTCTAATTCTGTCACTACTTAATCTAAGACCACAGCTAATGGAAACGGATTGATGGAAAAGTGAATGTAATAACATTAGACCTGAACATTTTATATAGCATTGTTCAAATTAAGTCAAAGTACTCCAGTATACATTACTAAGAGGTATTTCCTCATGAAGAATTTGAATAGTTAGCCTTGAAGTATATGTGACCATGACGGAAACATAGAATTCAATTTTTTTGAGCAAACTGATTTACAAAAATGTACAAGTTCAGATCACAGAAAGGAGACCCACCCCTTTTTAAACTGGAGACAAATAATGAATCATTTGGTGCCATGCTTTTATTCAAATGAAAGGGGGAAAAATACACTATACCAGGAAATGAACAATATGACAGTATTTTACAGCACAGCATCTGAAAAAAAGTTGGAAATAATGCTCCGAGTGGATAGATAAGCACACCATACACTGTGCATTGCTCAACAGTGCCCATGAAACCATTATTAAGTTACCTGATTTTGGCTTTAAACAGCCAAACAAGAAAAGCTGTAACAGTCGGTTGTACTAAAATCAAAACCCAAACAAACCAAGAGGAACTGAAAATTTTCCATAGCTGCAGTAACAGTTAGAATTAGACGTTTTTGCATTGGTAACTAAGACAATTGTTTGGCAGATTTAACCACGCTGCTCGTAGTCATGACAGTCATTTGACCTATGCTGATGAAAGCACCGGTGTGTTCCAACAAGGTCAATGACAAATCCTAGTCTTTACAAAAAGCATCATTTTCCTTACAAAAAAAAAAAAAATTTTTTTCACATGGCTCCAAGTAAAGCCATACCATAATTAGAAAATTTGCAGTCTTAAAAAGGAAAAGCCCCAAACTCTTCCTGTATCAATAAAGTAAAATTTTATACTGAGAGCAATGAACTTGTGAGAATATTCACATTCTGCCTTTAGACACTGCACAAGTTACAGTTCAACTGTTAGACAACTAGACTCCAGGATACACTGTGTCACATGTGATATCAATTATTTGAAGGGTTCCTTCTGAAATTAAGGATCAAATTTTTTCTTTAGAAAATATTTAGGCAAACTTTATAAGGAGACTGAATCATTTATCAATTGTAAAAAGCAAATGTAATAATTAACTTCTTAATTCTCAATAAATAAATGATGCCTAATATTTATCATATTCTGATTTAAATTTTTTTACTATATCTTTCTGAACTGTTTATTTAAAATCATTTCATTATAATAACGGACACTGTTGTCTAACAGGCAAAATGTGCAACCCTCCCCCATCTTTTTAATATTTATATATTATATACACAATATGTTTATGTTTAAAATATGAGTTACATATCCTGGTCTCTTACATGCAAACAGTAGATCACAAGTAGTTTTGAGTTACACATACATTTTGCACAGGTATTGGAAATTCTATGGATTTTTTTTTTTTACAGTTTTAACAAATATACATAAATATAAGAACATAAATTACAGTAAAATATTGACAGCACTTCTGAGAAAACGTTGATAACTCAGATGCATTGATGCCTAAGGCCTTATAATAATTAAAAAAGTATGATTCAAGGACATCTCATTCCTATCCTTTTTTTTTTTTACTATGTAAATAAAGTACATCATATGCAACATTATCTTTAAGCAACTCAATGAGAGAAATGTTTCTTTTAAGTCTCTACTTCCCATGAAAGAAAACACACGATGCCTCTCAGTGATGGCACAATCCTGCCCTTTTCTCTCAGTTTGACACATTTGTCACAACACTGAACATGACAGGGTCACATAATCATTCAAGTCCTTTCCTGAGAATTAATTTTTTTCCCCAACTAACGCTCTGGTAGGCATTGTTAAAGAAACCAAAGATCATATAGAGGAGGGTTTCAAGTTTGTACTTAATCTAAACAATTCTACTTGAAAAGAATTTAAAACGGAAGAATGTCCAAGCTAAGCAAAGATAAAACAGAATTAGACACTGTTTTGAAATAAAAATGCAGCCCTTTGTACATATTGTTTAAAAAGATTTCTAAATATAGTTTTTATACTGCTTATAAATATAATGAAAAAAGCTCTTGAAAACAACAGATGGCCAGACATCTTTCTTCATTCAGATGGAAAGACTATTCTCAAAATGTCACTCATTTCTGCAAGATTATAAAGTGATTTACTTTACAAGTGAGATAGAGAGTTTTTCTGCTAAAAGAAAATCTACATCATTCTGAGTTGGGCAGAGCTGATGTGGACACAGCATACATAGATTTAATTCTTTACAGTTACTTACTAACCCCGAAAAGACAAACCTTAGCAGCTCTATAAAAACACTTCCTCCTTTTTCTAAAGAAATGTTAATACTTGTGTGAATAATAAATACAGACTGTAAATACTTAGTGTAACAGCTTTTGAAACTGCTTTGACATCATTAAAATTTGAGGATTTTTGCAAAATGAAATCTAGTGTTTTTTTCGCAGCATCATTAAGAAAGTTGCAAGTTACCTCTTAAGATGTGTTTCATTTAATCTCACAGTCTCCACATATAAACAAAATTCAATGGAGTTTAAGAATAAGACCAAAGTTTCTTTAGTAGAGGAAAAATTAGCAAAATAAACCATTTGAAGACAAGTCCATACATAAAAAGGTAAAAAATGTAACAGAAACACAAAAATCCATAATTTCAACCATATTTTCAACCTTAAGTCCAGCTACTACAGAAGAACATTCAGTGCTTGTGTATCAAACCTTATCTCGTGCAGCTGTCCCCTCTATTACTACATACACATCTCCAAACGTGAATCAGTACAATCCCATGATCACTTGAAATTATCACCAAAGCGACAATCTTCTCAACTCCCAAATACTGCGTTTTACATTCCAGTTGTGCATGACATCAACAGAGCTTAGTGTCCAGTTTTAAGTAATAAAAGTCTTGTTGGCAACCAAAAATTTATCTTTGATAGGCAAGAAGATGAAGTGCAAATAGATCACAAGTGTTCTGAAGCAAATATTTTCCCCAACTACTATGCCTTAGTGGTTAAAAGTTTCTTAGGTGTTACTGGTCTCTTTGACTGCCACAAATGACTGTGAATGGTAATTGCATCCACACTGGCAGACATGGTCTTAGCAGGTATGTGGCTAAATTGCTTTCTGTCAGAGTTATATTTATAAAGCCCTTCTATCATTTTTTTCGTGATAGATTTAGGGCCAATCCCAGCCAGTTTATTGATTTCTTCTGTTTCTGGGCAGTAGGTATATAAAGACCTAAACTGGCAGCCTGAATCCCGGAACAAGATTAAGAAGTTGTTGGCATCGGACTTCTCCATTTCCTTTAGAAGAAAAATAAAAAACACAACACATATTTGCTGAGTAAACACAGCTACGTTCTGAGTCAGTATTTATACTCTAAAAAATACGTAGTACAAATAAGGCCTACTTGTAAAAAGGACACCATGTAACATGTTACATCATGTAAAATTTGAAATAAACACTAATTAGAGACATGGATACCTTAAATGAAAAATCCTATTTGTTCCATGTAAATATTACAGTATCACAGGAAATTTTGCAATAACGTGTTTATCCAAAACATTTCTTCCCTTTGCTACTAACTTTTCCCTCCTTGTAGTTTGCTATAGCATAATTTCAGAAGAAAAAGTTATGCTCTCTAATGAAACATTTTGTACCTGCAGGAAAATCTGCAACTCTGTTCTTTTCACTGACACTGATTACAACCCTTCCACACCTTGAAAGGCAGTCTTCATGAATTACTATGGGCCCCAAAGCCTATCACTTGGGGCCCAACCTTCTATTGGTGAGCCCCTCTAAACTTAGCTGGGTTGGTCCTTGAGAAGACAGATGCATCTTCTAGTTTTCAAGAATTTCATTTTAACTGAACTCTGATTCAATTTTCTAATTAAGATGTACAACTATAAATCCTTTACAGTTGCCTTTGAAGTACTACTTTAATATTTGCAAAGCACTTGACACATATTATGTCATTTGATCCTCAAATCAACTGGGGGGGGAGGGTAGATGTAATTCTATTACCCCCATTTTACAGCTGAAAAAACAGAGGCAGAGAAAAGTGACTTTCCCGGAAGGTGTTGGAAGCAGAAACTGAACTCTTCCTGAGTCCAGCCCCAGTGTTCTCTCCACTTTACCACCTGACTACTACTGATTCCAAGAGAACTTAATCTAATAGAGTATTTCATAATTTAATCACTCATCACTTTAAAAAGAATCATTGTAATTAAAAACTTATCTTACCTCCAGTATTTTTTTCTTCTGACCTTCATTTACTTTTCCAGCCAAGCAGCAATGAGCTAGTGCATTTTGTATTATATGCTTATTGGATTTTGCACTGGGCTCTTTGAAGAGCTTTGGTCCTATGGAAAAGATGTTTTAACAAATTTAAAAATCTCCGTGTGGTAAGTTTTTTTCACATCAGAATAGCCACTATTATTAAAGTGGCACAAGTGCCATTATGTTAGTGAGTGTCAGGTTTATGTTCTATGTTAGGAACTCCTGAAGCTTTGAATACATTTCTGAAGTTAATGAATGCAACACAATCCCCATCCAAGGCATCACCCCACTGTTGAGTCACCTTTAGGGGCTCATCTGAGACTCTGAAAGCTCCAGAGAAGAGAAACTCAACCATGGGTAGTTCATGTCTTGGTTGTTTGTCATTCATGAAAAAATAAATCACAAACCTCATGATATTATCAAATACCAGCAATCAAATAAACAAAATGAAGAATATACATTTTGGTTATTTTTAAAAATTTTAAACTTAAAAGAAAAAAAAAACATTGCCACGTACACAGCAGACCATAAGAGAGGATTCAATATAAAACAGTAAATTTCCATTTCAAGAAAACCTATATAATAACTACTACACATTGTTTTCAAAGCTGCCCAACTTTTTCTTTGCTTCCTTGTTGGTTTTCTTTTGTTCTCTGCTGTGCCATTTTTACTTTATTTTTTTTTTTCACCTCCCTCCCCTCCACCCTAAAGAAGACTATGCATGGACATGTGTATGTGTATATAAACATTCACACATATATTCACAAGCATACGTGCAAGCCCATACTATGCCTCCTTCTGCCTGTCACCTGCTTCTCTGTGGTGGAAGCATCTCCGTTCACATGTCTGCGTCTTTCCCTGGTTTTCTAAATCAAGCAGCTCATCACTTCCTACGCCGTAGCAGTATTTCCACCCAGTCATGCCCTATCTGGGAGACTGTCTATGAAAGTTTTCTCCTGATTTTCTGCATAGGTTTTTATACAAGAAAATCTTAATTTAAAATAATAGAAATTATCCTTTTTACACTTCAATAATGCTCTCTCTTAATAATATAGTTTAAGGTCTGATACTTCTGAATCTACTTCCTTTACGTCTTTTTGTTCCCAGTTACTTTCAAGTTCCTGACCTTTTGCTCTTCCAAATGAACTTTGTTATTATTTTTTCTAACTTAGTAAAATAATTTTTTAGTAATTTAATTGGGATACATTGAATAAATAGATTAGGGGTTTTTAAAAAATTATTTATTTTTAGTTTTCAACATTCATTTCCACAAGATTTTGAGTTCCAAATTTTCTCCCCATCTCCTCCCCAACCCAAGATGACATGCAGTCTGATTACCCCTTTCCCCAGTATGCCCTCCCTTCTATCACCCCACCCCATCCCTTCTTATCCCCTTCCCCCTTACTTTCTTGTAGGGTAAGATAAATTTCTATACCCCACTGCCTGTATATCATATTTCCCAGTAGCATGTAAAAACAATTTTTAACATTTGCTTTTAAAACTTCCAGTATCAAATTCTCTCCCTTCTTCCTTCCCCACCTACCCTCATTGAGAAGGCAAGCAATTCACTATAGGTTATACATGTGTAGTTATGAAAAACACTTTCATAATAGTCATGTTGTGAAAGACTAACTATATTTCCCTCCATCCTATCCCACCCCCCACTTATTCTATTTTCTCCTTTGACCCGGTCTCTTTTCAAATGTGTTAGCTTCTGACTACCCCCTCCCCCAATTTGCCCTCCCTTCTATCATCCCCCCCTTATCCCCTTCCCCCTACTTTCCTGTAGGGTAAGATACCCAATTGAGTATGTATATTATTCCCTCCTTATGCCAAATGTGGTGAGAGTAAGGTTCACTCATTCCCTTTCACCTCCTCCCTCTTCTCCATTGTAACAGCTTTTTCTTGCCTCCTTTATGTGAGATAATTTACCCCATTAGATCTTTCCCTTTTTCTTTCTCCCAATATACTCTTCTCTCACCCTTTAATTTTATTTTTTAGATATAATCCCTTCATATTCAATTCACCCTGTGCCCTTTGTCTATGTGTGTCTATATGTATATGTGTGTGTGTGTGTGTGTGTGTGTGTGCGCGCATGTTGTGTATATATATATATATATATATCTATTTATTCCCTCCGACTACCCTAATACTGAGAAAGGTCTCACGAGTTACAAATATCATGTCTTCAAGTAGGAATGTAAACAGTTCAACTTTAATAAGTCCCTTATGATTGCTCTTTCCTGTTTACCTTTTCATGCTTCTCTTGATTCTCATATTTGAAAGTCAAATTTTCTATTCAGCTCTGGTCTTTTCGTCAAGAATGCTTGAAAGTCCTCTATTTCATTGAATATGCATTTTTTCCCCATAAGTATTATACTCAGTTTTGCTGGGTAAGTGATTCTTGGTTTTAATCCTAGCTCCTTTGACCTCTGGAATATCATATTCTAAGCCCCCCAATCCCTTAATGTAGAAGCTGCTAGTAGATCTGAGTTTATTCATATAAAAAGTGTTTTATGTTTAAGTTCATATAGTTCCTGTGTCTGTTTTGGCAAGGTAAACACTAGGGTATTTTAAACTGTCTAGGTATTTTAAATAGTCTAAAACAATATTGCATAATATTGCTGACATATAGTGTAGTTTCTATTTTTCGCTTTTGATTAAATCTATTTTAACTTTGAGATCATGATTTCTACCGCTGCTTTTTTATAACACAGTAAATTCTTCTCCTGACCTTTATTTTATATTTGTATGTATCTCTCATTTTTATAATGGTTCCTGAAAGCAACATATTATTGATTTCAAATTATTAATCTGCTGTTTCCATTTTATGGGTAAATTCACCCCATTCATATTCTAAGCTATAATTACTTGTTCATTTTCCTCCTTCCTATTTTTCCTCACTATCCTTCTCGCTTTATTTACCCTATCCCTCCTCACTCCTCTGCTTTACTTCTACCTGCTACCTTACACCCTCCTATTCCTTAACCTACTCACTCCTCCAAAAGACCCTCCCTTATCGTTTCCCCCTACTCTATCCCCTTGCCCTCTTATTTCTTTCTGAATTTAGGAGACTATCTATCTATATATCTATCTATCTATCTATCTATCTATCTATCTATATATATATATATATATATATATGTATGTATGTATGTATGTATGTATGTATGCACGCACGCACCTCCCTCTCTCCCTCTGTCTCTCTCTCCCACACACACACACACATTTCCCTCTTACACCCATTCCCAATGAGAATAAGGTTCCAGCATTACCTGCCCTCCCCACACTAGCTCCTTCTGTATCAATTTTTCCTTTCATGCCTCATTTGTATGAGATACTTACTCCTTTTAATCTCTCCCTACAGTTTTTATATTTTTAGAATCACACCACCATACTCAGTTCAGCCGAAGCCTTTTTTCAAACTATCCAAATAATGATGACAATCATAAGAATACTTCTAATATTATCACATATATCGTCTTTAATGTTTACCTTATATTTCTCCTGGATGTTATATGTCAGAGTTTCCCTTAAGTTCTGAAGCTTTTAGCACAAAAATCTGGAAGTCTTTCAATTCGTTAAATGTCCATTTTTTTTTCATTCAGGATTATACTTAAGAATAGATTTTCAAAAAACCCCCTTAAACCCCAAACTACTCATGATATGATTTTTTTTTAAAGTTACAAAATGGTAACATTTTTCTTTGTTCCTTTCTTATCTCTTTTTTTCCCCTGTGACTTAAGTATGTTTTGACTGTTTAAAAATACAATCAACATGAATATAAATTCTAGCTTTGCCCCCTAACACCTATGTGGCCTAACTTCCCTGGTCTTCAGCTTCCTCATCTGCAAAATGAGGGGGGCTGGACTAAGATGATCTGCACTGTCTCTTTCAAGTCTAAATCTCTAATGCTAAGATACTATATGTTCTCCTAATTCTACTCTCCCTCCCCCACCCCATTTTGAATCAAACTGTCTTCCATTACTTTTGTTATTTTTTTATATTTGTCATATTTTCTAAGTTTAATAATATTCTATGTTATACTAAAATATCACAATTATTTCAACCTTGCCACAATCACTGGACATATACATTATCTCCTTTTTTTTTTCAAATACAAGTGGAATAATTATATTTTCCATTATTTTAAAAAATTCCAAGGGTTTCAGAGGCCATTCAGCACAGCCCATCCCTGGCACAAGAATCTCTTTCATAGATCATCTGACCAGTGGTCCCCTAGCCTTTGTCTAACAGTGTCTGGAGAGATGAAGCTCCCTACCCTTATGAAACAAACCATTCCATCTTGGTATAGCACTAGGAGTTATAACATTTTTCCTTAAATTAAAATTAAATTTGTCACTTGTAATTTAAACCCTTTGTGCTCCTGGCAAAACAAGTCTATTTTCTCATCTATGTACTAGCCTTTCAAATATCAGAGGCCAACTAGCATGTCCCCTTTCCCATTCACCTAAGCCTGCCTTTTCCAGGCTAAATACCCCCAATTCCTTTAATTTATTCTCATAAACTATGGACACATGGCTCTTCACAACATTAAATGCTCACCTCTGGGCATTTTCCAGATTATCAATGTCCTGCCTAAAACGTGGCACCCAGAATGGAACACAATATTCTTATTCCAGATGTGATCTGACAAGGGCAAGGCACAGAAGGACCATCACTTTTCAAGTCCTAGAGGGTACTATGTTTCTCTTACTAACATAGTCTTCTAAAAAGCCTAAGAGTTGATTGTCATATCACACTGCTGACTAAAATTAAGTGTGCAGGCTACTAAAACTCCAGATCGTTTTAGATTAACTGACATTTAGCCATGCTTCTCCCAACTTGAAACTGTAAAGCTGACTTTTTGAACCCAAGTGTAAAACTTCACATTTATCTATATTAACTTCATCTTATCACACATGGCCCTATATTCTAGCCTGTCAAGATCTTTGTCAACAATCATTCATTAAGTACCACTATGGGCTAGGCACTGTGCTAAGCACAAGGGATACAAAAAAAGGGGAAAAACAGTCCTTGCCCTCAACAAACTCACAATCTAAAGAGAGAGGCAACATGCAAATAATTGCACACAAACAAGACTAATTTGGAGACAATCTCAAA
The DNA here is from genome assembly GCF_011100635.1 of Trichosurus vulpecula. Classification (NCBI taxonomy): domain Eukaryota; kingdom Metazoa; phylum Chordata; class Mammalia; order Diprotodontia; family Phalangeridae; genus Trichosurus; species Trichosurus vulpecula. The sequence continues at coordinate 101,046,815 of NC_050576.1, read as the reverse complement.
GAGAAAGCATTAATATTAAGCAGGACTGGGAAAGTGTTCCAGGATACAGGGGGCAGAGCATGAGGCAAGAGAAGGTTCCAGTTAGAGGGGAAAGCCAGTAAAAATGCAGAGTCAGATGGAATGTCTTGTTTGAGAACGGAAAGGAAGCCAGTGTCACTGTTTTGAAGGAAGTTACACGAAAGGTAGAAAGGCAGGAAGGGGACAAATTATAAAGGGCTTTAAAAGCCAAACAGAAGATTTTATATTTAATCCTGAAGACAACGGGGAGCCAGTGGAGTTTTTTGAGTATGGAAGTGACATGGTCAGACCCGTGCTTTAGGAAGATAACTTTGACAGCTGAATGGAAAAGAGACTGTAGTCTGGAGGGACTTGAAGCAAGGAGACCAACCAGAAGTCTACTACTAATAATCTAGGAGGTGATAAGGGCCTGTACCAGGATAGCAGCAATGTCAGAAGACAGAAGGTGACACATATGGGAGATGTTACAAAGGCGGACTTGACAGGAATTGGCAAATGATTGGATATAGGGGGCTAGAGAGAGTAAGAGGTCAAGAATGATACCTAAGTTGCAAGCCTGGGTACCTGGGAAGATGGTAATACCCTTGAGAGTAATAGGAAAGTAAGTTACAGAGAAGGTAAGAGTTTTTGGGGAAAAGATAGTAAGTTCTGTTTTGGACATGCTGAATTTAAGATGCCCATGGGACATCCAGTATGAGATGTCAAGCAGGCAACTGAAGATGTGAGGCCAGGTTAGGAGAGAACCAAATAAACTGAGAATCATTTATCCTGTGATGATAATTAAATCCACAGGAGCTAAAGAGATTAAGTAAAATAGTAAAAAGAGGAGAAGAGGGCTCAGGACGGAATGTTGGGGGCACCTACAGTTGGCATGCATGACCCGGATGAAGATCCAGCAACACTGACTGAGAAGGAGGGGCAGAAGAGCGGTCAGACAACGCTAGAAGGATGAAGCTTGAGAAAAGATCATTCCATCTGGCCGTTAACTCCAGGAGAGTCATTTCAGTTGAATGACAAGGCCGAAAGCCACACTGCAGACTGAGAGTTAAGAAGCAATTGAGAGGAAAGAAACAGAGAGGAAACAGAGTGATGGCTACTGGGGAAGCTCAAGTCCAATGTGCCATCCTTCTCAGTTTTGTGTCATCTAGACATTTGACAAGTACACCAAGGGATGCATTTATCTAAGTCATTGATGAAAGTGTTAAGCATCACAGAACCAAACACAGATAGCTAGAGTACTCCATCAAAGCGGTTCAATTCTGATAATGAACCATTAAAAAATATTCTGGGGCAGCTAGGTGGTGCAGTGAGTAGAGCACCAGCCCTGAAGTCAGGAGGTCCTGAGTTCAAATCTGGCCTCAGACACTTGACACATGTACTAGCTGTGTGACCTTGGGCAAGTCACTTAACCCCAACTGCCCTGCCCTGCCCAACCCCCCCCCCCCCCAAAAAAAAAGTATTCTGGGCCAGCCATTCAACAACTATCCCTATGGCACCTACAATTCTTGTTCTCTTACCAGATCAAACTCCCTTTCCCCTGGTCACCATCTCCCAGTACATGCCTATCTACGTATCAGAACATAAGCTCCTTGAGGGGAACAGATGTTCTCAATTTTTTATTTGTATCCCCAGCACCCAGCACAATGCCTGGCACATAGTAGGCACTTAATAAGTACTTTTTAATTCATTAAATCACATTTCTGAGGAAACACTGATAAGTCTTCTCAATGCCTTTTCCCTTATTCCAGGGCTGTCCAACCTTAGGTTTTTATTGAAATAATAGACAATATATTTTGTTTGCCATTTTAGTGAGAGCTCTGCCATAGCTCAGCTTTATTTACTAAAGCATTTATCTATGCTTGTTTGCAGGCTGCAGGCCACATTTTAGACAACCCTGCCTTATTCTATTCATATTTTTTAGCAACCAACTAGTTGTTTGAATATGCCTTGTTGGAGCTACTGTAATTGTTTGCCATGTTGATTTCAGATCTTTATACTTTGAGTTTGGGGTTAATTTTCCCATTCCTTCAACAGCAGCTTTCTCATCCTAGAGATATTTCTGTGCCCCTTCTCCCATCCACCTCCTTTTGAAATGTTGTCTTTCCCCATTATAAGTAAAACTACCTGAGGGAAAGGACTGTCTATTTTTTTTTTTTTTGCTTGTATGAGTATTCTCAGCACCTAGCATAGTGCTGGTACATATTAATCACTTAATAAATGCCTATGTTATCTATATATCTGTCTGATCATCCATCCATCCATGTGGATAACTTAGCCTATCTAAGGCTTTTGGGTATATGAGCAGTTGTTAACTCTTTTAGCTATTTTTGATTTCTTAACCCAAAACCATATTTTTCACCATTTTCACACTGAAATAATCTTATGTGCCTGCTGAGTTGGTTTGAATTTCTTTTACCATTTTATCAAATGCAACAGATATGGGTATATAAAGTACAATATGAAGATAACTCATGCTGTGATTCTTTTTTAGCCAGGTACTGTTCAGGAGGTCTTTTTTCATTTTCATACAGACTTGCATATTTTGATCATATCAACATTATCTCCTGCAAGTGTTGTGGTGTTATGGCAGTAAATGTATTATCTAAAATTTCTGCCTTTCTAGATTTACTTAGGGTCAAAATGAGACATACATTCTTAGCCATGGCATGTGCTGATTTGTTTTGCTTGATTATGCATATTTATTATAATGGAAAAGGCTTCAACTCGGGAGAAAGAGGATACAAGGAGGGTAACTGGATAGTGAAAGAAATGAAAAATCAGGCTTCTATAAAACACCTTTTTAAATGCACAGAAAAAATGTGATGGGGGAGCAATATTGTTACTATCTTGTTAAGCTAACCGTGCGTGTGTGTGTCTTAACTAAGAGAAATTCTATTTCTTATATAATCCTCTTCTCTGTTCTTGGTGAAGTTTTAAGAGTGAAGTTTTTTATTATTGTTCAGTCGTTTCAGTCATGTCTGACTCTGACCCCATTTGGGGTTTTCTTGGCAGAGATACTGGAGTGGTTTGCTATTTCCTTCTACAGCTTACTCTACAGATGAGGAAACTGAGGCAAACAGGGCTAAGTGACTTGCCCAGGGTCATACAGCTAATGAGGGTCTGAGACTGGATTTGAATTCAGGAAGATGAGTGCTCCATCTACTGTGCCACATAGCAGCCCTCTTAAGCTTTAATAGTCAAAGCTTAAATGATTTTATCAGCTTCCATGAATTCAATTTTCATCTCTATACAAATGGCTCAAATCTTAACATCTAGTCCTTTTTTCTGTTTTGAAATGTTTGTTGATGAATAATTTCATAACAAAATTTGACAAATTTGTCTGTCACCTAGAACTAATCAATATCTGTGACTGCTCAATGTATATTTAGGGAAAAAAGCATATTCTTTGCTCTCCAGTTTCCTCAAGATTCTCTAACTTGTCATTTTTTCTTTTTGTCTAGTTTTGGTATGAAGAGTTTTCAACAGTCCACTACTATTAATGTTCTAGCTTCCTTTGAGACACTATTTTCTCCTTTATAAATTACTTGCTATATACTTCAGTGCCCATATTTAAAGCTGTATACTTTATATAATCAGTCACTAAGCATTTATTAAATACCTACTATGTGGCGGGCACTGGAGACACAGATACAGAAATGAGATAAGTCCCTGCTGTTAGGGAGATTTTTATCCCTAAAGTGGGATGCAATATGTTGACAGGTAAGTAACTGTATCATATATGCAAAATAAAAACACAATAATGTGGGAGGAAGGTCTTGTGAAGAAGGGCTGGGAGATGGCGGGGGGAGGTTGTTGGCTTATATCAAGGCTAAATTTGTCTTAAAGGGAGCTAGGGTTCCTTATTCCAAGAAGAAGAGGTGAGGAGAGAAAAGATTCTAGGCACAGTGGCCTGTGCAAAGGCATAAAATGGGAGATGGAATACGGCAAACAAGGAATAATAATCGCACAATTTAAATTTGGTTGGAACACATAGAACAAGGAGGGAGCAATAAAAGGTGCCCCAGAAGTCTCAGTGCAGTTTTAAGCTTTAATAGCCAAAGCTTAAACGATATGATCAGTTTACATGAATCCAACTGTCATCTCTACACAAATGACTCTCAAATCTAAACATCCGGTCCTAAACTCTCTCCAGTGCTCTAGTCCCTCACCTCTAACTTTTTGCTTGACATTGCCTTCGGATGTCTCCCAGGCATCTCAAACTCAGCATGTACAAAACAGAACTCATTATATTCCCCCTAAACTCAGACCTCTTCTTAAATTTAATAGCTTAAAAACTGCACTAAGGCTTCTGGGACATCCTGTATGTATTATCTTGAAAGAGAGGCTGGAGCTTTAAATCTTAAAGGAGTCCGTAAAGGTAATAGGGAGTCTCTCTAGTTTCTTGAGCAGATGAACAACTTAGTAAGACAAGTATGTTAGGAAGTTCCTTTTGGCGGCTGTGTGTAGGGTGAACTGGAGAGGGGATAGATCAAAGCAGGGAGACCCAATTCAGAGATTATTCTAACAGTATAAGGGAAAGGTGACAAGGACCTGGAACAGGCTGTGGTATGAGAGAGAAAGAGGCGGGTATGGAAGAGAGACATGATAAGACTTGGTTATCTGATTACACACGACGGGTGGTAAATGAAGAGCTGAGAATGGCTCTTAGGCCGAGAACTCGCAGACCAGAAGAATGGGAGCGCGTTCAACAGAACTAAGTTAGGAAGAGTGCTGGGTTTAAGGGGAAAGATAATGAGCTCTTCTTTGTATGTACAGAGTTTGAGATGCCTGTGGGACATCCAGGGGAGATGTCAAGCAGGAAATACAGATGAGGGACTAGATCACAATAGAAAGAGAAGGGCTGGATGTTAGACTTAAGTCACTTGTGCAGAGATGACCACTGAATCCAAGGAAACTGATAAGACCACTGAAACCAAGAATGAAGAAAGAAGAGGAGAGAGTTAAGAATACAGCCCTGGGATACACCCACATATAGAGGCAAGAAGGACTGGTCTAAAAGGTAGGAAGAGAATTACCTTGTGATCATCTTTCAGTGCTCGTGGTTTGAATTTGACTCAGCCAGATATTACCACTGGAACTCCCTATTTTCTTGTGTTAGCTGGAACTAAATTTTAGTCCACTGTTTCAATTTAAATTTGTGTACATTTTTGTATGTCTATTCTGTGGAAAACATATTGTTTTGTTCTTTTTAAAAACACATTTTTTATTTATATTCACCTAACTGCAATTGTTAAATTTTCTTTACTTTTAAATTATTTTTGTATATCTGAAATTGGCCACCTCTTTTCTACACCAATCTAGCCCCCAATAAATTCAAGAGAGATCTACATGAACTCCCCAATATGCTCTTATCAAAACTCCAGGAGTTTTATATTCTAGTTCAATTTTTTAGAAGTCCTGTTCTAAGTGGGCCTATACAATAAAAATTTAGATAGATAAGTAAGAAAAAAAATTTTTGGCCCTCTACATTGTACTTAACCTAAATTTGAGAGAGTCCTGTACAGGTAAGAGAAAGGAGAAGATATCCAAAGAGCCTATTTTTTTTTAAAAGAAAAATTCATCTTTATTCTAATAAATATTTCAAATTCAATTATTTCTCTAAAACACACAAACTCACCTGTATACTCTGTTCCAGAAGCTACTGAAGAGGTTGTAGATGCATTTTCCCAGTCTTTTTCACCATTTCGGCTGCCACAGCGACTTGGAGATAAGAAGCCCTCTACAGATTCTGACCTAAAGAGACAAAATAGTTTCTCCATCTTAAACTAAGACTATTTCAATGGAAATGAATAGGAGAAAAATTACAGAGGATGATAACGTGAACTAGATAGTATAATTTCTATTTTTTATAGACTGTGGGTGCATCACAAGTTTTTTTTTCCAGTTCCAAATTTTCTCCCCTCTCATCTCCCACTAATTAGAAAGCAAGAAAAATGAAGTCCATTAAAATATGTATAGTCATGGATGACAATCATGCACTGACAGTGACTTAGCAATCATATCTGCCAGTTCCTTCAGTATCTGCAGATACAGCACATCTCGGCCTGGCTACCTGAATTCATCAAAGGCAGCTTACTCCTATCTACCTACTTAATTTGTGCATCAACTCTCCCTTCGCCATTTTTGTTAGGATCTTTCCAAACCAAAATTCTTTCTCATTGGAAGGGAAAATGGAGCAGCAATTCTTGTTCTCTGTCCTGAGTTATTACTGCAACATTTACTACAAGTATTACTATCTTTTCTTTGATATCCTTCCCCCAATATAGCTTTAAAAAATGCACCTTTATCCTTCTTCATTTTCCTTGTCATTCTCAGCTTAAAATGACCTTTAGCATGCCTAACAATATTCTAGAGCTTCTGTATTCCCAGAATTAGCTGCTCTTACTTTTGTCTTCTGATCATGTCTTTAAAAAATAATCCAAGTTGGTAATTTAGTTCCTTGTGCATAAATAACAATCTCTTCACATTAATACCTCATTTTCCTCCTCACTGTTTCTCTTTGTGTCTTCTGAATTTCATCCTTCAGAGCTTCTCATCTCTGCTGGGCTGACTTATCTCGTAAAACTAGAATCCACAGGATGCTATTTTTTTTTGGAGGGGGTAAGGCAGAGCAATTGAAGTTAAGTGACTTGCCCAAGGTCACACAGGTAGTAAGTGTGTCAAGTGTCTGAGGTCGGCTTTGAACTCAGGTCCTCCAGACTCCAGGGATTGTGCTCTACTCACTGCACCACCTAGCTTCCCCCTATTCCTTTCTTTTAATCCTTTGAAATCTTCCCTCTGAGAATCTGCAGTATTTATCAGGATATGCCAACTTTTCTTTTTTATTACAAATTCCAAGGTGAGGTGGCCATTTCCCCTTTGTCCTAATCCTTCCTTTAGCAACCAGTGTCTTCTTTGTGGGTGAGAAAGAGATCCAGAAAAGTAGTTTCTTTCACTAATTCTTCTATCTTTTGAAGGATGAAACTATTATTAAGATTTCAAGAAATTATTAGCTGCTCTGATTTACGCAGAGAAAGTGCCAGTAGATGTCCATTTAATTTGGGTTCTCCCACCCCTCCATCACTACTACAACATGTCTTCTTCATGCCAGGCTTGTGATGTTTCTGAAACTCCTATGCTCTATTTGCTCCTTCTGTCTTGGTGATCTACAGTATACTCTGATGACAATATTGCTTCTGTTCTACTTGTCTTGATTTTTATACAAATGCTCTCCATCACATATTTTCATTTTGATTCCCAGATTTCCTTTCATATATCTGTCTTCTTAATATTGCTTCCTCTCCCCCTCCCCTTTATCCTGCTCCTTCTAACTAACGTATTCTGTCCCAGAGTTGTAGGTCTAATCAAAGGTTTCATGCCACCAAGTCTCAGTGATACCTGTAAGGTTAAATTTGCTTCTCTGTATTAGGATCTCTAGCTTATTTTGCTTGCTACCCACACTTTGCGTATTTGTGAATATCTCTTGGACCATGGGTTTTATTGCTGACTCCTACAGATGTTCATTTCCTTTAGTATATCTGAATATTTCTACTATATTTCTACTACTACTACTACATAATTCTACCATTATTTATTTTGTGACAGATATATCTAGGTGGTATTCTCCCTCTCCTTTCATTTCAGTTTTAAAGTTCTTTAGATTAGATTTTCAAGACTCTGGACAAATCCATTTTTACAAGCCCTTGTCAGATATACTCTGTCCCTGGACAGGAATCCATTATTCCTTTATTTTAAATAGCAGTCCAGAAATATAAGTCCTGTTCTCAGATGCCATGTTCTTACCACTTAATTTCTCAAATCTACCTCTTTCCCATCTAAAGTCCTAGCCTTTGATATACAGTGATATACAATACTACTTATGGCAGCCTGTACAATTTATGGATATTTTCTATGGCAATTGGCCCAAGTGCTGCAGGTCTGGGAGCAAGAAGAAGCCCTTGCATAAGAGGCCCAAGTATGAGCTGGACCACTAGCTAATCGCCACAAGAATGGGTCTTACTGCATTCACACAGTACAAATCTGGGGTGGCAACAAGAAGCACTAAGTATTGAGGCTGGATATGGACAACTTTTCTTGGGACTCAGATATTGTTCCTGCAAACCAGGATCATCGATGTGGTCTACAACATGTCTAACAATGAGCTGGCACAGACCAAAGTGCTGGTGAAGAACTACATCCCATTCACCAACTGTACCCCCACACTGATGGAGGTATGATTCCACTATGGTCTGCTCCTTGGGTGAAATAAGGAGGCAAAAACGGTCTTCTGAGGAAGAAATTTTAAACAAGAAGCAAAGAAGATTGAGAAGAAATATGAGGACTGGAAGAAGGATGCTGAGATCAGCTTGCATCTAGAAGGGCAGTATAAGCAAGGTAAACTGTGGGCACTGAGCCACTGGGCTCCTTTCTAGATGGGAAGGAATTCTATCTGTGGGATAGAATTATTTATTCTGTACTAACAGAATTCTATCTAAGGAAGATCACAGCCAGAAAAGGAAAAGAAACTCATTCCCTGAGATTTACTGGTGGAACAAATCCCCAAATTGTTTTAAAAAAAAAAAAAAAGACAGACAACCTATGCCCTAAGGTCCTCCATTTCTTGACTGAGACTTTCTAATCCTTAATAATACCTTCTAGATTTCTTTTGGCAATCTCACCTATGTCCACATGAAACCACCAGAAATGAATGGTAGTCATCAGGTTTAACAAGTTTGGGAAGGTTCTCTGTAACATTCTTGTATCAGAAAGACAGCAGACCTCTCTATTGTCCTCAGTCACTTTCGGCAGGGAATCATCCACCAACCATGACCTATTTCTTTGTCTTCTGGCCCTTATCTGATGACCCCTCAACCTGATGGCACCTGTGGCTCCAAATATAGTTCCTGGAAGATGAGCAGAGGATCCAGAGCTCCTTCTTCAGGGAAGAGCTTCATAGCTGTTACTATCACTAAGCATTTAGTGGTTCTTCATTCTCCCCTGTATTACATTCTACCACCCCACAGCCTTCTGAACTGGGTCAGGATTCCCCTCTACCTCTTCATATCCTTTTTCTGATTTGTTTTTATATGAAATCCCCTCTTGCATTCTTTTAAAAGAATACTTAGTTTGCATTAATAATCTAGAGAGTGGAGCAGCGTTCTTTGGGTCCCTTTATCTTCTCATAAAAGATGATCAGCGTGCATTTTGAGCATGGTTGAAGGAATTGGGGATCTGTACTCTATAAAGGAAAAGACTCAGCTTGGGGGGGGGGAGAAGATAGTTGTACTAAAGTACTTCAACAGTGGTCAAAGGAAAGAGGAATAAGACTAGTTCTGCCTGGCTCCAGGGGCACAAACAGAAGCAAAGGGTACAAGGAAAAGACAGTGGGTTTCTCCTCACTAGCGGTTCTATGACCTTTGGGGTGTGGGTGTGGCAAGGCTAAATTGAATCCTCATTTTTGGTATGGTTGGATTAGATGGCCTCTGGGGTCCCTTCCAACTCTGATTATTTCCTTTTTGGGGGGTGGGGATTTTTATGAGGAACAACAGTATAAAAACCAAATTCAGGTAATAAACTGACAAATCAGTAGCAAAAAAATTATCATTATTCTAAAGAGACCATAAGCCCAAAACATAACTGGCACTACCAACCTAAATCATTTCACTTTTCCTTTACTCCCCCCCCATTGGAATTTTATTTAGCACAATTTTAGTTAGTGACAATTCATACATGTAAGTGTTTTCACAAACAGCAAAGTATTGACAATCTATGACCAGTTGAAAAAAGGTCTTCTAAAGGAAAAGAAAGATTAGTCTTAGATAAAACTATGGATAGGATTTAAATGAAAGGTTAATGAGTACAAGGTATTATAAGAGATTCTGTAACATTCAAATTGAGAAAATTGAAGAGAATTTTTCAATAAAAATATTAATCATTACTGCTTTACCTTGGTGTTCTCTTGCCTGAATGAACGCTCTCACTGTCTCCTGTGTTCAGTGATGCCAAAGAAAGGCTAGAGACTGAAAAAACACGATAAATTCGTGACCCTGGATAAAAACAAAGTTAGATTTTAAAACAGGTAAATAGCAAAGAGTCTGTTCATTAGATAACACCAGCATATGGAGAGTGAGCTTCTACAATATTTTTTCCACTCGGTATTCATCTTAACTTGTAATATGCTGCATGCATATATGTAGAGTTTGTCAATTTTGTAACATTTAAACATGAATATATAACACATTATTGGCATACTCATGATAAGAAAGTATAATCTTAATTTGTTGCTAAAATTTGCTATTTTCGGAAGGCAAGCTCTTTAACTGACATGAAACAATAATCCTGTAAAGATTTTAATAAAAACAACCAAGAAATCCAACTCTGCAAGTCATAAGGCTTCTTCAGAAATCTTTCATTGGCAGGTGGAAAAATTAAGCTTTTTAATTATAGAAACTTTTTAAAGGCAATACTAAATATTTTCTCCACTAAAGTTCTAGTCTGATGCCTCCTCATGACATGGAGGGAACCTTGTACTTACTAGCTGTGTGACCTTGGGCAAGTCACTTAACCTCTCTGCTTCTGAAACTGAAAAGCAAATGACCTCAACCTCCCTTTCGGCTTCAAATCTATAATCCTATTAAATCACTCATAGTTGAAGTATTAAGTATTTATGTGATATTTTTTTCCAGAGATATCTATTGAGTAGTGTCTCAAATGTAACCAATACATAATTCTTGTACATACGAGCAACAATATTTTGTTGAATGCAATTACTATACTGGGGATTTTCTTAGGTTTTCAAAAAGACTAAGAGGATCTTGTCAAAATTTCCAAAATATTAGATCATAAGAAAATACGGATTTGGGGGAATAAGAAGAAACCATGCAGAAATGAAAGAGAAAAGATATTAATTCAAGATACAAGAAATGAAGATCTTTAATTAGTTTCTACATTAAAGGAGCTTTTTAAGGACTTTTTACCTTACATTTCTTATTATGCTGAAATCCTTCTTGTCCATTTCATGTTTCCCAAATTACAAAACATTCCTAAGTTTACAAGTGCAAGAATGGGTTAGTAAATTTAAAAGAGTTCAACAGCGTCAAAAGTACCACAAAAGGTTAGTGTTTATATTGGGGGTTTTTAACATTCACATCTGTGTTGCTATATATATGCATGCAGACATAACATCACCTTCATCTGCTAATTTTGGCTTTCCAATTAAGATGCATGCAGATTTCTAAGGTAGGTTTGTCAATTTAGCACAAGAAGCTAATCGATGCAAGGTCAAGTTAGTATCTCAAACCAAGCTGGTGTTTTTATATGAACAGACTCTTTCTAACAAGAGGCTACCTGGTGGACCTTTGATTGGTGTCTTAGGAGATTCAATGTGATCCCTGTGAATAGATTTCGGCCGCTGCTTTTTTTGTTTTGCTGCATGAGGGCGGGGCTTAATCACTGTATCCATATCTTCCATGAGTTTCAGCTGTTTTCTTCTCATATATTCTTGCCTAATAAATTCTCTACGTGCTCTTTCATCTTCTTTCTTCTGGCGTTCTTCCTCAGTTTTACGCCTATGAAATCGAACACAGTTAAATTCCTAATATTACAGATCACAGCTTAAAGCAAAACTATATGAAAGAGTATGTTTATATGAAACAAGCCAATTATTAGGTATCAGAAGCATTCCAAATAATTTGGTTGTGTCCACAAATAATTTTCCTGAAATAACCATTAATTTTACTTCACAAAGGATACCACTCAATTATAGAAACTTAATTTTCTTTAAAAATATATTTCTATACAATTAGACTTTTAAATACTTTAAGCCTCATGAGAATATGCTACTTCATTTAGGGGAAAATACAGTCTGAAGATGCTCTGAAAACTTTTAGAAATTAATACATTTGTCTACACGTATAGCATACTACAGAACTAATAATACCAGAGTGCTTAAATCCTATTAATGAATACAAATGAATAAGACATACTATTCTAATATACGAAACAATTCAATTACCTTGTTTCTTCCTTCTTATGCTCTAATTCTGCTTCTAACTGCTGTTTTCGAAGTAAAGTCTCTCTTTCTCTCCTCAATCGTTTCTCCAACAGAGCTGCCCGTTTCATGGCCATATCATTCTCTGCTTTTTGATCATCCTAACAACAGGGGAATTTAGGAGAAAGCAAATGAACAACCTCAGGTGACTATACTCTAATTTTCAAATATTTCATATTCGGTAGTGGCTGTGTTTCTAGCTGAAAATATGAACTATTTGCACAACAGGCTGTTATGGAAAATTTATGCAAATCTACTAGGTATATTTCACATTAGGCAGTATAAGGTGATGCAAGACAGAAATAAAACTTCCATAAAAGCATATCTAGTAACACTGAATTTCAAAATAGTTCTTTTGCTCATATGGTCAGAGATTTAGAACTAGAAGGGCCCACTAAGGTAATCTAGTCCAATCCTCCTCTTTTATAGATGAGAAACTGAGGCTCAGAGAAGTTAAGTAATTCATCTGGGATAATGCAGCCACAAAGATGGCAGACATGGGACTAGAACCTATGCTTACATAGTTTAATGTATGTGAATATTGAAAGTACAAGTACAAAAAATATTTTCAGCAGCTCTTTTAGTGGTGGCAAAGAATTAGAAATTGAGTGGATGTCCATCAATTGGGGAATGACCGAACAAGTTGTGGTATATGATTGTAATGGAATACTATTTTACTATAAGAAATGCTCTCAGAAAAACTTGGAAAGATTTACATAAACTGATGGAAAGTGAAATAAGCAGAACCAGAACATTGTGTACACAGTAAGAGCAGTATTGTATGATGATCAACTGTTAATGACTTAACTATTCTCAGCAACACAATGATCCAAGACAATCCCAAAGGGCTTATGATGAAAAATCCTATCCATCTCCAGAGAAAGAAATGATGGAATTAGAATACAGGTAAAAGCATACTTTTTTAATTTTAATCTTCTTGTGGGTTTTTTTCCCAGGGGCAGGGATTGTTCTGTGTTTTCTTTCACAACATGACTAATATGGAAATGTGTTTTACATAACTATGCACGTATGTATAATCTATATTATACTGCTTGCCTTCTCAATGAATGAGGAGGGGAGGGAGAGAATTTAGAGCTAAAAATGTTTAAAAAAAGAATGCTAAAATTGTTTTTACATAATTGTGGAAAAAATAAAATATTGGATAAAAAAATAAAATGGAAGTACATGTAAAATGAATTCATTGAGATTATTTAACATTACTTGGAAAAATGAAATAATCAGGTATTAATAGAATAATTTATTCACAAGCTAAAAATATAACATCAGTGTGAAAAATGGTAAAGACGTGGACTGGATAAGAATACAGTTAAAAGGGCTAATCAAATCCAATGCTGATTAATAGATTCATATCAACTTAAAAGAATATCTCTAATGGAGGGCATCAGGCTCTGTCCTTGCAAGAGAATATCGTTCAGCAAAGAGATGAAAGAAATGAAGTCTGGAAGGGACAGATAATGATCAAAAGTCTGGAACAAGAGGGCTGAAGGTAAAGTTCAAGAGTGATAAACATAAGTTTATCACACCCAGGTTAAAAAAAAGCCAGTTTCCAAGTACAGGATGGAGATGTTCATGGAGTCAAAGCTCTAGCAAAAGAGCTGTTTGTGTGACCAGGCTCAATGTTTGCCCAAGTGGAGCATGTTTAATGACATGATGGTGGTTCAAACACTAATGCAGACACAGGCAACCTTAATAACCTAATCACATTTCAAGGCAGAGTGGCAATACTTTTGTGAGGTACTCAGGTGGGGTCAGACACATGGACAACTCTGTTCTGTTCTGGGCATGATGGTTTGTAGCAATTCCCCAAGGTTCCTCTGAGAAGCCTGTTCAAAGCCTTCTTCTATACTCCCACCTAGACGGCCAATGCAGGGCCGCCCTCTGCTGGCCAATTTAGGAATATGTTCCACAATATAGGCCTGAAGAAGACATCTGTTTTAGATTTCTAGGAGAAACCATGATTTGCTGAGTATTCCCTTCCTCACTCCAGTTACATAATTTTCCCTATACCTTAATACATTATGAAAATGGGTATACTTTATATAGTCCTATTAATTTGTCACACTTTTAAAAAATATAATTGCATATACTGTCAGTCTAAGTTGATGTGATATTAGTTTTGCTGAACTGATTCTTTTTCATTTTTTAAAATAATTCTCCATTACAAGGGACGGCTCTCTGAGTAGGAGAGGGGGAATGATATATTTGGAAATTAAAGTGATATGTAAAACAAAAGATTTCAATGAAAATTTAAAGTAAATGTGTGAAAGAAGAAATGGGTTTAAAAAAAGAGAGCTGTACGCAAGATTCGCATTTTCTAATCCCTTTCCGAAATCGGCAATTCTTTAAGAGACATGACAAATTTTAATTTTGAAAAGGCTTTTTACAGAGGACTTACAGCAGGGAGGGGAATCAGGGAGCATTTTGTAAACATGCAAACTGATGCCTATATTCAAAGAGGACATTTTAGCATCAGATCTGATATATTATCTGGCAGATGTCAGCACAACTTAAATTACATACCTTAAAAAAGAATCCACAGCACACTTTCTGGTCATCATCAAATTGTTCTTTGTCACTTTCTCCTTCATATTTTTCAACAGATACATCAGCCTTATCAGGAGGTTTCAAGTCTGAGAGGGAAACTTCAATTAAATTAACATTTTTAGGAGCTGGAGCTGGCAAAGTGGAAGTCTGAGGTGGTACAGTGGGTTGATTGATTTGATCTTCATTTGGTGTAAGACACACCGTCTCTGTAATGGGTTGTGACAATACTTCAGAAACTGATGACTCCACAGGTTTGAGCTCCTTTTCCTCTAGTTTGGGAACATGCTGTTCCAAAGCCCCTTTGGATTCTGCTTCCTCCTTCACTTCTTCTGTGGATTTAGCTTCCTTTAACTGAGGTTCACACACACGCTCTCCATCATCTCCAAAACATACAAAAGATCTGGTCTGAATGGGAACTTGACTTGGTGAGAATCTCCTCAACCGAGGAAGGCTATCTACAGACCTAGGCGGGGTTAAGGTGCGATTTAAAGGTGTTATTTTGAGTTCATTTGGTCTAGGAGTCCTTTGAATTTTAACAGGGAAGGAGGAGGTCTTTCTGTTAGAAGACTGTGGAGATGGATGAGTTGGACGAGGGGAGTCTGAAGAGAATGGCACAATTGGAGATGACATTCCTGTTTGCCTGGAAGATTTAAATTCTCTAATCTGTTTTTGTGGAGAAGGTTGTGGAGGTGAAATCACCCAAGACTGCTGTTCCCTCATCTGCATTAACATCTCTTGTTGCAACGACAAACGTTGCATTTCTTGTTGTAGAAAATGAAGAGATGAATTTAGCTTTTCAATGGATTTTGTATACTCTAAAATTTCTCCTTCATTTAAAGTCTCTTCAGAGGGGCTTGCCAAGTTCCATTGCTTTTCAGGATCTACAGGTGTGGTTGGAGACTTCAGCCATTTGCCTTGAGAGTTCTCAATACCGTCTTTCATTACTTCTGCTGCAGACTTACTAGACCGTACATCTGCTTTCTGTGATTCCTTGGTTCGATCAGTGTAGACTTTCTCATCCTCAGCACCAGCTGCTTCTTCTCGAAGAGGGCATATTCCATCTCCTTTCTTTTTCACGACAGTGAGGAAGGCTGTTCTGCCCATTTTCTGTCTCTGCTTGGTGAAAGCCGCTTCCATCTTCTTCTTCTGTGCTTCTATAGCTCTCCTTTTTTCCTCCAGTTTCATTCTCAGATGGACCATCTCAGAAGCCAGCAGCTGGGTACTATCTCTTCCTTGAGGAATTGGGGCTTCTTCAGGGATCTGGGCCCAAGAAACAATATGAGGAATATTGAGCTCAGAGCCTTCTGGTGTGGTTTTCTGAGAACTGCTCCCACTACTTCTGCCATCTGTATGATTCAGTTTTCTGAATTTCTGCTCAGCAAAGCTTGTCATTTTAACTCCTGAGCTAGAAGAAGCACTGCTGCCTGGTTGAGATCTGGTGCTCATAGTACTTGGACAAGGACTTAAAGCTTCTCTGTGGTTGTTAACTCGCATATCATAATCTTGAACAAACTTGGAGGGCTCTTCCATGTCTGAGTCCATACTCACAGTGTAGTCTCTCAAAGAAGAATCTTCATCCATCGTTTCTGGAATATCTTCTGAAGGAACGTGAATTCCAGTATCTACCTCTGTAGTGTCAGTCACAGGACTCAGAGCACCTTTTGTGTCAGTTATGATGTCAGGACTAGATGGATTTAGTTTGAAATCTGAATTGAGGAGACTCATTTCCTGGCTATGGAGAAAGAACCCATTTGTGATTTGGTCTGACTGGAGGGTACAGGGAGATTTGTCAGTATCATGAATTATTTGCAAGGCTTCTTCAATGCTTGGTGTTTCAAGCTGGTTGCCAAACTCATCCAGAGGTACCCTATTTTGCAAAGCTCCATTTGGAAGCTTATAATGAATATTTTCATTAGAATTTAGTTCATTCATACTATGGGGTGCACAAGATTTGAGGTCACTTTGAGAGTCTATATTATTTTCTTCTTCAATGCTTTCTGTTTCCTCTTCTCCATTCACTGGCTTGAAGGACAAATTTTTCCTAATGTGTTTAGGCATACGATTGTTGTTTAGTGTAAGACCTTCATTACTAAGAGATCGAGTGATTCCTCTGTTTGTTGTAGATCTCCGGACACTATTTTCTTTATCAAAAGAAATATCAAATGAAACTCCATGCACTGATGATCTTTAAAAAGAAAAAAATGAGATAAAATTTTTAGATAATTCAAGAAAAGAACAGCTTCAAATATAAGATAATTTGGGATGAACCTTTTAGGGAGAAAATATTTTCTTCTTTCTACTTTCTTATAATTATGGAGATTTCAAGGAAGATGTCAGGAGGTGCAACCTACCCACCAAGCTTCTAAATTTAGCCATATTTAATCCCTTACACAAGTACATGCTTGTCTAATGCTTCCCTTAGTTTAGGGACTAAATACAAACTTGGATTAGGTAATCTGGTTAACAGATTTACTTGGTGGCTATATTTAAAAATAACTTCTATTATTTACCTTTTTTCTTTGGGCCATGTTCCTATGAAGCCATCAACATAAGACATAGATGTAGACCTTCTAATTCCCCCTTCAAAAACAAAACAGAAACATTTTATCACGAGATAACAATTTTTTTCTTTTAAGAAAACAAGAACTTTTATAAACCTAAGTATTAGCATTACAAAAAGCAAAGTAACAATTTGAAAAACTGCAGATTTTCTAATTAAATGAAACAAAGTAAATGAAACACAAGCTATTTAATCCAGCTACATTAGCCACTATTTTCAGGATAAAGAATGACCACTCCTATTTATTTATAAATGCTTATTCTTGGCAATTATTTCAAAGCCAAAACAAATACATGTAAAATATAACTAAAGCTCATCCTCTTTTAATCTTTCACTTTTTTACCTGAATCAGATGGTGGTTGGGGGTAGCGATGTCTAGCAGGCAGATGATGGGATTGGGAAAATGTAGTACCTTCCCTAAAACAAATCAATGTAATGTTACACATTAATTTACACAAAATTACACAAAGATTTACACAAAAAATTCTGGGTATCATGGCTGAACATATAAACAACCTCTCCACCCCTCATGCTATACTATAAAGATTAAGAAATAGAAACTTTATAGTTTTCAAACTCCAAACCTATTAATCTATAGGAAAACAGTAACGATTGTGATCATATGTGAGGCAGCTAGGTGGCACAGGGATAGAACAATGAACCTGGGAGTCAGGAAAACCTGAGTTCAAATCCTGTCTCAGACATTTACTAGCCAATCTGATGAATGTGAGGTGATACTTCAGAATTGTTTAATTTTTTTAGTTATTAGTGATTTTGATGATTTTTTTCATATGGCTATTGACAGCTTAGATTTCTTCTTCTGAAAACTGCTTAATTCCTCTGACCACTTATCAATTGGAGAATGGCTCTTTTTTTTCTTGAAAATTTGACCGAGTTCTCCATGTCTTTTTTTTTTTTTGAGGCAATTAGAGTTAAGTGACTTGCCCAGGGTCACACAAGTAGTAAGTATCTGAGGTTGGATTTGAATTTAGGTCCTCCTGACTTCAGGGCAGGTATTCGATCCACTGCATCACCTAGCTGCCCCAGTTCCTTATGTATCTTAGAAATGAGACTTTTGTCAGAGATAAAAAAAATTGCTGCAAAGATTAGCAAATTCACATTAAAAAATAATATGATACAAACCATATCTGATCTTAAAATGAATACAGGGAGAACTCAACTGAATGGACTTCCTTGGCATCTTGAACCAATCAATCAAACAGATGAACCTATTCCTATGCACACTTACCCAAAAAGAGAAGTTGATTTACTTTTAGTAAAGTGTACCTGAGTAGCTGAAACAAGAATGAATTAAAAAAAAAAAGTTTTGTGGGCTTTGGTTTTTTTTTAAGTATACAAGTATAGCGGGGAGTTTGAGGGCATATTTAGAGTAGAATTTCTTTTGATGTCTACCTGGAATATGAATCTTTAAAAATTTAGTTAAAAAAAAAAAAAGGACAAAGAATAAACTGTGTACAGTGGAACAAGTACTTGATTGGCAATCAGAAGCCCTAGTTTGGAATCCTAGTTCTGCCACTTACTACCAGTGTAATTTTGGACAAGTCACAGTATCTCTGGGCCTCAATTGCCTAATATATAAAAAGAGAAGGTCATATAGTATAACCAAGAGTCAATAGCTCTTCCAGCTCTTGAAGGCTGAGCCTGTGATACTAAATACTGACACTGGCTTTACTTCCCTCTTAATTTTTTTTAAATTACTGAAATCCTAAAATCAGAACCAACATGGACAGATGCATGGATGGGTAAAATTAATCTGGTGCATATTGTATAGTTAAAACAATATCTTGGGGGCGGAGCCAAGATGGCGGCTAGAAAGCAGGGACTTGCCTAAAGCTCTGCCCCAGGACCCTCCAAACACCTATAAAAATGGCTCTGAAC
This sequence comes from Trichosurus vulpecula, assembly GCF_011100635.1. Lineage (NCBI taxonomy): Eukaryota > Metazoa > Chordata > Mammalia > Diprotodontia > Phalangeridae > Trichosurus > Trichosurus vulpecula. The sequence goes on along the minus strand of NC_050576.1, from coordinate 101,027,724 downwards.
AAATTCTAGAACTGCAGAACCCATGAAATAGCAGAGGGAAGCAGGGCTCCAGCCCAGGGACAGCTTGGATGGTCACTGGGTAAGGTCTATCCCTTGGAGCTGGGAGCAGAGTAGAGCAGAGCCCAGCGTGAGCAGCATCTAGACCAACCAGACCAGGAGCCAGGCAGAACAGGCCTTAGCACCCTGAATCAGTGAGCTGTGGCAGTTACCAGACGCTCAACCCACAAACACCAAAGACAACGGTGGGAAAAGCTGCGGGGACTGAGTGAAAGGAGTTCACGGTTCAGCCACAGTCCCGGAGGTAGCGGGGGTGGTACAGCTCTGAGGACAGAACTACAGCTGCAGTTGCTTCCGGCCCCAGGCCTACCTGGTGGGAGGAATGAAGTGGTGGATCAGAGGGGGAGTGCAGAGCCTGCTTAAGATCTGAGTCGCAGTCTAGGTTGGCGGTTCTTGGGGGAGGAGGAGCAATGGTGTGGCAGAGCTAGCTGTGTAGAAATAGCTCTGAAATCAACGGCGCATCCCCTCAAGCCTGGGACAAAGTACTCTCTACAACACAAGCAGTCATACCCCGACGAAAAACTCAAGGGTCAAGTAGTTGGCTGGGAACATGGCCAGGCAGCGAAAACGGACTCAGATTCAGACTCAGACTCCCTCCAAGTCTAATAAGATGTTTCTACAGCACAGCAAGGTTTACAAAGGGCTTCCCCAACATTCTATGAGGTCAAATAGTACAAGTATCACAAGCTGAGAAAATGGAGGCTCTGAGAAGTCAATAGGGCCATACTCATCTAGTCATCAGGCAGAGGTAGAATTAGAACTCAAGTTTCCTGACTCCAAGTCCAGCACTCTTTCTCACTAGATGACGTTGCATCTCTCAAGCAAAATTTTATTTTTTGTCCAGGAACAACAAAATCAGTAATATAGATGGATCCCCAGTTAATTCTTACTTATCTACAACAATGGGAACAATAAGGTGGATAATAAAAAAATAAATTGTCATTCAAGATAAATTAAATGTGTACTTCAGAATGCATTTCTACATGCAATTAACTCTTCATTATCAGTTCTAATAAGAGATAATTCATGTAAATGAGAACACTGAACTATTAAAAATCATCTATGTGGATCTGCAATTCGTTTTTACACATATATTTTAATATATATGCTTTTCACATCCTAGGAATTTAAAACGCAGCAAGCGTGATGATGAAGCCACACCTGCAAGATCTGGGTGCTGGTAAAAGCAAGCAGCACCCTCCTCCCCAACGTTCTCCAATTAATGATAGGGAAGGAGAACACACCTTAATGAGTGAGGCTGAGATCTGGCCTGAGTCAGCCTCTGAAGCGGGGAAAATTAAGTATTTCTTTTTTCCTGATGAATGAGCACAGGTTGGGGGTAAAAGAGATAGTGACCTTAGTGTTTCACTTGAAACACATTCCCTTCCAGTTTCTTTTGGGCTATGGACTGCATAATTTTTAAAGAGTCAACAGAAACTGTTCCCATTCATTTTCTATACTTATGGCCCTCTTCTCATCCCTCCAAAACTACTCCTTGTCACTTGTTTGGTTTTTATAGGATGATCAGCTTGCAAACCCAGAAGTGGAAGGGGCCTCAATCTAGTCCACCTCCCTCTTTTTACAGATAGGAAAACTGAAGCCTGAGGAGGTTGAGTGACTTGCCCAAGACCACACAGGTAGCTGCAGAATGGAGATGTTACCTTTCTGTTAAAAAACCATGCCAAAAGCTGTGGCTTTAATGTATTAGGGCTAACCCTGCATATCCATATAACTTTACCTGCCCTTGTTTTAGCCAGGAAGAAAAATGCTATAACTTTTAAATTTCTTAGCTAAAAGGTATAAAAAGCCTGGGTGTTCTAAAACATAAAATAAATGAAAAAGGCTCAATTCATCTTCCGGAAGATGGAAATAAACACAGAAAACAGAGAAAAAAATATATCAATTTCAAATAAAAAAAAACAAATTAGAGATTCCAAAATAAAAATAAACTTTAGATTTTGATAAACAGATATTAAAAGTTGCTTACAGGATCTGTTGCAAAAACATCCAACATTAATTCCCTGTGTACTTTGTGCAGGGTTTAGAAGCCAGGATACGTTAAAACGGCAGGGAAATGGTTTTAATCAAGTCAAAATTTTCATTTTGCTTTTAATTCAGTTTCCTGATTTTAAGAACTAAAGCAAAATAACACCACAAAATGTACATATAGTAATTTTGGTACTATTATGTTGCTGAGATCTACTAGTAACAACCATGTGGAATTTTTTTTTTAATGTAAAAATGAATGCCTTAAAGATTAAAGCTCATATTTTATATACTTAAAAAAATCTAATAATACATTTGTCCTACAGAGTATGAGTTAACTTAAATTTGCTTTAACAAATCTTACAAATTGCTATAAAAGTTCAGTTTTGAGATGGCTATCAGGAATTCAGAGTACACTTTTTTACAGAAATTAGGTAGCTCAAAGAATACTTTATTTAGATAAAGGTGTTAAAGACTATTTAAAGATGGTTTTCAAGGGCTATGAAAACCCATATAATATTATAAAAACCCCTGCTTATCTTAAAGGTAATTAGCATTTGCTGTAGTTTCTTTAGTAATACTGCAAGAATGGTCATACATCACTGTTATTACCTTGTAGGGAAGTCAGAACTGCATGAACCATCAGTAAAGTTTCTTTTGGCAGCATTCAATACTGGAACAGAAGGCATATCTTTCACAGGTTCAGCTAGAAAAGAAGATTAAAGCCTTAAGTTACAATTTTCTTTAGTGGATGTTTTAGTATTTCCAACATTAAATAAATTTAGAAGTCAAATAATGTAATTTAAAGTCTAAAAAAATAAATTTCACCTAAAGTAGCATAAATATGGTAGACAACATGAGAAAAATGTTCTTTCAAAATTTGGATGGGACCAGAAAAGGAGTAAAACTCCACTTCATCCCCAGCAGTCAGTCAGTTAAGTCATCTACTATTTATTAAGCACCTACTAAGTCACAGACACTATGCTAAGCAGAGGAGATACAAAACACTAGTCCCAGTTCATGAGGCCAGGCAGGGGAACACAGCACAATTATATACAAACAAGATATATACAGGAAAAATGTTGAGCTAGATTACCTTAAAAGTTAGGCACTAAACTACAGAGAACTGGGAAAGGTTTCTTGAAGAAGATGGGACTTTGGTTGAGACATGAAGGAAGCCAGAGAAGAGAGGAGGTGAAGGTGAGAAGGGAGAGCATGCAGGTATGGGAGACTGCCACAGAAAATGTTTGGAATCAGGACATGGAGTGTCTTAGTCAAGGAACAGCAGAGGCCTATGTCACTGGATTGGTGGGGAGTAAGGTGTAGAAAGACTGGAAAAGTAGGAAGAGGTCAGGTTATGAAAGGCTTTGGAAGCCAAAAAGAATATTTTCTATTTGATCCTGGAGGTAACAGGGAGCCACTGGCATTTACTAAATAGGGAGAAGGACAGGGGAAAACAGCCACACTCTCATTTTAGGAAGATCAATCTGGCATCTGAGTGGAAGATGGATTGGATTGGGGAGAGTCTTGAAGGTGGAAGACCACCCAGCAGGGCAGTGCTACAGTCCAGGTGTGAGGTGATAAAGGCCTGCACTACAGGGGTTGCAGCATTAAGAGGAGAGAGAAGAGGGCATAGGAGAAATATTACAAACAACAACAGGACTTAACCACTGATTGCATATGAGGAGTAAGTGAGAGTGAGGAGTCAAGGGTGGCATCTCTAGCACTGGCAAGGTCTAAAGAAAAATGCTTTGATCTAGAAAATATCTGGAGAACAGAAGAATCCTAAACAAATTGATAGCTAGTTGTTCTACTGGTGACTGAATGGCTGAACTGAAGTCAACAGAACTGTCTCATTGCACTTTCAATATTCAAGAGGGTAGAGTCAGGAAGGAAAGAGTTACCTTGGGGTTGAATATGAACAGAGGCAAAATGATAGAAATCAGGATAGGGCACCTGAAACTGTCATTCTCTAAGGTTTCACTTAAGTTTATATCTCTATACTTCTGATATTCTCCCCCTTAGTAATCTAATAAAAGCATTATCAAATCCCAAGCTTTGCAAACTGGACCTGAGGGATAAGAGAATACTGATACCTGAGAAGAGATTAAAGGAGATTGGGAGCAACTACCAGGGATAGTCTCAAGTCTCTGTAGGTTTGGGGAATTTTACAAATTAAAGTAAGGTTTTAAGAGAACAAGAATAAGAATCATCAAAGAGTGATGTTTTCTTATTACTCCAGGGTTTTTCCTTATAAGTGTTAAAAGAAAAATCATAGCAAATACTTGTTTCTCCACTAAAGTAATTTTTAAAAATGCAACTCTTTCTAAGCAATTCCTGAAATCTTCCAGATTTTCTATAATTATGCTGTAAAGCTTGTCAAAAAAAAGTCAGCTATAACTGGATAAATCCTGAGTAAAATTAGAATAAAAGCAGAGATATTTTAAAATGAATGGAAACTTGGTATTTTATTTAGCCAAAATTTCCATAGAATTTTAACCAGATGTGAATGTCTTCATTTTTTTTTACCTTATACACAGTATTAGAGGAAGTATGGTATTCTTCCTATACAGTAATTAAACAAGGGTCTCCTCTCACCCAACCAAGAGAGAACATTTCACTGAAAAGGAAATTCAAACATGTCCAGGTTAAGCTTCTGCAAATCATTAATGAAGAAGGTTTGGGTTGTTTCTTTTCATAATCGCTTCATTTTTGTAACTACTGGAATGGATGTATCTGGATATTTTAAACTGAAGGCTTTAAATGGTATTCTTATAGATGATCTACTGAAAACTGGTCCTTAGTTAAAACTTAATTGAATATAGGTATTCACTATGGTGACCAATATGCAGGCTTTTTAAAAAAAAACAGAACTTATAAAACAAGGAGAAATGAGGCATAAATGATTTTAATCTAATAACTGTGGGATTAAGACCATCTATCAAGTCATAAAAGGGCTACCATTACACATCATCAGAAAAGGCACCCGCACTATAGAGGGGCCCATACATCTCTTAAGAATACAATCTGGCCTAAGGTATGGTGTTTAAACTGAATTTAGCTCATTATAGCAGATAGAAAGATTGTATGGAGCAAGGAGTGTTCCTCCTACCAAAAGTATAGTGATCCTTTGCTTTTCATTTTTTGCCTAATACAACATGACCTGGAGCTAAGCAAAAGCTCCCCCAAATATGGAATACACAATTTTCTCAATCCTGCAAATGAGGAGAATCCACTAAACAGAAGAGAAAATTTGGCTCTGTTGTTTGCCCGGAAAAAAAGCCTACTAGGGTAACTAGGTGCAGCTGTGGGTGGAGTGAGGGACCTGCAGTCAGAAGACCTGAGGTCACACCAGGCCTCAGATACTTATTAATTGTGTGATCCTGGTCAAATCACTTAACTTGTGCCTGCTTCAGTTTCCTCATCTGTAAAAATGGTGCTAACAACAGCACCTGCCCTCTAACCTGAGATCATATTTATAAAGCTCCATGCAAACCCTGAAGGGCTACAGACATGTTAGCTATGATTATGACTGTCAGGAGGAAGAGGACAGAGACTAGTTCATTTTCCTCATTTTGCTATTGTGCTAGGTGATAAAGGGGGAGGGATCTGTTGTTTTGGTAAGGACATCCTGGAGAGGCAGAGCAAGTGACAACTATATTGCAGGAGACAAGAGAAAGAGCAGGACAAACACAGAGAAATCTATGGTCACTTAAAAAAAAATCAACTTTAGAAAGAAGTAAGAGAAAGGGGGCAGCTAGGTGGCGCAGTGAGTAGAGCACTAGCCCGGGAGTCAGGAGGGCCTGAGTTCAAATTTGACTTCAGACACTTGACATGTACTAGCTGTGTGACCTTGGGCAAGTCACTTAACCCCAACTGCCTGGCCCTCCCCCCCCAAAAAAAGAGGCAAGAGAAAGTTTGTTATCTTGTTTTGTGATTTGAACCCTGTACATTTACACAGAAAAGAATTGGAGAAAAAAAAGAGAGTGTACTACAATAACAACAGTTACAAGTTAAAAATTACAACGTTAAAGAAGCAAACCCTCAATGAAAACATTTTTTCTACAAAAATATATTTTCAGTTTTATAATGGAAGTCAGAGAATTTTTAAAATTTTTGCTACATCAAATTTTGCTTTAGAGATAACATTTCAGGAACACCTCTTTGCTTTGTACTTCTATGGGTATTTGTAAGTAAGCTTCTTCACTTCTGTTACTGTTTTCATTGATAAAATGAGACATTTGTAAGTATGCTTAAACACATGCTTGTCTATAGCAGGCTCTTAATAAAATGCTTATTCCCTTCCCTTGCTTATGCAAATTTCCTTTCTCAAAAGCCTTGAAATCAATGGAACATAATATCTGAAAATTTACAAAATGTTAGGCTCCAACATTTGAATAAAAAGTATTCTTAAACAAGGTTCAGCTATCAAGTAAAAAAATAATTCTAATGGATTTGGAATATTTTAGCCTTAAAATGCTCTAAATCTCATTTAAGGATGGGAGTAGGCTTATAGGGTATAACAGAAACTTGGGCAAGAAGTGTGTAATCTGGTAAATATGGTGCTAAAGTAACTCAATGCCAGCCAGGGCATCACAGGTTTTGACCTTCCATTTAAGTCCTTCCCCAATATCTCTTTTTATGCAGTTTCCATTGCCCTGTCCTTACCAATTCAGCACCTTGGACCCTCACCCAGAAGGGACAGTTTTTCAAGATCCTCATAAGTGATTCATGCCAAAGCATGGTTTTGTAAGTGTCACAGGCCTGCCCTTTAAAAGGGTGGGCAAGCGGTGGTTATACACAACCTTCTTCTGTTTTTATTTTGCATAGGCTCACGAAAAACTTTTAAGTTTTTGTATTTGTCTTTACCTTGTGGGTGACTGACAACACGAGGCTGTACAAACGATGGCTTCACAACTTCAAACCACCAGAACAGCTCTGCCATGAACACTAAATAATTATTCTGTAAAAAGGTTAAGAAAATTAACATAAAATCCCAATTAAACAAAACTTGATCCTATGTGGGAAAAAAAAGGTATGGAATTAAATCTGAAAGTTATAAATATACCAGCTTTGCTCCTGACTCCCTGGACTTTCCTTGGGTATTCTGGGTTCTAAGTAACAAAGACTCCAGACAGAATTTTGTGAGTGATTCTTAGTTATGCTGAAATGTGCAAACATAAAATTTATTTTTAATAAGCATTAAGTTTGGCACACCGGTAACACAAACTTGCTATTTTCTTATCCTTATTGGAAAATACCATCTTTAAATTTTTTTTGCAAATATTTATCACACTTAAAGGCCTACGCCCTCAAACGCATGTATTACTAGAAAAGTCCACATTAAAAAAACACCACACAGTATAAAAACTAGAAACATGAAAATGAATGAAGAGGAAATTGAACCCAAGTATTCACTACACACACTCTTTCCCTTGTGAGAATCACATATGAACTTCTTTAACAAGATACAAAAGAAGTGAATGACCTTCCACACCAACCTAACCTCCCACTCAAACTTTTCAATTAATGGCACTATCCCCTGTTCTGGTGACCCAAGCTCAAAAACCTGTAGGCTCCTTTGCAAGTTATGTACCCTTCAGGGCCCTGGGCAATTTCCTAAGATGTTAAGTTGCTGAGAAAGGTCTCCATGCCTTGATAAAAGGGAGTTTCTTAGAACAATGAACTCATATGTGCAATCTCTAGTCCTGTCCCTATAGCCTGCATCTAGTCAGCTACCAGATTCTGCCAGGAACTCCTCTGAAGGATATTTGTCACATCCTCATTCCTATAATTGTCTCAGTTTAGAGCAAGATGATGTTACATAACATCTAGGCCACCCCCACCTTTTACAGATGAGGGTACTGAGTCTGAGAATTGATGATGATGATGATGATGATAACTCCCACCTGTATAGTCCTACACAGGAGGCAGCTAGATGACTCAGTGGATAGAAAGCTGAGCCTGGCGTCAGAAAGACCAAATTCAGACTCAGCCTCGGACACTTATTAGCTGTGGGACCCTGGGGAAGTCACTGCGCCTCTATTTGCCTTAATCCGCTGAAGAGAAACGAGAAGAAAATGGCAAACCACTCCAATATCCCTGCCAAGAAAGCCCCATGATGGGGTCACAAAGAGCTGGACATGACTGAACAAGTGAACACCATATAGTTCTTTAAGGCTTACAAAGTACTTTCCTCATAATCGGAGATGAATAAGCAAAAGTTATAATACTCCCATTTTACAGATGGGGAAGGTGAGGATAAGAGAGCCGAAATGATTGGCCAGGGCTGTAGCCCAAGGTTCCCGTCGCCTGGTCTGCTGCTTCTACCATTCCAGACCCTAGTTCTGAAATGGATCACCTGTTTTGTGGATTACAATAGTGTCAGACTTTTTTCTACTTTTTGTGTCTCTATCTTTTAAAATATCTTGAACACACAACTGCCAGATTAACCTTCCTTAAATATCGTTTTAGTCACACATTCAACAAACATTTAACTGGATATGTCTAAGTTCTAAGACAATGTACTCAGAGAAGTGGGGTTACAAAGATGAGTGAGGAGCTTATGGAGACAGGATAAATTAAAAAGTAATTATGATATCAGGTAGAATGTGACACATGACAGAAGGTATGTACTACACAAGTGGGAGTAGGACAGATATTAGAAAAAGCTTAATGGAGGAGATGGTCTTTATATGAGTTGGACTTTAAACAAACAGGCAGGCTTTTGACAGGTGAAGATGGCACCTGGGGAAGGAAGCATTGTGGGCAGAAAGAACCAAGTATCCTAAGGCAGAAAAGCAGAAAAATGCAGCACGTGGTCAAGGAAGAGCAAATATTTCCATTTATTCAGAATACAGAGTCCATGCAGAAGATAGCTGGTGAAGCTGAGAAGGGTGATGGGACTAAATTCTTAAGGGTTTGGAATGCTAGGCTGAAAAGTGTGGATTTTACTCTGTGGGCATTAGAGAGACATACACTAGAAGAACCGGATCATGGCAATCTTGATATTTTATAGTAATTGAAGACAAAAGAAAATTGAAACTAAATGGAAGGAGGGTTCATATATTTTCCCTGGTGAGGCAAATAAAGGAGTAAATAAGAGCTCTGTCATGTTTCAAAAGGCAGTGAGAACCCTGGAATGTTAAGTTATATCACAATGTAATGCTCAAGATAAACACATGCAAAAAAGACCCCTATGAAGAAAACTGAATCTTATACTATGACATCTGTGGTAGGGGATGAGAAGGGAGAAGAACTTCATAAGACTTTTAAAAGTAAATTGATTATTAACCACTTGACTACATAGGTGGGCACTGGGCAAAATGGTGAAAAAGAAGTCTTGGGAATAAGAAACCTCACACACACACATTGAACGCATAATGCCACACAAAATAAATTGATTATATTCTAAGTCAGGAAGAGTAGATTTTGGATAGGGGTGTTATTTCCAAAGCAGCTGTTTCTGTACAATCATGAGACCATTAGTTTGTTGCAACAAAGAAAAAGTTTGATTCCAAACCAAGAAAATACCAGTAACTACTAATTCATATGCCTCCTTTCCTACTTCTAAATCTCAGTATAATTTACAAACATAAATGGATGAAGGTATGGAAAAAGTTAATAGGCTTTTGTGAAAGATATTTACAACAGGCCACATCTTTACAGTCCCACAAACAGCTGAAAGGTGCAGAAAATCCAAATTCCACTGTCCTTATCTATTGACTATAAAAAAAAATTTGATTCGGTTTAGCAAAATAATCCCTTAAGGCTTTCTTCCCACAGGGCATCTCCTATATATGTTACAATCCTACTTAAAAGCTTTAACAATAGAGATAACACTGTTTATCCCTGATCAATAACATCAGTAGAGCCATAAAAGAGGTAGACATATTTGTCACTGTCATGGTGAATATATAGTACAAAGTTCAAACGGAAGACCACAAAATCTACTGGCTATATTTGCAGTAAATATTATGAGCACTGATTGTGATGACTGTATCAAAAGCAGCAGAGCTCCCTAAATGAGATCATAAAAAGATGATCCACATAGGAAAAACCAATCAGATTCAGAATGCTCATTGTCCTAATTATGACACAACCTGTAGAACAGATCCAATCATGTCCTGTAAAGTGATAATGAATTGATCAGGTTCAGAATTAAATCATTCAATAAGTGCTTGCTATATACCTAAGTAAGAAAAGTCAATTCTATCTTTGGGTAGCTGTATAATTCCTTTAATGACTCTGAACTTCTCCCTGGAACACAAATTCATTTTTAATATCAACACTCTTTCAATGACATTAAATGGCTATGAATTTTTGAAGAATTTTTTGAAGAATTAAAAGCTAAAAGTCACTCAAAGAACAATGGAGAAGTGCTTGGTGCATGTGAGAAGGCTACACCACATCACCAATGAAGTACTATACAAGAAAAGAAACTTGAATGATGTTACCAGGGACATATATGAATGGAAAAGGAGGTAAGTAGTTATACAATGAAAGAAAGGGATAACAACATATAGCCTACAATGCTCCAGTGGTACAAACACAATTTCAAGAGAGCTACAGAAGGTCTTCAGTCTGCTGGGAAGAATCTGTGGCAGGTTTGTGGGATGATACAGATAACTGTTGCACAGGATGGGAAAGTATGGATGAGTTACAATTTGCATAAATGAAGGGAACACCCACACCAATGAGATCATGGTCCCATTTATCAAAGTCAGTAGAAAGTTGGAGAAAGAGCAAAGATCAAAATCAATACCAAAATGATATTGTCAGATGAAAAGACAGCACTACATGCAAGCAGCAACAGCTACAACCTGATGAATTCAAACAAATTATTGGACCCCCAAAATGGGACTTAATGCTTAGTGATTAATAGATTCAACCCCATTCTCCTACTATATGGAGATCATGAAACCTACTGGATCCCCTACAAAGTTATGTTACCGAATCTCAACTGGGCACTCGCTGAAGCAAGACAATCCTATTAACCCTTCCTAAATAACTTACCCCACTCACCACAGTTTTCCAAACCTTTTTATGCCTCTTCAGTCTTGCCACAGTTTCCTTCTTCTCCCACTCTCAGCTGAGAATACTGCCACATATTTCACTGAAAATAACAAAGTCACCCTCTGAGAGCTTTCTTTTCTCCTCCTCAACTCCTATATCCCAGACGTCCTTCTGCAACTATCCCAGCTTTCACCCACCTGTCTTACCTGATGAGGTGGCCCTTCTCCCAGCCAAAGCAAACCCTCTGACATGCAGAAGTGATGGCAGTCATCTTCTCTAGCAGACTGCTCCCTTCTTTGATCCTCACTCTCTCACTTATCTTCAAAATCTTGTCTACTGGCTACTTCCCTACAGCTTAAAATATGCCCATGTCTGCATCATTCTCAAAAAACCCTCACTTGACGCATCCATCCCTGCCAGTTACTATTCCATATTTCTCCTCCCTTCTGTGGCTACATTCCTTGAGAACCCGTCCTACAATAGGTACTTCTACGTCCTTTCTTTTCACTCTCTTCTTAACTCTACAGTCTGGCTTCTGACCTCATCATTCAACTGAAACTGTTCTCTCCAAAGTTATTAACAAATTCTTAACTGCCAAAATCTAATTGCCTTTTGCCAATCCTTTTCCTTCTTAGCAGTCTTTGAAACTGTTGATCACCCTTTTCTCTCTAGATTTTCATGACACTACTCTCTCTTGGCTCTCCTCCTACCTATCTGACCAGTCTTCCATTGCAGGATCTTCATTCAGGTCATGCTCACCAATCATGGGCTTCCCCCAAGGTTCTGTCCTGGGCCCTCTGCTTTTCTCCCTCTAGACTATTTCACTTGGTGATCTCATCAGTTCCAATGGATTCATTATCATCTCTATACTGATGAATCTTAAATTTACTTACCCAGGCTTAATCTCTCTGATGACCATTTCCAATCGTCTAATAGACATCTTGAACTGGATGTTCTGTAGTCATCTTAAACTCAATGTGTCTAAAACTGAATTTATTATCTTTCTTCCCCAAACCCTACCTTCTTCCTAACTTCTCTATTAGTGTCTTCCTCTACTCCTCATTCTTTCTCCCCCACTCCCTTTATCCAATCTGCTGTCAAGACTTGTTGATTTTACCTTTGTAATTATTTTTGCATATGCCCTCCCCCTTCTCGCTTCCTTCGACATGACCACCACCCAGGTACAGACTGTAATAGCCTGGTGGTGGGATTCCTTCTCATATGTCTTATCACATTCTAGTCCATCTTCTACTCAGCTATCAAAGTGATACTCTGAAAGCCCAATTCTGTCCCTATCAGCCTAGGATTCAACATACTCCAGTAGCTCCCTATCTCCTCCAAGATCAAATATAAAATCCTTTATTTGGTGTTCAAGCCCTTCATAACATCCCCTCCCCCTACCTCTCAAGTGTTTACGCCTTACAACCCCCTTTCCTCCCCTCCTTCATTCTGTGATCCAGTAACACTGGGCCCATTACCATTGCTCTTACAAGATATTCTAACTCCTGACTTCTGGTATTTTCATTGGCTGTCCCCCATGCCTGGAATATTCTCCCTCCTCTGCTTCCTGGGTTTCCTTAAGTTATATCAAAAATTCCACTTTCTACAGGAAGCTTTTCCCAATGCCCCTTAGCTCTAGTGTCTTCCATCTGTGGATTATCTCTAATGTATCCTTTCTATATGATTTGTTTATACATAGTTGCTTGCATGCTGTCATCCTCATTAGATTATAAGCTCCTTGAGGGCAGGGTTTGTCTTTTGCCTTCATTTACATCCAACGGTGCTTAGCAAAGTGCCTGATACACAACAGGCACTTAACAAATGTTTATTGACAATGACAAAAATGAAATAGTCCCAGTCCCTGCTGTTCTTGAGGAGCTTATGGTCTGAGGGAAACTATGTATATAATATAGGTATATACAAAATAGATGCGGGGTGATTTGGGGGAAAAGGTATACCTCAAGCTTAGTGGGATCAGAAAAGGCTTTAGTAGGTGGTGGCACTTGGGTTAATTTTGTAGGGATTCTGAGAGCTGGAGAAGAGGGGAGTGCATCCCAGACATAGTGGAGTCAGTACAGAGGAAAGGAGATCAAAGATGAAGTGTCCGGAATAAGAAACAATAAAGAAGGGCAGTGAGGGTGGAGTGTACGTACTAACACAGGAAGAGGTAGACTAAGACCTGACTATGAAGGCTTTTAAATGCCAAACATTTAGGGTTGATTCTAGAGATAACATGCAGGCACTGCAACTTATGGATTATCAAAGTTTCACAGTTTGACTTGCATTTTAGAAGTCATTTTGGGCAGCTTATGGAGCACAGGCTGGAGTGGGGAAAACACTTGGGAAGCTTCTGCAGGAGAGGAGGGATTTTGGCTATGTGAATAGAAAGATGGGGATAGATGCAAGGCATAATGCAGACAGTAATAACAAGATCTGGCAACTGAGAAGATGTGTGGGACAGGTGACAGTAAGGAGTCAAAGGTAATGCTAAAGTTGAAGGCCTCAGTAAGTGGAAGAATAGTGACACACTTGACAGAAATAGTGAAGAAATGAGGGTGTGTGGGGGGGAATATAATGAGTTCTGTTTTGGTCATTTTGAGTTTGAGACGTTTATAAGACATCCTATTTGGAATGTTCAGTTGGTGTTATGGGAGCTCAGGAGAGACTTTGTTATTGTTCAGTCATTTCAGCCATGTCTTACTCTTTGGAGTTGTCCTGGCAAAGACACTGGAGTGTTTTTGCCATTTCCTTCTCCGTTTTGCTTTAGAGATAAGGAAACTGAGGCAAACACAGTTAAGTGACTTGGCCAGGGTCACATGGCTAGTATCTGAAGCCAGAATTGAACCCATGAAGATGAGTTGGCTCATGCTCTGTGCCCTACGGTGCCACCTAGCTGACTTGGGGTAGATCTCAAAGTCATAAACACAGAGATGATAATTAAACCAATGGAAGCTGAAGAAATCACCAACATAGTAAGCATAGAGAGTAAAGAGGGCCCAAGATAGAGCCTTGGGACAGATCCATAGAGGGTATGATGGGAAATGAATAAGCAAATGAGACTGAGAAGAAGCAATCAGACAGATCACAAAGAACCAAGAGAGAAATGTTACAAAAATCCAGACAGAGCATCAGGAAGGAGAAGGGGGTCCACAGTAAGTGGTGTCAAAGAAATCCAAGCCTGCAAATAGCAAACTGACTTAGAAAACCACAAATTAATGCTGGCTACGTTGTATTATATTTTTATTTATTTTGTTAAACATTTCCCAATCACATCTTAATCTGAGGTTTAGCTGCCAGTTTGACAACTCTGGCCTATGGTATCAAATAGTTTTGAAAAGTGAGATGGTAGAGGGATGAGAACAGGCCTAGATATGGAAAAGATAAAGAAATGACTGATGATTCCCTACACAAGTCTAATATATAAAGCAAATGCCAAAGCACAGAGACTAAAGAGTCCATAAACCACTTCAACATTTCATCTCCTTGCCAAGCACAGAGACATGGTAGTCAAGAAAAATGCCAGTTAGGATATAAACCCACCTGCAAGATGCCACAGAAGAGGCGGTCAAAGATTGCAGCCAGTGTTACCTCTCTATCTTCTCACCAGCTGCCTTCTATCTGGAGCATTCAAACCTTGCCTTGAGGACTTAACTCTTTCATCTCTCCAAGTCTCATGCTAGGGCCCTCTGGTCTGGCTCATGATTGCTTCTCAAGCCCCACTATTCAAGATACACTCCGTCATACCTTATTTTGTTCCCCAGCTATCTTCTTATCAGTTGCCTGGCCTTTCCTCTATTATCCTCCACCCTAGCTTCTCAGTTCCAGAACTAACAATCAATCAATACTGAAATCCCTACTGGAAAGGATGTTTTCAGTCTACTCATCTGTGACTCCATTCACTATCCCAGCAACTCTCCAAAACAGAATACCTCTCTCTGGCCAACATTGCCCTATATACGTGGTCTCTTCCCATTAAAATATAAATCTCTGTAGGGCAAGGATGACAGTGCTTGGCACGTGTGATTGACATATGCTTTTCCATTAATTCATAAACAACAACAAAACCAAAGAGTAGTAAAGGGGGAAATGGAATGCAAGAAGATTAGTATCAATTAAGTCCCAATTGAGCTGTATCATTACAAGAGCATTATAGGACAGACACATTAGCTTTTCTGGGTGACCTAGCTTAATCATGTATGATAACGGAACCAGCACATTTGGGCTTGGACCCAAGTTCCTTAATGTGCAATATGATAACGTAGAAAGAACATTTAAGAAAATAAACGAGGGAAGAACAGCTGGGTCAGATTAAAAGAAATCCCATGATGGAGGAAAACTGGTATTTAAATCACTGAGGGATTAACCTGACTCCAAAGTATTCAGTCCTATACTTTACCAACCTTCCTAACTCTCCTTGGTTTAGCAAGCCTGACCTTTTGACCAGTCCTCCCATATGGCACTCCATTCCAGCTTTTGAACCAGATATCTACTCCACAAGAAATGCTCTCTCCTCTCCTTTGTCCCACAGAATTCCTTAAGTCCTGCAAAGCCTTCCTCTTGTCAAGCATTACCTCTCAAAAGAAGACTTTCCATATCCCTCCAATTGCCAGTATACTCCCTATATCCTGGATTACTTTGCATTTTATTCTGCACATATTCTTATATGTATATGTTATTTCCTTCAAAGTAATATAAGCTCCTTGAGGACAGCGGTTGCACTCTCATCTTGTCACCTCAGTGTCTAGGTCCAGGACACGGTATACAGCGGGTAGTTATTAAATACTTGTTTGATTAATTAACCAATTGATTAATTTTTAAGACATCTGGAAAAAAAGGAAGTCAAGTTACTGGGAAAAAAAAAAACAGATTGTATTTTTATCTGAAAAAGGCAATCAATAGTTTATAAGGAACAAGCAACTCATTCCTTTCTTACTTCTATAAAATCCTTATCAGAATGGTTTTCATGGGTTATTGATGATATTCTTAATGGAAATGTAAGAGTGGAAAAAGTAGATTTCCCAGAAATATTTTTTAAAAATTAAAAAAACATACATTTTTTGATATGACCCTGTGGTTGCATTGGCATAGGGAATTCCCAGTGAGGAAATTTCCCCTGCCTAGGCAGGCTGGCAACTTGCCTCATAATTCACAGCCTTAGAAAGTTAGGTGGGTCAAAGAGTCACTAAATGGAGCAAACTCTCTGATTCAGTGATAACACTAATAGACATGTATCTCTAAAAGAAATGAAAAGACCCATATGTACAAACATATTTATAGAAGCTCCTTTCATAACAGAAAAATAAAATGGAAAAAGCAGGAATACCCATCTGTTGGGGAATGGCCAAACAAATTATGGTAAATGAATGTCATGGAATATTATTGTGCCACAAGAAATGACAAAGAAATGAGAAGACCTCTGTAAACTGAAAAAGTGAAATAAGCAAAAACAGACTGCATTATACAGTGAAATATTATAAAGAAAAACAACTTGGAAAGATTTTAGAAGTCAAATTAATGTTGATGACAAGTTTTGATTCCAAAGGAACAAAAATGAAGCATGCTACTTATTCTCCTATATTTTAGGAATATTAATTTGGCAGTTATACATAGAGTGGAACAATTCCTCAGTCCTCCAGACAACAGGCTCTTCATACCAAGAGAGTGTATAGGATCATAACATCAAACACCAAGTTTCTTGTCATCCTAGTTCACCAACAGCTCAATTCCTATACTGACACCTTCACTCCTATTTCAGCTATACACAAGGATGGCCATATCCTTGATTATTCCTGACATTCGTATCTGTTTTATCTCTATAATCGAGCACCCTAAAATTCATCTCCAACCACAAACTACTCTCCTCACTGCCTCACTCCTCCTAAACCTATTCCACATTCTCACTGTCTTATTGGTATAGAGTATTAAGGGAAAAAAATACGTCTAAAATTTTTCTAGCAAAAATGTAAATTTCTAGAAGGTCAAGAATCAGACTTTCTAAATTGGCAACCAACAGGATTTTTAATCATTAAGTGTGTGTTTGGCAGGAAAAGCCACACATTAAGTTAACAGGAACAATAATTCAGTTCTAAGAATGTATCCAATAGGTTCTGCTATCTGTTATAGATATAGTATCAATAAGTCAAAGTGAATGAAAAAGATCTGAGCAGTCATAGGAAAGCAACAAAGGATTGTAGGGGCACTGGCCCTGGGCTCACATAACAGGTATCTGGGCATGGTCACTATTATGGTACATGAACTAAAAGGTAGTGATTCTGGAAAGGTAAGGCAGAAAGCAAAAGGAAGTATAAAAAGAGGTCCACTTAATGCATAATTTAATAATAGGCTCTGAAATATTCTAGAATTAGCTGTATTTTAAGTCTCTACTTTTTGCCACTCACATTCTATATATCTATACATTCGATCCCATCAAACAAGCACCGATATTTCATTTTTGTTACTTTTATCTGCTCATTTAAGGTTTTTTCTGCAAATGATGTACAAATACGTTTGACCAGACAAAGGTAGCAACAGGTTTGGTCAGAATTTGCCTTACCCAAGCATAAGTGTATTCTATGTTTACACAGCTAAATATAGACCTCCATGTCAAATAACACTCAGTTCACTTTATGATAAAATCTCATCATTTAGTGAATTTATCCATCAAAGTCAAAATTCAAATAAACTAATGAAAAAGCAAATGCCTTTTTTTAAAAATAAAGAAATTCCAAAACGAGTCTGAATATTTATGTTTATGTTTCAATTTGCCTTCAAATTCAAATAAAACTGTGGGCACAACTCTGCTAAAAGATACTTCTTCTCTCCACCGCCCCCCCACCTTCCAGTGAAAAGGATCTATATGTACAAAAATATTTATAGCAGCCCTTTTTGTGGTGGCGAAGAATGAGAAATTGAGGCAATGCCCATTAAGTGGGGAATGGCTGAAAAAGTTGTGGTATATGAATGTAATGGAATACTACTGTGCTATACGAAATGATGAACAGGTGGATTTCACAAAAACCTGGAAAGACTTACATGAATTAATGCTGAATGAGGTGAGCAGAACCAAAAGAACATTGTACACAGTAACAATAACATTGTGCGATGATCAATTATGATTGACTTAGCTCTTCTCAGCAATACAACGATCCAAGACAATTTAAAAGATTCATGATGGAAAATGCTATCCACATCCAGAGAAAGAACTATGAAGTCTGAATGCAGATCAAAGCATATTACTTTCACTTTTTATTGTTTTTTTTTTTTGTGGCTTTTTCTCTTTGGTTCTGTATTTTCTTTCACAACATGACTAATGGGGAAATATGTTTCCATGACTGCACATGAATAACCTATACCAGATTGTCTTCTGTCTTGGGGAGGGAGAAAAATTTGGAACTCAAAATCTTATAAAAACGAATGTTGAAAACTATCTTTACATATAATTTGAAAAAAATACTATTTATAAAAAGTACACTTTTTCATTAATTTTAATACCATGATATTTAATATTGTACTAGAAATATTAGCTTATAGCAATAGGAAAAGAAAAAGAAATTAAGGGAATTAGAATACACAACGAGGAAACAAAATTACCACTCTTGCAGATAAAATGATAGCATACTTAGAAAATCCTAGACAATCAACTAAAAAACTACTTGAAAGTATTAACAACTTTAGCAAAGTTGCAGGATACAAAATAAACCCACATGAATCATCAGCATTTCTATACATTACCAACAAAGCCCAGCAACAAGAGGTAGAAATTCTGTAGACAATATAAAATACTTGGGAGTCTACCTGCCAAGACAAACCCAGGACCTATATGAACACAACTATAAAACACTTTTCACATAAATGAAGTTAGATCTAAACAATTGGAAAACTATTAATTGCTCATGGCATGCTAAGCCAATACAATAAAAATTACAATTCTACCTAAATTAATCTATTTATTCAGTGCCATACCAATCAAACTATTAAAAACTATTTTATGGAACTAGAAAAAATAATAACAAAATTCATCTGGAAGAGCAAAAGCTCAAGGATATCAAGGGAATCAATAAGAGGAAACAAGAAAGAAGGTGGTCTAGCCATACCAGATGTCAAACTGTATTATAAAGCGTCAATAACCAAAACAATTTGGTACTGGCTAAGAAATAGAGTGGTGGTTTAGTGGAATAGATTTAGATACAAATTACATTATAGTAAATGACCATAGTAATCTAGAGTATGATAAACCCAAAGATCCAAGCTTTTGGAACAAAAACTCATTATTTGACAAAAACTGCTTGGGAAAACTGGAAAACAGTATGGCAGAAACTAGGTATAGGCCAACATCTCACACCATATACCAAGATAAGGTCAAAATGGGTACATTATTTTCATATAAAGGGTGATACCATAAGCAAATTAAGAGAGCACGGAATAGTTTATCTATCAGATTTATGGATAAGGGAAGAATTTAGGACCAAAGAAGATACAAAGAACATTGCAAAATGTAAAACAGGTAATTTTATCTATATGAAATTTAAAAGTTTTTGCACAAAATCAATGCAACCAAACTGAGAAGGAAAGCAGAAAAGAGGGGAAAATTTTATGCAACAACTATCTCTGATAAAGGCCTCATTTCTCATATATATATAGAGAGAGAGAGAGAGAGAATTGAGTCAAATTTATAAAAATAAAAGTCACTTCCCAATTGATAAATGATCAAAGGATATGAACAGGCAGTTTTCTGACAAATAAATTAAAGTTTTCTACAGTCATATGAAAAAATGCTCTAAATCACTATTGATCAGAGAAATGCAAATGAAAACAATTCTGAGGTACCACGTAAGACCTATCAGAGTAGCTAATATGACAAAAAAAAAAAAAAAGAAAATGATAAATGTTGGAGGGGATGTAGGACAACTGGGATACTAATGCACTGTTGGTAGAATTGTGAATGGATCCAACCATTCTGGAGAACAATTTGGAACTGCACCCAGAGGGCTATAAAACTGTGCACACCTTTTGATCCAACAATACCACTGCTAGGTCTATATCCCAAACACATTAGAAAAAGGAAAAGGATCTATTTACACAAAAATATTTATAGCAGCTCTTTCTGTGGTGGCTAAGAATTGGAAATTGAAGGGATGTCTATCAACTGGGGAGTGGCTAAACAAGCTATGGTATATGATTGTAATGGAATATTATTGTGCTATGAGAAATGACAAACAGGATGATTTCAGAAAAACCTGGAAAGTCTTATATGAACTGATGCGTGGTGGAGCAAACAGAACTAGGAGAATGTGTACATGGTAATAGCAGTATTGTTGAATGAAGAACTGTGAATGATTTAGTTATCCTCAGCAAAACAATGATCTAAGACAATCCCAAAGGACTGCTGATGAAGCGTACTATCCATCATCAGAGAAAGAACTGATAATGATTAAATATAGACTGAAGCATGCTAATTTTCATTTTCTTTCATTTTTGTTCTTTTATTTGATTCTACTTGTACAAAATGACTAATATGTAAATGTTTTATATAATTGCACATGTATGACCTATATCTGATTGCTTACTGTTTCAGGGAGGAAGAGAGGAACAGAACTTGGAACTCAAAACTTTAAACAAAAATGTTTTAAAAATTGGAGAAAAAAATAAAGATAAGAACATTTCCAAGAAAAAAATTTTTAATACTATGATATATAGTTTTATAAATTAACAGTGAAACAACATAATTCAAGGACAGGAAATAATTAATTTATAAAACAATAAAAATGTGATGTTAATGCCAGATTTTATTTACATTGAAATCTTTTAGATTATTATCAACACTGAATATAAAACTTAAGACCCAGGTTGTCTTCTGGGTTCCTTACAACCTTGTGTCCTTGAACAAGTCATCTATAAAATGCAATCAATTGCCATTTGCTCTTCTTCCCTCATAGGGATTATATGAAGATGAAATGAGATAATATATGTAAAAAAGCATTGCAAATTACATAAGACTATACAAATATAAGGGTATCATCACAATAGAAATGTTAAAAATTTAAATATCCCATATCTGACCAAACTTTAAAAACAACATTAACATTTTGAATTTTAGTGTTTTTTTTATTTGGAAGATGACATACTTTAAATTATTCAAAAGAATACTAAAACACTTTAATTAGTTTAAATTATTCAAAAGAATACTAAAAACATTTTAAATAGTTTAAAAAGCTGAAATAGTTTAAATAGTTTTAAGTAGTTGTAATATAATTTTCCACAAATACTGGTTTTGTCCTCACGTGTAAAATAATGCTTTTTACTGCAGCTTTAATTTTATTCCCAGAGTTTCCCTGTAAATCATCTAAATGTATAAAAGATTATGTGTAAGACTAGCAGAAAACAATAACTGTTAAAAAATAAAGACAGAGTCCTACAAACAGACCTTCCAATAGTATGGTCAATATCCTTCATAAAACTTTGGAAACCATAGCCATTTATGCAACCAGTTTCCCTTCTATTCAGTGAATTTTAACCAATATGAAGCTTTTAAAATCACATTAATATAAATAGCTTGGTTTACCTTTATGGATGATGCAGCATAAAGCATATCTTCAAGGGTAAAATGGCAGCACTGGTTCAAATACTCTTGGCAAAATTCTTGGATCAGTTGTAAATTATATAAGCTGTCAGCCAATGACATAGTCTCTTTCAAACAAATATCTTGGAAAAGGAAAAGAAAGAAATGCTAGTGCTGATCTGATGATAAAATATTTTAAAATCATAACTAATAACCCTTGATACCCTTTAAAATGATAACTAATAACCCATAGAGTTCTCATCATGGCATGGAGGTGATCCTAGGAACTCAAAGGCGGTGAGAGAAAAGTTCAAGATCTGGCAGGCTCTACAGTGATAAAAAGGCTTTGAAGTATGGTCTAGCAAAGGATTATTATCTGTGGTTTCCAGGACCTAGCCTCATTTAGTAAGGACAGCACAAGTAGGTTGGTTACTCAGTGATGAACTCTTCAGCCATGACAACATATAAAACAAAACAAAAAAAATTCAAAGTGCTTGTGGTCCTTTCCCACTTTGCAGCAATGGCAACAGAATGAGGGGAGAAGGATCACAGGGTACAAAGAATCACACATCTTTTAGACTATCTATAAATATCAGCTTAGCTGTTTGTGTTTTCAATGTGAGGTTACTGTCTAATGAATGAATAGATGTATTACTAGAACAACCAGAATAACTAACTTGTATTAATATCTTGATATTCTAGTTACAAGTGGAGCTAGAAAACTAAAGGAAGCTGCAGCTAAAAGAAAGGATGAGTTAGTGTGTCAAAAGACAACAAGATATATCTTCTGGGACACTGCCATCTTGCACTACAATGGCTTATGAGCATTTGCAAGAAGACAACCATGGATCAACCATCCAACCCATAAACAAGCATTATTAAGAGCCAGACACTGGACTTTGGGGATATAAAGAAAAAAATGAAACAATTGCTGCCTTCAAAGAGCATTATATTAGTAGAGACCATATGTATATATGTAAGAATACACAAAACAAAAGGTAATTTTGAGGAGAAGGCACTAGGCATGAGGGAGGGTACGAATCAGGAAAGGCCTAACAGAGAAGATGGCATCAGGGCTAGGCAGTGAAGGAAATCAGGGTTTCTAGGATGAAGAGGTGACAAGGGAATGCATTCCAGTTATGGGGGATGGCCTGTGTAAAGGCAAAGATGGGAGATGGAGTGTTTGTCACTGACAGCAGGCAAGCTAGCTTGGCAGGCTCTAGAGTGAATGAAGAAAAATAAATGTATTACAAGGCTGTAGACTGGATCTAAGCTGTGAAGGGCTTTAAATGATAAACACAGGAGTTCCTATGTGACTCTAGCGGTAACAGGGAACCACTGGAGGTCACTAAGGAGGAGAGTAATTGTGGACAGATTCACGCTTTAGGAAAATCACTTGGGCAGGTGGGGGTGGGGGTGAACTGAGGAGGGAGAGACTGAGGTAGGGAGACCACTTAAGAGGCTATTAGAACAGTCCAAACTCTTTTCTTCATTAATAACAATGGAGTTCACATTTATACTAACATCATGGTCCCATGAGAAATGGCACTAAAGAAAACAAAAATACGTGTAAATATATTGTTTTTTGATTGTCTCAGAGGCAGATTTCAATATGTGTGTATTAAAAATACAAACCTTCATTACTTAGATAGTACATTAATATTTGTCAGAATCTTTGCACAGAATTACTTAGTACAGAAACTTACCCTCTAGTCTGACAATATCAGGACAGTAGAAATGGATCAAGGCAGCTAAAGCACAACCATCTGTACCATCCTTCAAGAGATTTTCTACTAATGGAATGCAAGGAAGCTGCTTAAGCAGTGTTGGCTCTTTCCTATAACGAGCCTATCATGTAAAAAGGAAAAATTAAAACAAGACATATACTTAGTGACATATGGAAAAAACAAACATAATACTATCAGACAACTAATATTTCACTGGCAAAATATACATCCAGAATAATTAAAGCTAATAATCATTGTCATACAATCATTATCAGACTAATATTATCTATATCTTTTTGTTTTATAATTAATATTCCTATTTTATCATATTAAATATGTAAAACAGCACCAAAGTCCAGAGAATAATTATTTAAATATTGGTATATGATTCTGCAATTTATATAATTTACTCTTCAGTTCAGACCCAAAAAAGCTCACATACAGTGTGTCCCAAAAATCTTATTGCAACTTTTAAGTGTTAATAGATTACTATTATTACTAAAACTGGGCAGCTCATCAAGGGCAGCTAGGTGGCACAATGGATAGAGCTCTGGGCCTGGAGTCTGGAACTCAGGCAGGCCTGGGGTTAAATCCAATGTTAGACACTTGCTACCTGTGTGACCCTGGGCAAGACACTTAACTCTGTTTGCCTTGGTTTCCTCACCTACAAAACGAGCTGGAAAAGGAAACAGCAAACCACTCCAGCATCTTTGCTAAGAAAATGGGGTCACAAAGAGTCATACACAACTAAAACAACTGAATAGCAACAAGACTTTGGGGATATACTATATTATTTTAATATTAATAGTGTTTAATAACTAGTGAAAAGTTTGCACCTTGATAATGCAAAAACATCAACAAACAAGTTTTGGACAACAATATGTATACAGTTTATCAGTTCTATCCCAGTGCTGATAATATTGAATTTTCTTTCTCTTTGTAACAAAGTTGTTAGTTCTGTACAAGAAGGGCACAAGAAATAGAGTGACAAGATTTTCTTAGAGGAAAAATAAAAGTATGCATTACTATTTCCAAATTAATTTTTTTAATACCAGGAAAAATTCCTGAAAAAAAATACCACAGGATCATAAATTAAGGAAGCAAAGTGGATTAGAGTGATAGCTAAGATTCAAAACTAAGGCCCTCTGATTCAAAATCCAGTAGTTGAACTATGCCACAATGCCTCCAACCAAAACAGAATTCGGTCCATGAAGTAACTGAGATAAAAGGCAACTCAATTTTAAAATGGAAAAATGATGTAGATTTCTTTGTATAGTGGATCACTTCGCTGTAGAGGAAGTCAATGGCTATTTTCTTATTCCCATAACCACTTGAAGAAAAATGAAAGTAATATTCTCTAAAGACTTCATGGTATAGCCAGGTTCAAGTTTGTAGAAGGGAAAGGTGCTTTTTAAAATTTACTCTTAAAGGAGTGAGATTAGTTTCTCGAAACAGAGAAATAATAATTCTGAGTATTTAGTTATAAGGCATAATGGATATGCTTGAATAGTGAAATGCATAGACTCATAGAAATCTGGCAATAAGACAGTTAGAAAAACAGTTGAAGCCTCTTATACATTTCTATTTTTATCTGCTCCCACCCCTACTACAATACCAACAGCTTTCAAGTGTATAGAATATTCAAAAGCTGGAAATATCCATATATCTATATTTAATTAGGTTTTTCCTACTGGAACTAAATTTTCCAATTCTACCTAAGTTGGTAATTCACAGTTTAACTTTATAATTAATGAGATAATTAAGACTGGAGAAAATAAAATTTCACTGACAGGGAGCATAGTCTTTTAGTTTTAAGTTTAGCAATGGCTCAGAAAAACATCTAATAAAAAGCAGAATATTTTATTATTTCTCTCAACACTCAAATGAGGTATTGAACATACACATATTATGCAATCTTCTCATTTTTCAAATTACTCTTCCCTAATACCCACAGAAAATGAAACTGAAAGCAAGAGATAACCAAAAGTACTATAAATACCAATATCAATATTAATAGAATACTAAGCAGTACTATTTCAGCTACATTAGGGCTTAAAAGACTTTTTACAAAAACCTAATCATTTATAATATTACTTTGATAGGAAAATGCATTCCACTACTCCATGAGATTACAATAGTTTGGAAGTACACGTCTTCTCTGGCTAGTAAATGTGTAGTAAGAATGAAACATAATATATCATACTTTTCTCTCTCTCTGGGGCTATGAAGAATGTATGTCTACAAAATATCCATTAGTCTTAGAAACACCTATGTTCATAGAATGATGTTTACTTAAAGGGTTTTTTTAACTGCTACCCATCTCTCCTTCTCTTCTTCCTATTTTTCTAAGTGATACTTTTATAGCACTTTCTGAATCTTGAGTAATTCTTGTCCCAGACCCCGCCATATGGTAAAAATACAGATATAGATTTGTGAGTCTTCAACTATTATTCTGTAGCAAGAAATTGTGCCTGTCCATGAAAAGCAACTCATTTCTGCCAAGGAACTGTAGAGTACCATTTAATAAATCCAATTAATCAATTTTTAAATGAAACCAAGGAAAGATACCTAATGCAACACTCATAAACAGAACAGGCGCCAGCCTGACAGGTTCAGTTTACAAAACAGAATGAATGAGGTCCAGTTCTAGGTTTGCCATGATTAAGTTCAGAAGATTCCTTTGAATTTTAACCTGATTCAGATCTGTTTCTGAGAAATCTAGGGAGACAGAGACCCAAGACCAAAATTGCCCAGAGCTGTCCCAAGCAGAGCCACAGATTACTTTGATCCAGATCCATATATCAATCATTCAGGAAGCATTTGTTAAATCTTTACTATGTGCCAAAGACTGACCTAAGCCCCAGAGATACAAAGTGAAAATAGTCCCTGCCTGCAAGAACTCTGTACTAGTATCTACCTAATATTGTAAAAAATATAAAATATGGTAAAAGAACGTATCTTTGAGAGTTATAAGAACAGCAAAATTTTCTCTAGAGGGACATTTTGCTAATCTCTATCCATTGTATTATTCCTGTCGAATGATAGTTCTATATAGTTGACATATAAACAGTTTTCTACTGTTTGGAGCAACAACCGTATGTAGTATATACTACTGGGGAATCAACACATTGAGTGGTATATATTTATCCATTTTCTTGAAGATTCTGTCCTAGAAAAAATATCAGCCATTTAACAAGGGCAAAATAATTCTAATTCCTCAGTTACTTATAGCTCCCCCAAAGTTAACATGTGATTCATAAGCCAGATTTTGGGCCATATAGCCATCTCACATTTAAAGAGTCAATACATTTTCAATCTTATTCCACCTAAAAATAATTTCTTGGCATCTAAACATACCTAAAGGTTTGACCCCAAAAAGAGTCCCATAGTTCTTTTTCTAAAATACATAAAAAACATTTCTATTTCTAACATCAAAACTGAACAAAGCATCCTTATAATAAAATGAGAGGTATATGGGGTAATCCAAAAGTCTTGGTATAGTTTTAAGTTTGAATAACTTCAGGAAAATAAATGCTACAAACTCATAAAAATAGCATTTATAAGTTTAATTATTTTCTTAAAGATCTTTATTAAAACATTTATTTAGCTTCACAAATTTTAGTATTAAATTTTAAATGCTAACTTTAACAAGCTGGGATGCCCCGTCATTATGCACTGCACATGCAACACTTTCTAGATGATGCTTTCTAAGACCCAGACGGGTAGATGAGTACAGGAGGTTCTCTGGCTTAGTCACCACAGTCACCTGCTTTGTCTCCATTAGGTTTTTCTTGTACAATCATGTCAAAACTGTCTTTTTTTTGTATCAAAACTTCATTCTTTGGATGATCTTAGCGCTAAGATTGCTAAGGCAGTTCTTTCAGTCACTGAGCAATAGCTGAAAGCTGAAAAATCAACTAGAGCAATATATTGTACAAGACGGCAGTTACGTTTAACTTTAATGAGAAATATACATATTTAAAAATTTTAAATAATTAGATTTTCAAGTTTTTTTTTGGTAAGTTTATAGCATTTATACTTCAGAAGTTATTAAAGCTCAAAACTGGACTAACACTTCTGGGACATCCTGTATAGTATACTTGTATTTATTTAATTTCAAAAGGTCAACTTTATAGGTCAAACTAAAATTTAACATTGTCTATATGCCAAATGTAGCAGTAGTGGATAAAAACACTCAATGAAAAATATAATTCACCTTCTTCCCTATCCAACAATTTTGTTCAATAAATTGCTGTATAAAAATAAAATGCAAATACAATTATTTTTATGAAAAAGGTGATTTTTATAATCTAAGACCAACACTTTATATATTCTGTCCAACTAGATGGCTATTATAAACCTGTCAAATTAGAACATGTCTAAACTTTTTTCACTGTGATCAGTATTCACCATCATTACTAAGCTTGTCACAAAAAATGGAGAACCTGCAACCAAAAACCTTTTTTACCAATACTATGATGAGTGGGGATTATTTCCATTTCAGATTAACTAAGGGATATTTATCTTTCACATTATTTTAAACATATCTCTAAACTAACCTTTTATATTTTAATTTTCCTCCATCTTACCCTCAAATAGCTAGATAATGCTAAAGTATTTCTTTAGATATCATCTGGCAGAATTACATGAAGTGAATTACAACAGCATGACATGGGACAAAGCCATTCTAAAATGAAGCTAAAACGAAGATCAAAGTGAAGCAGTTGGGCAAACTTACAGGAACCAGTTTCCAAAACCATTTGGAAGGAGACTTCAAAGGAGGCAGCAGAAAAAAAAAAAAAAGAAGGTAAAAGGCAAAGGGAAAATTTATCAGAATTTATTTTTAAGTAGTGTCTTTTCATCAACTTTCTATAAACATGAATTGCAAGTACATAGCATCCATAAAACATGAACAAATGTTTATTTGAAGGGTGATACAGTTACGTAAGATACAGCATCCACTGTGATAAAGATTTTTAAACATTCTCCTATTGATCTGGAAACACCAGGATCTCCAGTTTAGTCTGCTGGTAGGAAATTTCAACTCAGTTTTGGCATCATAATATTCAATTAGAAATGAAGTCTGAAAAATAGGCAGTTAAACCATACCACCTAATCAAGTAAAACTTGCAGTGCAAAGCAAATTTGAAATTATTATAACCAGTAAGGCAAAATTTAGCACTACTTTAAATGATTCTTGGTTAATAAAATTCAGTAAGGTAAGTTTCTTCTCAAAGGGAATGACAGTAACATATCTGTAACAAACCTAAGAAGTCATGAATAAGTAGTAATTGAGCAAGATGAAAGCTTCTTTTGTTACAAATAAGATTTGCCCAAAATGACCCAGACAGGCAGATCAGTAGAGGAGGTTCTCTTACTTGGTCACCAGTCACCTGATCTGTCTCCATTAGACTTTTTCTTGTAGGGTCATGTCAAATTTGATGACCCTTAACTGGTTATTTCATAGTCACTCTGAAAACATCCAGTTATACAAAGCAAGGAACTGTAACTGAGTGAGGAGATTTGAAATAATATTTATGCATTCATTCAACATGTATATGGAGCACCTACTACATGCCAGGCACTGTGTTAATCCTTGGGGTACAGAGACAAAATAGTTCCCTGTCCTCAAGGATCTTACATTCTACTGGGGAAAGGGACTGGGATGGGGGTGGGGGGAGAGGAACAACTACTTATTTTTACAAAAAAAAAAAAAGTACTCCCTAGGGTAATGGTAGGAAAATTTTCCTTTCTAACAAAATATGCCTCTTTGTAATCTCCATCAACGTCTTTTAGTTCTACCATCTAGAAACAAGCAGAACAAGTTTAATCCTCATCCACATGACAGCCCTTCGAACACGGTTGAAGGAACAAAGGAAGAGGGAGGGAGGGAAGAAAGCGAAGCAAGGAGGAAGATCAAAACAAAAAAATGGTGTTTCTATGATTTTTACGCCAGAGATAGAAGGGACTTCAAAATACCATCCAGTTTAACCTCACTGATAAAGCTAAAACTAAGAGGGCAAGTATCTTGATCTTGTCCAAGGACATAAGCAACATGTAGAAGAGCTAGGACTCAAATCTACAACCCTCTTATTCCAAATCTTTAGAAGGTAAATATACAGTAACAACTTGAGATACTGTGATCTCATAGACAAGTTAAAGTTGACATTAGAACTACTTTTAAATAAAACGTTTGCTACGGAAATCAATGAGGGGAAACAGCACTAAGGAAATACTAAGCTGTTTTTGAGACCATCAAATATGATATTCCTTCCCTATTCAAGAGAACAAATTACAAAGAAATTGCCTAAACAAATAAACAAATCTTTTATTATATTTTTCAGTCAAGACAAAATGTTATACATAGAAAAAGCTGCTTATTTATGATATAATAATGAACTACTAATGTATTTTAATACCTGTTTCAACTAGTTTAAATCTCAGCAAAACAGAATTAAAATCAATTTTGAATTTTACAGCACTGGCTCCTTATAGCCTCCATCAAATTTTTAAAATGCTCTGTTAGGCATTTAAAGCCCTTAAAAACCTAGCCCCCTCCTACCTTTCTAGTCTTCTTACCCCTTACTCCCTGACATATACTCGTTGATATAATGACACTGGCCCCTCGGGCAATTCCATGAACAAGACACTCCATCTCTCCATTCTGGGCATTTTTTCTTTCTCCCAAGCCTTGAATGCTCTCCCTCTTTCACTTGACTACTGACCTCCCTGGCTTCCTTTAAGTCCCAACTAATATCCCATCTTCTACAGAAAGCCTTCCCCAACCTCTCTTAAATTCAATGCCTTCCCTCTGTTAATTATTTCCTATTTATCCTTATATAATATGCTTTGTATAGATTTCTTTGCATGTTCTCTCTTCCATTGGACTGTAAGCTCTTTGAAGCCAGAGAGTGTCTTTTGCCTTTTTTTGTATCCCTAGAGCTTAGCATAGTGCTTGGCATATAGAAGGCACTTAACAAATGTTTATTGATTGATTCAGGTATCCATACTAGCCTCATATGCGCATCACTAGAAATACTGAGGTTATAGCTATTTTCGGAGCCTCTCCTTTCATCACTGCCCTCATCCATTTTTTTTATTATACTGTATTGTCTTTTTAATTCCCTCACTGCTATCACATTCTCAGAGGAGCACTTAACTTAAAATTGATCTGGATTCCCTTTTGTACCTCCCTGAATCTAAGTTCACTCATTTCACGCCTCCCTATATCTAATACTAATATTTCTCCAGTTAGTTGGAACCCCACCACCTCATATGCCTTCCTCAAAGGGTGCCCACAAAATATCCCCAACAAAGTGGCTTACATAAGAAATGACCCTAGGATCATCTGGAAGGAAGCCATGTTCACCAAGTAATACAATAGACATATATCTAAATAGTTAATATCACCTAAAAGCTCACTCAATGAGCACACCTTTAACTGTACTCATTGGATTTCTAACAGGGAAATTCTATTTTCTTGGCATCAGCACCCATTCAGGGCAAAAGACTCTCTTTAAGCCCTCTCTCCCCACACTCAAATATGAAATTCAACATTGGAGTGAGTGAGCACTAGAGCAGAGTAGCCTGAGCTTAGAATTGGATGATGCTTCATTCTTTTATAACCAGTCAGGCATCAGCACTACCTGAGGTAGAGAATCCTACTCTGACCACCAGATAGGACTGGAACCCACAGAATTGAAAAGATGCTGAGTTAGCAGGGACCTCAGTAGCCATCTAATCCAATCCAAGATGACACACCAGACAAATGGTCATTCAGGCTCTGCTTGAAAACCTCCAAAGAAGGAACACATACCACAACTGGACAGCTTTAATCATTAGGAAGTTTTTCCTAACATAGAATCTAAACTTGTCAACCTCTCGAATCCATAAAGACAACTGATCATTTCTCCCTTCTTCTCACATTTTTTCCCCTCCCCAGGTATATATTAGCAAGGGAATAAACACAACATTGATGATAACTGTGAATATGCCTATGTAATTCTGTATCAAAAAATATGAGAGACTCTCCATATAGAAGGTAGTACTGTCGAAGATTACAAAGTGTTAGGCAAGAAGCGGAGCCTTGGCATGGAAGACATAATTTATTTGGAGGCTGCATTTTAAGGAAAATGCAATTAGAACTAAATAATTATCTATTATCCAAAAATAATGACCTTATTTGATTTCCACCCCAGCAAAAGTCCTAAGATCGTTTCTCTTTACAATGTAGCAATTGTCACAATAGAAAAGCATTCTATACTTATAAGCAAAACATAGTTAAAAAACTAAGTTATCAAATAAACAATCAACAAATAAGTTAATAAATACTGTCAATTTAAGAGAACAAAAGAATTCATACTTAGGTCTTCTAAGTATTCCCTTCTGCTCTTGCTAAGACAATCTACTCACTGCTCCTCAAACATGCCCTCTACTTTTTCTCACAGATTGGCCAACAATAGGTCCCAGACCAAGCCCCACTTGGTCACTGTTTAGGGCCTAATGGCTCAGAGTGAATGTAAATAACAATTGTTTCTGTTTTGGCCAGAAACCTCGAGGTTCTTTCCTTCCCAGATTGATTTGTTTTTTGACTAGGTAAAAGAGGCCACTTTTTGCTTCATTTCTTACCTAGCCTTAATCACTGAATGGATGTTGCCTCAGTCAAACTGAGACCTGGGAAAGACCTTAGCTTAAAAAGGCCATGGTCTCCCACTGCATCTGTGGCCATCTCTAGTAATCCTGATCTAAATCTTGTCACTGGACCCAGATGGCTCTGGAGGAGGAAGTGAGGCTGGTGACTTTGCAGAGCCCTCCTTCACTTAAATCCACTTCACTTGGAAGTCAGGGCATCACCTTCCTAATGTCATAGTCCTCTTCAGAACAAAGGCCAAACAACAGGTTAGTCTACTCACTGCTCCTCAAACACACCTTCTACTTTTTCTGCCTCACAGTATTTGTATTGAGAGACTTCAAAGGTCATTTAATCCAATCCATGCTTGAACTGCTACAACATAAGCTACACATGTAGTCATTCAATCTTTCCTTTAAGGCCTCCTAGGAAAAGGAACCCACCATCACCTAAAAAAGACCATTCCACTTCTGGATAGCTCCAATTCTTACTAAGTTTTTCCTTAGAGAAAATCTAATTTTGTCTCTTCACAACTTCTAACCAATGTTCTCAATTCTAGTCCCTGAGACCAAGCAAAACAATACAAGGCAGCTGGGTGATACAGAACACTGAGTCTGGTGTCAGGAAAATCCAAGTTCAAATCTGGCCTAACACTTACTAGCTGTGTGACCATTGGTAAGACACTTAACCTCTGTCTCGGTTTCCTCATTCGTAAAATACAGATGATGACAGCACTTCCCTCCCAAGGTTGCTGTGAGGACCAAATGAGATAACATCTGTAAAAGACTTAGCATAGTGCCTGGCACATAGTAGGTGCTTAATAAGTGCTTGTTTCCTTACTTCTTTCTTCTACATGATACTCCTTCAAAAAAACTGGAAATAATAACTATGTCCATCCTCTATCTTCTCTTCTCTGGGCTATAAAATCCCTTCCTTCAACTAATCCCCCATATGGCAGGATCTTGAGGCCCTTCACTGTCCTAGTTGCCCACTTCCCATTTTCTCATGCCATTCTTTACTAACTTCCTTGCTCCTCACTGTCACTTCTTTGCTGCCACCATTCAGCAAATCCTCTTCCTTTGAAGTTCAGGAGATCAAAATTTACCACCCAACTTAGATTATGGTGACTGTGGTCTATTAACCAGGTCATTTTATCTCTTTTTTCATATCTCTTTTTTCATGGAGTTCAGCACCTGGTTCACTGCCTTTCTCTCCTCTTCATTGCCTGATCTTATACTTGGAGATTTCAAGATACACTTTTTAAAAAACGTGTTATGAATCAAACATCAAAGAAAACGAACATTTTCATATACAAAAAAAGAGCAGAAAACGGGGATAGCATAACATCATACATGTTGATGCTCCTTTAATATCTTAACATTCCAGGTTAATTACTCTCTTCAAACCATATGATCTACTCCTCAACTCCACCTCAGCCACACACTGGGATAGTCAGATTGTAGATTTTGCCACCATCCACAAATGTTCCATTACTTTGACATTCCTTTCCCTAATCATAATATCTTTTTGTCCCATTTCTCCCTCTGCCTTACTACTCTCTATTCTTAGTCCTTTCACTATGACCTCCAATCTCTCTATCCCTATTATTTTCTCAAGCCATTAAGTCCACTCTACTTTACTTTTTCCCTCTGCTGGTGCATCTTCCTTAATATACAGCCTAGTGGTAACTGTACCCCAAGCCTCTATACTGGGCTATCTTCTATTCTCTCACTTGGTGCCCTTATCAGCTCCCATGAGTTTAATCATAAAGATGATTCTCAGATCTAAAGATCAAGCCCAACATCGTTTCTGAGTTCTAATCCTACACCTATTAGATATTCAAAAAATGGATGTCTTTTAGCCAACTCAAACCTAACACATTTCAATCCTCTGCCAAACTTTTGTATCACTGTTAAAGAGTACCATAATCCTCCCACTATAACAACTTCCGTGTCATATTTGATCTCCCATACTTCTTCTAAGTCTACATATTTGTTTTCTTCCAGTGCAGTAATGTCCCTTTACTTTCATGTACCACAATTTGTTTAGCTATTCCTCCAATGACAAGCGTCTACTTTGTTTGTCAAGGGCACCAACATACTCTCAATCACCAAGTCTTACAACCTCGGTGTTAACCTTGACTCCTGACTTTCTCTCACCATCCCCACCCCCACACTATCTAATCTGTTGCCATTTCTAATAGACTCCCTTTTCTCCTCTCACAATTCCACCACAGTGGTACAAGACCTCATCATTTCACACTTGGACTACTGCAGTAGCCTGTTTGTTGTTTTCCCTGCCTCAAGTCTCTCTCCACTCCAGTCCATCCTCCATTCAGAGGCCAAAACGATCTTTCTTAAGTGCAAGTCAATCTCTTGTTGATGGGCATCTACTCTGTTGCCAATTCTTTGCTAACGTAAAAAAAAAATGCTATAAATATTTTGGTGCATATGGGAACTTTCTTTTTGTCACATTGACTTCCTTGGGCCCAGCAGTGACATCTCCTCAATCCTCAAAACCATTTTGCAGATGAGGCACACAGACTTTAAGTGACTTGCCCAGGTTCATACAGCTAGTAAATATCTGAGGCAACATTCTAACCGAAGTCCTCCAGACTTCAAGTACTGTGCCCTATATACCATACGATGCTGCCTCTACAATTCTACTTATTTATGAAATTTCCAATTAAATTCTTTTTTGTATTTCTTTGCTATTATGCTTGTATCTTGTTTATTTTTAATTTTAGTAAGATTCCAATGTTTAAAATTTTTTTAAATTAACAATCCTTCATCTTCGCATCCTCCCCCCATGCCTTAAGAAAAAGAAAACACTTGTAATAAATATGTATAATTGAACAAAACAAATTTCTATATTGGTCATGACCAAAAGTGTATTTCAGGTTTTCAAGAAAAAATGTCTATAAAGAGTATAGTCTTGGCACAAGTCATTAAACTAAAAAGTCCTTCTTCCCACTTAGACTATTAGAGTAGCTAATAAAGAGCATTAACTGACTATATTTCTCCTCTTTTCCTTTCTCTGTCTACTTTAATGAGTAGCAAAAATTACCAAATGGCTGACAAAAGAAAGGCAAAATAACAAAAGATATTACATAATACACTAAGTGAATGATGAACTACTGAAATAGAATTTATAAACTTAAAACTCTAAAGTTATGTAAAATTATTTAAGAAATTCTAATTATGATGTACCAAAAACATTTAAAATATTAATATTTAAAAATGTCTTTTAAAATTTATTTTAGTACATAACCAAAATGTTTTCCAAGTGACTTCTAAGCATCTGCTAAAGAAGATTTTTAAAACTCTGTTTATATTGTTCCTGGCAGGTAGATTGCCAAATATTTTATATTGTCTACAATTATTTTTAAATGGAATTTCTCTATCTCTTGCTGCTGGACTTTGTTGGTAATATACGGAAATGCTAATGATTCATGTGGATTTTAGTTGGTTCTCTAAGATTCTCTAATTATGCCATCCTGTCACCTGCAAAGAATGATAGTTCTGTTTCCTCACTGACTATTCTAATTCCTTCAATTTCTTTTTCTTCTTATTGTCATAGCTAACAATTCTGGTACAATACTGGATAAGTGGTGATAATGGGCACCCTTGCTTGATGATAATGAGCTGATCTTAGTGGGAAGGCTTCTAGCTTATCTCCATTTCGGATAATGCTTGCTGATTGTTTTAGATGTATGCTACTTATCATTTTAAGAAAAGCTCCATTTATTCCT
Organism: Trichosurus vulpecula; assembly: GCF_011100635.1. NCBI lineage: Eukaryota > Metazoa > Chordata > Mammalia > Diprotodontia > Phalangeridae > Trichosurus > Trichosurus vulpecula. The sequence continues at coordinate 100,992,001 of NC_050576.1, read as the reverse complement.
ATATTCTCTAGTGGTTTTTGTTTTTTTAATAGGAGTGGGTATTGTATTTTGTCAGAGGCTTTTTTCTTCATCTACTGAGATACCCTTATGATTTCTGTTGGCTTTGTTATTGAAATGGTCAATTATGCTGATAGTTTTCATAATACTTAACCAGCACTGCATTCCTAGTATAAATCTCACCTGTCCATAGTGTATTATCCTGGTGATATATTGCTGCAATCTCCTTGACAGTATTTTATTTCAGATTTTTGTGTCAATACTCATTAGAGGAATTGGTCTATGTTATTTCTCTGTTTTGGCTCTCTCTGGTTTAAGTATCATCACTGTATCTGCGTCATAAAAAGGAATTTGGTAGGACTCCTTTTTCCGTTTATTTTTCTAACTAGTTTATACAGTATTGAGATTAATTGTTCTTTAAATGTTTGGTAGAATTCACTTGCAAATTCATCAGGCTCTAGGGATTTTTCCTTAGGGAGTTCACTGGTGGCTTGTTCAATTTCCTTTTGCTAAGATGGGGTTATTTAAGTAGTCTATTTCCTCTTCTGTTAATCTGGGCAATGTATATTTTTGTAAATATTCATTCGTTTTGCTTAGATTGTCAGACTGACTGGCATATAATTGGACAAAAGAGCTCCTAATAACTGTTTCAAATTTTTTCTTCATTGGTGGTGAATCCACCCCTTTCATGTTTGATATTGTAATTTGGTTTTCTTCTTTTCTTTTTAATCAAATTAACAGTTTATTTTATTGTTTTGTTTCATTTTTATAAAACCAGCTTCTAGTGTTATTATTAGTTCAATAGTTTTCTTTCAATTTTATTAATCTCTCTTTTGATTTTCAGGATTTTCAATTTGGTTTTTAAATGGGGATGTTTAATTTTTTCTTCTTCTAGTTTTTTAGTTGCATGACCAATTTATTGATCTGCTCGTTCTCTATTTTACTGGTGTAACCATTTAGAGGTGTTTTCTGAGGATATTATTTTTATTTTTTTGTGAGGTTGCAAAAGGGGCTCCAAACCCAAAGCCTTTTCCAAGCTTGAGATGACCCTGAAGATGGAAAAGGTGATTGAGCAAAGAGCTAGTACCTATTGCAAAGAGCTCAGAAAGGAGCAGCCCAAGCCTGGTTCTATCCTTGGTCATTCAGCCACTTTCTCCATGTGTTTGTAGGTCTAGCTAAAAATCATTATAGTTCTGGGTGCAAATGCTTTATGAAGGCACTGATGGACCAGCAGACTTGGAGCTCAGGGTATAGACATTCCTTTATCTGACTGCTCAAACAGCATGAACTGATATCGATGCAAGTTAATCTGTGGTAGTGGGGCAGAAAGTTGGTAGCCGGTCAGCTCATAGACATGCTCCCAACCTTGAGGCAAGTGCCACTGATACTAGCTATCAGCCAGTGTCTCCAGTAGTGATTTTTTTGGATAATTCCTTTGGGGGGCATTTGTATCAAGCATCATCAATACATGCTTCTTATTCTTATAAGCCTAGAAGTATTTGGTGGAAGATTTTGTCCCAAATGCCAATCTCTGCCTGAAATTGTTGCACTTAGGAACATACATACATACGTACATACGTATGTGTGTGTGTGTGTGTGTATATATATATATATATATATATATATATATATATATATATGTATATGTGTATATATATATATGTGTGTATATATATATGTGTATATATATATGTGTGTGTGTGTATATATATCTATATATGTATATATAGATATATATAGATATATAGATATATGTGTGTATATATATCCAATGTCCCTCATCTCTCGGTAGATCACAGAGGCTGCCCTTGCAGAATGGAGCTTCTGCTTGGGAGAGCAACTGGTAGACACAAATCCTAGTCTCATTATTTGGCAATTGACCAGCAACCATCACCATCAGTCCCAATATCAGGATCACTGCTATTAGCAGTTTCACTGGAATCCAGAGCAGAATAGGGAATGATGGTAGTGGCAAGGGAGATTCAGTATAAGAGTATCCCTGAGGGGTAGCTTGGGTGCAAATGTTTGACTTGGGCTAGAGAAGGCGGTAACACCCTTCTCCCTACCATGGATAACTACAGTTTGGGCCAAGGCAGATCTAATCATTGGAAAAATAGTAATTGTTCATGGGTAGGCCAAGCCAACATAATAAAAATGACAATTCTATCTAAATTAATCTATTTATTTAGTGCCATACTAAACTACTAAAACTATTTTATAGAGCTAGAAAAAATGATAAAATTCATCTGGAAGAACAAAATATCAATGGAGTCAATGAATAAAAAATGTGAAGGAAGATGGCCTACCCGTACCAGATTTCAAAGCTTATTGTAAAGGAGTAATCATCAAAACAATCTGGTAATGGCTAAGAAATAAGAGTAGTGGGTGAGTGGAACAGGTTAGGTGCGTAACACACAGTAACAAATGACCATGGTAATTTAGCGTTTGATAAACCCAAAGATCTAAGCCTTTGGGACAAAAACAATTTATCTGTCAAAAACTGTTGGGAAAACTGGAAAACAGCATGGCAGAAACTAGGTATAGATCAACATCTCACATCATATATCAGGATAAGGACAAAATGGGTATATGATTTAGACATAAAGAATGATACCACAGATTAGGAGAGCATGGAATAATTTACCTGTCAAATCTATGGATAAGAGAAGAATTTAGGACCAAACAAAATTCTGAGAGTATAAAATATAAAATGAATAATTTTCATCATATAAAGTTAAAAAATTTTTGTAGAAACAAAACCAATGAAGCCAAAATTAGAAAGAAAGCAGAAAACCAGGGGGAAGTTTTTATAGCAAGTATCTCTGGTAAGGCCTCATTTCTCAAATATACAGAGAACTGAGTCAAATTTATAAGAATACCAGTCATTCCTCAATTGACAAATGGTCAAAGGATATGAACAAAGAAACCAAAGCTATCCACAGTCCTATGAAAAAAAATGCTCTAAATCATTATTGATTAAAGAAATGCAAATTAAAATAATTCTGAAGTACTATCTCATAACCTAACAGAAAAGGGAAATGATAAATGTTGGAGGAGATGTGGGAAAACTGGGACACTAATGTACTGTTGGTGGAGCTGTGAACTGATCCAACCATTCTGGGGAACGATTTGGAACAATGCCCAAAGGGCTATCAAACTGTGCACAATCTTTTATCTAGGAATAGTACTACTAGGTCTGTATCCCGAAGAAATTTTAAGAAAGGGGAGAGAAAGAATCTATTTGTAGAAAAAATATTTATAGCAGCTTTTTTTGGTGGTGGTGGCTAAGAACTAGAAAATGAGGGATGCTCATTGATTGGGGAAGGATTGAACAGGTTTTGTATATGATCGTTATGGAATATTGTTGTGTGATAAGAAATGATGAGCAGGATGGCTTCAGAAAAACTTGGAACAACTTACATGAATTTATACAAAGGGAAGGGAGAAGAACCAGAAGACTATTGAACACAGTAACAGTAATACTGTATGATGAACAACTGTAAATGATTTTGTTATTCTCAGCAATACAACGATCCAAGACAGTCCCAAAGGATTCATGATGAAAAATGCTATCTGCCTCCAGAGAAAGAACTGATGGCAACTGAATACAGATTGAAGCATATTTACTTTCCATTTTCTTTCCTGCTTCTTTTTTTGTTGTTCAAGTTTTCTTCCACAAAATGACTACTATGGAAATGTTTTATATGATTGCTCATCTATAACCAATATTAGATTGCTTACTATCTCAGGAAGGGGAGATAAGATAGGAGGGAGAGACAGAATTTGGAACTCAAAACTTAAAAAAAAAAAAACAAAAACAAAAACCAACACACAACTCTAAATGTAAAAAATTGTTTTTACGTGTAATTGGGGTGGGGGGGAGAATATTATTTTTTTGAATGTTATGTTGATGATCTTGTTTAGTTTCCCAAAATAGCATACATATAAACATATTATATGTGAATTATATATATTCTCATAAAGATCTAACATTTACTATGAAAAATGCTTATACTTTAAATACACATACCTTTTGACCTCCTGGAGTTTCAACTATATGGTGTTCTTTCAATTTTTGTTCTTGTTCCATTATATCTTTTAAATGTTCATTTACCTTAAAAATATAAAAATAAAACACATGTTTACAAGTATGTAGTTTTATATAGGAAACGTAAAATATACAGTTCAAAAGTAATAAAACTGTTATCCATATCCCAGACATGTCATTTACCAAAATTAATTCCTAAACAGCAGGAAAAGTTCTATATTTTACCATCTATAGAAGCTGTCTTCTAAAAATGTGTTTGAAATTTTTAAGTATGCTAATGAAAAGTTCATAAAGCTTAAAAGCAGCCTAGCTATAATACTTAATATTTAGTAAATCAAACAAAAGAGAGACAATGAGTATATTATGGATAGAGAGCTGGTCTACAAGTCAGGAAATCCTATCACATATACTAGTTCTGCCAAACACCGCCTATGTGTGACCCAAGGCAAATCCTTTTACCTCTCAGTGGTCTAGGCAACTCTCTAATACTATATTACAGAATAAGTAGGGAAATCACAAGCCCACTTTAAAAAAATCAAAACAATGTTCTAAATCAAAAAACCATTAGTATCCCTAGAAACTATTAAATGAAAGTTATTTTCTCTGAAATAAAACAAATAACCTCTATGATTAATAGTTAACAATGCACGTTACTTACTTTAGTCTACAAAGTACTTTCTGCAAATCATTTTAAATTATTTTTGGAACGTATAACAACATTTTCATGTCATCAGGGTCACTAAATAACACAGAATCAAAATATTTCTAGAAATAGTCTTCCAATCATCAGACAAAAGCATTTATCACAAGGCTTTTACTTACTTACTGAATGATGTAATAACATTTTTAGGCACCAAGACAGCAAAGTAGCTGCTAATGATGCCTTAACAGCTCAAAATTTGATGTGCTTTCTACAATTTAACTTGTGATAAAATCAATCTAACAAAAATTGATTAAGCGCCTCCTGGGGATGGGGTATATACTGTATATTAAAGAATGAATTAAAAAATCATATTTAATTAACATTACAGCAAACTATGACTACTAAAATTTTCTGGTCTGTCTACTTATAATAAAAAAGTGAGTTTACATGTAATATCCCCCCTATAGAGTAGTCTGTAAATAGTAAGACTCTCCAAAGTAAGTCAACGTACACTTGAATACTCATTTATTTCAATGCAAAGGTGTTCATGGAGAGGACAGCGAAATATGTTGTAAAATATGGCACAGAATCAAGAAATGAAAGATGCAAAAGGATCATATGTGACACAAAAGTATAATGACTACAAATTACTAAGGCTTTCTTCGGTAAGTCAAGTGGTACCATATGTGGCAAATATCAAACAGCACTACAACCACTATCATTGCCAATCCCCTTCAAAAAATTGATGATGTCTTAACAGGTAAGAAACAGCCAGATCTTGATATAGGTCGTTTAATTAGCTGCTATTGGATTATTCGAGTAAAGAAAAAAAATTACAGTTATTAGAGAAGATTAAAGATGAGAATATACAATGTTAAATAGCTTTGACCTGACCTATTCAAACAAGCCACTAAGCCAAAAGATGTGAAACAGATAAAGGACCAGATATTAACAGGGACTATCACCATTTATTACTGAAGACCTGGAAAATAAAGTTCTTGCTACAAAAGACTTTGGCACTTACAAATAGTTGGACATCAAAAATAAGTATGATTTTGTCAGTGAAAAAGACATTAAAAAATGCATTTCTACTTTGCTGCTATATCCATAGGACTGCCTTGCCTTTCTATTTGTAGACCTAGTGCTTAACACTCTGCTTTTCACGTAGTTAATGCTAAATAAAAAGTTTATTTAGCATTAACTATGTCACCTTTTGCCTAGACTACTGCAATAGCTTTCTAAGTAGTCTCCCTTCCTCAAGTCACTCCCCGCTGAAATCTATCCTTCATTCAACTGCCAATTTAATTTTTCTATACTATAGTCCTGACCATATCATTCTATTTCTCAATGAGCTTTAATGGCTACTTCCAATGGTTCCAATAGTATTTCCAGGATCAAATATATACTCCACTGTTTGGAATTTATATTTCTTTATAAACTAGCCCCCTCCTGCCTTTCCAAATTTGTTACACTTGACTCTGCCCTTCCAGATATGCATCTGTGATACAATTCCACTGGCCTACTGACAATTTCCCAAATATGACACATCCCCTCCTGTCTCTGTGCCTTTTTATAGGGAGTCTCTCACTGATGGAGCCACTGAAGCTTCTTGAACTGGTTAGAATTGTGCTTTAGGAGTACCAATTTGGAAAACTGGAGAGGAAAATGAGTGAGACATGCAGGGAAATGATACGAATACATAAGAACAAAAGCTACTTCCCGATAGGTAGTCAAAGGATATAAACAGGTAATTTTCAAAATAAGAAGTGTAAGTTATCAATAACCATGTTAAAAGAATGTTCCAAATTACTAATAAAAGACACATAAATCAAAGCACCTGAGATTTCACTTAATACCTATCAGAGTAACAAAAATGCCAAATACTCAGGTGGGGGAGTGCTATAGGAAGACAGGTATATTAATGCACTGTTGGTATAAATGAATTGGTCGAATCGTTGTGGAACACAATGTACATAAATTATATATCAATAGCCTGTATATACCCTTTGATCCAGCATGCCAAACTGAGACATACACCGCAGCGACGTCAGATAAGAAAGTTCCCACATACACAATAAATCAACGTACATTTATTAAAAATCTAGTACCTTCAGACACTATAGGAGTTGCCAGGGGCACCAAGACAACAATGAAATCATTCCTGTCCTCAAGAAGCTTACATTCTACGGGGGAATGTGGGGGTGTGAAGGCGAGAGGAGAGAATATGCACACCTCGGTCTCTATATATCCAATGAATATAAGGCAAATGGGTAAGGATGGGGGAAGAGCACTTTAGAGGCTAGGGGAACTGATGTTAAAGAGGAAGCCAAAAGAATTCAGAAACCACCTCAGCCAGCAAATTCTGTCTTCTACGGAAGCTTATAAAAGTTGTGTCTCAGAAAACAGGGGAAAAAAAAACAGGAGGGGGTAGGATGAGCTTGCGTATAGTTTGTCATGAACTCAGCTAAGCCAAATCATCCTGAGATCACTTGTATATGAACTTGAAAGATCAACAATGAAACAGAATAAAACTATTGAAATTTCTACAGCAATTTAGCCTCAACCTTAGGGACAAGAGTGGGAGTAGCATACTTGTGCCGAACCATTTCAGTAGCATGAGCGCATATAAAGAAAGTAAAAAAAGGTAAAGAGAACTCAGTTAAGCAGTAGGTCATTAGTAGCTTCGTGGTTAATTTCAAAATAGCCAGTTGACTGAAATCATCCAAGTTTCCTTCTTTTTTCTTTTATTTTCCCTCTCCCAAACTAGCTAATCAGTGATTATGGGACCATAATGGTGCTGTGGAATGTTACTCACCCCATTATAAAGCTGTATCTAGATCTGAAGTCAGATGACCTGGGTTCAAAATCTTAGCTCTTCTACTTACTACCTTGGGCAAGTCACTTCACCTCTGTGGACCTCAGTTTCCTCATCTGTAAAATGAGAAGTTGGACTAAATGACTGCTACAGTCCCCTTCCAATCCTAAACCTATGATCCTATGGTGTGACAAAAGCACTCAGAAAGGTTAAGTTGGTAAGGTTGGAAGAAGAAGCGATGGTGTGATCCAATGGTTAGATTTAGATGAAAGGGGAAAGATGGAACAGGGTGGGACCAGAGATGGGCACTGTAGGGTCCTGGCTTTTCACCAGCATTTGCTAGCTCATCCTCTCTAGAGTTTAAATACATGTACACAAAGCCTTGGAACACTACAAGGTCCCCTCTATAAGGTACTTGACCACTCAACTGAGATTACCCTAGCAATCCATAATAAAAGAAAAAAACGAGATGGCTAAAGAATGTATATTAGTTAAATTATAATATGCAGTTGGACAGGCAACCCAGTGAATTAGTTCATTAATATGAATATACTAAGCAGGTACTACAGTTGGACAATAGGGTGGACTGAGATTTTAATGAGAGCAGAGTAGGTTAGTTTGCATTTGGTAACTTTTAATAATCTCAAGTTCCTTCTAGCTATAATGGCTGTTTAACATCTATATTCTCCCAATGACTAGAAAAAGCAGTGAGTAATGGAACAAATGGAACAAAATCATCTCAAGAAGAATCAAAATTATAGGTACACTCAAACGGTCATTGAAATAGGACCATGCAAAAAATACGACAGTCGCAAGAGTGATTAGTAACAGATGGCCAACCCAAGTTTTGAAATTCTATCCAAGAAATATCGCAAAAAAAACAGGGAAAGCCTCTACAGATTGGGTGGCTCCTCAAATACAGTATTTATGGAAAGATAGATAACAATTAAACAGGAGATGAGTTGAAATCTGTATCAGTGAAGGGAGTATATGCAGAGATTATAGCTCCACTGAAGATGAATTCAATTCATTAAGAATTTACTACTTACAAGGACTTTGTGGGTGAATGGGATGATTAAGTTAAGAGATTTTAAAAGGATACTTTGTTGGGACAGCTAGGCAGCACAGTGAGTAGAGCACCAGCCCCGAAATCAGAAGGACCTGAGTTCAAATCCAGCCTCAGACACTTGACACACTTACTAGCTGTGTGATCTTGGGCAAGTCACTTAGCTCCAATTGCTCTACCTTCCCCCCTGCAAATAAACAAATAAATATAAAAGGATACCTGGGAATGTTTGCAGACAGCAGAAATGGAGTCAAGAGATAATAAGAGGTGATAAAAAGGCAAACATTGAAAGCATGTAAAGTACATATTATAATTACAACAAGAACTTCAAGAAAGAAGAGTTTTTTTTAGCGTAGGCAGAAGACTTTAGGGAAGGTTCCTTAATAGGTACAATCAATGACAGGTATAATTTAGATAGGAATCAGGAGCTTCCAAAATGGAAGAGCAAGGGGCCACATTATAGAGGATCTTGAAAGCTAGGCAGAGAATAATAAAAGCTAGCATTTATATAGTGCTTTAAGGTTTGCAAAGAGTTTTACATGC